>NW_024040928.1:15511737-15768227 GCF_014851395.1 Micropterus salmoides
GCACTTCTGTCTCTTTTTAAGGGTTTAGGAAGTGCACAAAAGGTCGGAAAGGTGTTTATGTGTTCATCGTGATTCCACAGTTTGTTCTTGTGAAAAGCTTTTTAGGAAATCTATTTGTGTTTGTTACTTGTTTTGTTTTCAGTGCACATTGATCACTGTAAATGTCCCATTATCAGCCATAAGGTGAAATTTCAAGTGTTGTCCCATAGCCAGATGTTGAATTAGGCATTTAAATAACAAGTTGAGCCACATAAAAACATGGATGGAGTTACCCATCATCTACAGTATCACATTTAACAATGGACAAAGTCTTTATAATCTCCTGTAGAAATGGATAGTAGGAACTGTTTAGACATGCATGTAGTTGCTGTTAAACATGTGTTTTGGCAAAGGATTACTGAATTAGTTTTCAGTTAACTGAAGATGAATTGCGAACTGTTTCAAGTCACCGCAGTTCAGGTCAATTTATAATTGTTCACTCAATTTCAGTCCAGTTTGTCTAGGGGAGGGTTTTGAAGATGCCTATAAAGTTGATCAACAAGTAATAATTTTGAAAGACTAATGAAAAAAACTGTTAATGTGGAGTTTTCAAAAAGCCAAATGACAAATATTTCTCCTCTCTTTTTTTCCCTTAGTGAAAAAGGATAGTGTTCAATCATAGATTTAGATGTATATAGATATATAGATGCTGTATATATGTGTGTGCAGATGTGGATGTGTATATTCAGGCACTGGTGTGTGTTAAGGACTGTACAGGCTCTCCTGGGCTTTAGTCTTATGAAATGAGGTTAAGAGTGTGTGTGTGTGTGTGTGTGTGTGTGTGTTCATGCTTTTGTACTGTAGTGCTGTCGGCTACATTCAGCCTCATCTGTGTCTCTACAGGTTATTAAGTCTCCAATTCTCAACTCATTATATGAGCCTTTAGGTAGGAATTAGATGAACGCTCCCCTCCTTTCTTTCCTTTCTTGTAGGAATATGTCTTTTTGTAACTTTAGTAATCATCACACCACAAAATAGAAACCAATACATCTAGAAACCCCTATGTTCTTCTCTATAGAACAAACCTCTTTAGTTATTATTTATCAAGAGATAAACACTTGAAAATTGAACTAATCTGCGCCGTTAGGATTGTGTGACAACCACACAACTGGCATTAGTTTTTATTTAAAATATTGCTTAATCCTTATTGGTCCATGGAAGTATGTGACATCACATATTTCAAACTGAGACCACTTCAAGCCCCCGAGGAGAGCATAGGAGGAACATAAATACATAGATCTCTCAGAAGATTGTTAATATACTGCGCTCACGATCGAGTATAAAGGGTTTTCAGGGCCTTTAACAATGTTTTGCTTGCCTCTAAACTAGGAATGTCACGAGAACCGATACTTCTGTACCAAGTCAATACCAAAATTCTGAAAACATGTCGATACTCGTTTTGCTTGATCCAAGATGGCTGCTCTGGGTATCAACGGTTAGTGAAAGCTGTTGTTTATACTGTTTATTAGCACTTCTGTGTAATTATGTCTCGTACACAAAGTGCTTTCCAGCTGCTGTCTGTGGACGTGTTGCTACAGTGTTTAGTGTGAGTAAATACCGCACAATTCCATCAATCCATCCATCGTCAACCGCTTATCCTGTCTACAGGGTCGCGGGGGGGCTGGAGCCTATCCCAGCTAACATTGGGCGAAAGATACCGCACAATTTGTTTTTTAATCAACCGGGTGTCATAATAGCTAACCTGATTAGTTGTAAACAATGGATGGCTGAGCAAGGTTTTCCACCTTTTAACTGGAATGCCGTCAACTCGGGTGTGACGTCATTCCCAGCTCCGACCTCCGACTTCCGAGGTAAATGTAATGCACCATAAGTTTCGCGGCTGCTACCTTCAATAGTTTTGTGTCAAAGCCTCGTTTTCTGAAAGTTCGAGAGCTAATTTAGGCAGACCTTTCACAGTTTTGATCACCTGAAAATCACCAAAGATGATGATGTAGTTTGCAGCGCTGAGACCTGAATGTCTGTCCAACGCGCCTGTTTCTGTAGGATTTAGGGACCATGTTACAAGTGCAAGACAATCCATTTCAATCATCAATACCTTTTTTATTTTTCAAAATAAAAATCTCAGACAACTGCCACCCTTAAACATTTCACACCTGTGAGATTATAAAGAAAAGTTAAGAAAATTAAGTACTTGATTTATTAATTTAATATGCACAGTGCAAATTTGTAATTTCAATAGGTGGCTCATTTATGAATACATTGACATCAAATCAACTCTCATCTCTCCTGGACATCCTCACACAACTTTCACAGCAGCAAGTTGTTTTTTGTAATGTTTAAATGTTTTTATTAAAAGAGTGTATGTTGATGTTCATGGGATTTAGTGTGTGTTTGTTTTGTACAGTGTTATCGAATTGGACTTTGAGAATTTTGGAATGAGGCCAACGTGGAATTGCCAAAACTGCAATCCCTTGAATGGCCACTTGTGGCTGGTTTCAAAAGCGAATAGACCTCCATGTCCATAAAACACCCAACTTTACAGCAGAAATAAACATTGATTGTGGTTTTGTTCTCTATAGCTAATTTCTAAGTTAAAAGCATTACATGCACTGATATTAATGATTGTGTGACATTTTAGTAGGGTGGTTATTCATTCTGCAGCGGTGGTGTGCGGAGTACCGGGAACACTGGTGGTCTCTCTGTTGTGTGCACTCCACAGATGGTCCGGGCGCTGCACTTCCGCGTGGTCCGCTTTTTGCATTCCGTCAACATTACGTTATCAGTTAATATTTAATAATTGATTTTTACACATTTGTTAATCGATTCATAATCTTCCACGTCAGCATCGCGATGCATCTAAGAATCGATTATTTCTCCCACCCCTGGTGCCCTCTCAGGCGGTTAGCCACAGCAACCAGGCTTCATTTGGCCCGCCTCAGCTCTAACGATGTGCCATCTCTTTGCCCCATTTATGGATTAGCTGGGGGTAGGAAAGTCAGGCACTGCCAATATGGCGACGGTCTGAGCTGCCCACATTGAGCTTCATGATTGCTCTTCAGAAATGTATGGGTGACACAGAGACTACCATGTTGTTGTGTTGTGTCCATGTTTTATTCAGTCTATGCTGAAAACCTTTTATGCCTCAACATATGTGCAAACTAACTGACTCAGACTCAGTTTTATCAAAGGGTCAGTGACTAAATATGGCGCTGAAAAAGTAATTAATCCATGCAATTATTTAACACTGAAGCAAAGCCATTGAGGCAACAATCTTTCATTTAGGGAAATCTGCCGCTATGGGCAGGTACCTTAATGATAAAGTGAGTGACCATGTTGTCTAGACGAGTGGGAGGTGGAGACAACACAGAGAGCATGTCACCCACAAATAACTAAATTTACACATTTGACTGAGGCTGTACCCTTCACTTTGTTGTGTGAGTCAGTGTTAGAGTATGGTCTACTGACTTTATGACTGGACTTTTATCAAGGGTCTGAAGACTGTGAAGGCTACTCTGTGATGCTGTATTAAACGGGAGATGTTGAAACATCTCTTGTCTTGTTCCACTAATGCAGGAGTCATGTTTAGAAAAAAAAAATCTCTTAGTTTATCCCCACAATTTACAAAAGCATATAGACAATGCTATCTTCCTCTTAGCCATTTCTTGTCTTTACCTTTTCATCAGAAGCTTTGAGGGATTTTGCTTTGCATTCTGTTATTTCCACATGTTGGCAGTAGACACATTCGTTTCTCTGTGCATCCTACATTGAACCCGTGGTTCATTTTCTCCTCTCCAAATTGTTTTTGGCAGTCACCAGTGTGTCACATGCAGTCAGGACTGAAGGGTTTTCCCTGGCTTTGAGAGAGCCTGAACTGTAACATTAGGATGGTGGATTTTTCATGAGATTAGACCAATGAAGTGAACACTGCCATCCAGCTTAATCCGCAAAGCATTTACAGTACACTTCATAGCTGTTGGGATGCTTACATATCTTCTGTTGATTAGGAATGCTAACTGCTCTTACCAGTAACTGATTACAGTATTTTACATTTCTACCATAAATGTGAGTGACAAAAATATTACAATATTAATAGCTTGCAATTAATATTATACATTTATATAAGGTTGGGCAATACCATAATATATTGTGTCAGATTATATATACTTGCAAATTGTCAGAGATTTTTTATGCTGTTTAAAACATTTTATCACTTAAATACTTTTCGGTGTATTAGATCTCTGTGTGGAAGATTTTGACATCCTCGTTTGTGGATAACAATTTGCTAGATTAGACTACTATTTTATTTATTAACATATTCTGGCTAAAATGTCCTGCTGTCAGCTGCCTGAGGAAGAATATTGTAAACCGCTGTACAGTGCAAAGATTACACATAAACAAATGAGTCCAGCTATAATGGAGGTTTTCTTCCTAAGACGTGTAAGCCGATTTGAACACAGCTGGAGGCCCTGGAGGAGAAGGTACTAGTGGAACTTGAGACTCAATGAAAAATACACAATACCTGTCTTGGAGCTGCATTTCATGTTTTTATTTTTTTGTTGGAAAAACAATATTCTTCTTTGGCTAGTAACTGAATATAGCTTTTCTGTTATGATGGGTGTAAGGTGTGAGCACCACTGGTTGAGTTCACAGAGCAGCGTAGATTTGTCTGGTAGTCGTTTGTTGTCCGCCTGCTGCAGGAGCTGGTCTCTTGACTGGATTTAGAGGGTGCACAGATGCAAGTGCATGCATGCAATAACAAGTATATGCAAACAGATAGAGAAATCACAGTGTGAAATGTACACCCAGACACATGGACGCCTGAACACAGACGTGGACACACACCTGTGAGCAGCCTCAGAGACGGATGCAGACAGACAGGCATGAAGACCGGCTATATGTAGATACACACACACACAGGAAAGTCCCTACTTTGCACCGTGGGTGGTTGGCCTCGACCAGTGGCATTTGGCTTTGAGTACGAGGTGGGCTGAGAGTTTGTGTTCTACCCCCTCAACGCAGAGACACAAAGACAGGCTGTGTTTGAGAAAAGAAAGACTACATGATAAGACGAGGAGGAGAGAGGTCCAGAAAAAGGGGGGAAAAGACAAAGAGAAGTGTTGAAACAGTGATTTCTGGGATGTGTCAGTGAGATTTGAGATCAACAAACAAAGAAAACCAGGGGAAGGTGAGCCTGAGAGAGATGAGACAAAGGGATGTGGAAAGATGGAGAAAGACAGATGGGGAGAAGGAAAGAGGGAGCGAAATGGAGGGTGGCCAGATGGAACTCCACTCTCAAACTTCTGACAGCTCGTGGGAGGAATATCTTTGGGGAACTCTATTTCTGATTGGTGTGTGTGTTTGGATACTTGGCTTGTTTTGACAGTCTTCGTGTTATGTGGTTAATCATAGCATAGCAAATATAAACTCTCTCTTTGTTTTTATTACTCGGTGTGGGTGTGTTCAACTCAGACGCTCTATTTTGAGTTCATCTATTGTGTGTGTGTTTGTTCGTGCTCCCCATTACACCCATGGTTTGTCTGCAATGTGCCTTGAAACCCCAGTGTGTAACAGCTGGAAGTCAGTGCTGCCAGCTGTACTGGCCAGCAACTGCTGATCTGGATTCTGCTCTTAAATCCCTCACTAACGGGATGACTTGCTTTGGGAGTTGTTCTTGGATCAGGAGTAAGGAAAGTAAGCCAGCAGGGCAGAAAGAGGTTGTAGACAAGAATCTGTGTGTGTGTGTGTGTGTGTAAATTAAAGCTGGTCTCAGTCCAGCATTAAAAGGAGGCTTGTACTGGGTTGATGTAGTGCTATGAACCAGGATAAAAGGGATGAGCTCAGAATAACGAACGATTTTACATGGTGGGAGGGGTGTGTGTGTCTGACAGCTCACAGCTGTGGAGGGCAAAATGCCAGACCCTAAGTCGACCCCTATTGTGACAGTAACGGTCGGCTTGCAGTCTGCTCAATCAGCATAATTTACTCTGTCTCTCACTTTCGCTGTCTTTTTGTCTTTTATTTTGTGTCTCAGTCACTATCTCTTTTGCCCCTGGCTTTTTTTTCTAACTCCAGTCTCATGTTGCCAATGAATGAATCACTTTCTACTTGTATGTTTTATTTTATCCCTTCACATTGCTCTCTTCTCTGAATTAGTGGTACTGCTACCACTGAATGTATCTGAAATTCTGCAGATACAAAGTGTGTTTATGCTGGAGTACAAACTTACGTGCACACACACACACACACACACACACACGCAAGATGGGTGACGGCCACACACACACTCCAGTGGCTGTACTGCAAGGCTGCTGCTACTGTTATTTCACACATCCTGGTTTTTATTAGAGTTTCCTCTCACTGTGTTCCACTTGTATGCCTGTTAAAAGGCTTTATATATCTAAACACATGGCGTATAATACCCACACCTCTTACCAGGCTGTAAACGTGCACATACTGAGTTAAAAAAACACTTAGGTTTATCACAGTGTCTCTATTCACATTTTTTCCCTGTTTTTTATTTTTTTATTTGTTTGTCTGTCTTGCCTCACTTTCTTTCTGCCTCACACTCCCTGTCAGATACTCACAAAGAAAGATGCTTCAACAGTAGACTGTGGCACCTGTAGTACTCAGGCCCCAGTGGGGTTTAGTAGGTGGTTGCCAGATTGGCTGTCAGCATAATAGCTGAACTTTGTCTTCGCTTCTGTCTCACTGTCCAACCCTCCCCCTTCAGATTCCGAAGGTCTCTCCCCCTGGAGTCACCATGGAAAAGCATGGCCTATAGTGGTTGATTTAAAAAAAAAAAATGGCGGTTGCTCATTATTAAAGGAAAAAGAAAGACAAATGTTAGAAACGTTTGTATATTATTCAGGGACACTAGGCCTAAGGAGGGAAAACAATCGAGGGTCCCAGGACTACAAACAACAAAGTAATCTTGTAATTTTATAATGTTTGTATTTCTTTAACAGTCCCATGCAAAGTCATGACGTAATAGTGGAAACTAGTGTAAGCAATGATATAAGTGTCCTTTGTTTTCAGTGGGGGCGGTACAGTACATACCAAATCAAGATGTTGTAATGCATACATGCATGCACACGCAATAAGTGTGTACTCACACTCAGTTTAAAGACCAGTAGTAACATTTGTGTTTAACATATTAAACAGCGAATGGTTAAGGCAACAGGTCTGGTAAGTGACAGTGGTGGCTGCTGTCAGCACAGACTCTGCTGGAATATCGATGTGGGAGGTCACACATGTGTTTTGTCAGCATGGAGCTCGCTGTTTTCACAACGCTGCACACGGATGTGACACAGTATCCAGTTACAGACAACATACATACAAGATACAGACAAGCACATTATTACACAAGCACAGACTTGGAGTCATATCTGCAGGAAAGACATGTTCTACATAAAATGTTAAAAAAATATGGAAAATATAGAAAATACGGTGTATGTCCGTGTGTCCAGTGTATGTACGGGTGAGAGTGTAAATGTGTACGCACAGTGGCATGTTTACAGTATTTGAGTTTTTATTCATGTATGAAACATGTGCGATAAAACTGAACATTCTTCTGTCTCGAGTGGTGCTTCCCCTCAAACAGCTGCTTGTCAAACTGCTGTCACCACTCTGGTTTGGGGGAAGAAGAAAAAAATAAACGCGCACAAACACACACGCGTGCATGTTTTTCCGACTGAGCACAGTGCTATCTGTGAGATTTAAAAACTGGTTCAGCCACGTGTTAGAATTACACAAGCCCAGTTCAACCTCTGTTGTAATGACAAACATGCTGCCTGGCAGTTTATAAATACACTGGGAACACCTTTTGGACAGTCAAACTAGATTTTCAAAGCTCATCAAGACACTGACTACTTTAAATCTGGTTACCCATCCTAACTACATTTTTGATTTGGAGTTGCTAAGTAGATGATCAGTCTATTATTTGCAGAACGAAATGCTTTATGCTAGGTTGTGTCGGATGTCAAAATGTGTCATGTCAGTTCAGTAGAAAGCTGAACAGAGGCTGAATAGAAGAAAATAAAGGCTGCATTAAAGTAGATATGTAACCCTAAATATAAGTATTCTCACTTCACTTGATGATTTTCACATACCACTCACAGTCCTGTTCTTATACATTGAAATTGACCATCTGCATATGATTTTAAAAATGCCATAGTCTGTGTGAAAACTTCAATGCATATGCAAACGACATCTGGCCTCAGGTCTGCTGGAAAGCTCCTCCACTCAGGCATGACTGATCAGGAATGCACACTTGGCCGCACCCTTTCTCCCCTTCAACCACTGGACGCAGGCCTGTTTGGCGTGGTTGTGTGTGTGTGTGTGTGTGTGTGTGTGTGTGTGTGTGTGTGTGTGTGTGTGTGTGTGTGTGAATGCCCTGCTCAGATTACCGGAGTTCATTTGTCTTGTAAGCTATAGTGCCACTCCTATCTCAAACTTGTGTTCTTTTCATGCTACGGTATCCTTGCTCCCTTCCCCTTTAACTTCTGTCTTGTTCTCTCTCGGTCACGGAGACAGAGACGAGGCCTCTCACCTCATAAATCTATAGCATGGAGACAGGTAGACTTGTGAACGTTACACATATGATCGTACACAGACTGGAAGAAGTGCACTCTCCAGCCCTCATGCAGGACTCGGCTGTTTTAACAGATGTGGCTCAAATGCACACCCAGTCTGTACTTCCTTGTCTTTTGTCTGGATGATTGTGCATTTGCTCGTAAAGTGTGCGCGTGTGCAGGAATTACACCCAGTATTCTCTGGTTTGGTGCACAAAAGTTAAATTACACACACTTGTTCACTGAACAAATGTGACTGGCTCATAGCCATACTTATAAGTTGAGTCAGCTGCTGCTTTTGGGCCAGGGGTGAGAGGTCAAAGGTCAGTACCTGTCTGTCTGAGAATGGTGCACCTAGCTAAGCCGGCAGCTTTTACCAGAGAATAATAGAATTAAGATACACACACACACACACACACACACACACACACAGTGCTTTCTGCTGGAATAATAGATGTTGGAATAATGGAGCACGTGGCCAGAGGAATGAGGGGATTTGTCTTGAAACCACAGTGAATTGACAAGAGTTGAGTCCAGGGGTTTGGACTAGCTTAGTCGCCGTCTATAAACTCCACACAAGACCCTCTGTTTGTGTGTGTGTCTTAAAAGGGGCTGCTCCACAGAGGCCAAATATAGGCTATGAATGTTTGAAATAGCAGCGTTATCCCTGACTGAGATTGCTATCTTTGCATGGACACACACATACCCCTTAACACACACAGACATACTTTATAACCCTTCAGGCTATGAGATAGTGTTGTTTATTGACAGTAGTCTGATAGTTAAGTGATAGGCATGTACATACAAACACACAGACACAATGTTTCAGCCAGTTAAACCTTTCAATGAAGACACTGACCAGCAGAGATTTTCAGTGTGATGGTGTCCCCGTGTGATCAGAAATAGCAATTACACCTCGCAGGACAAGGTTTAACAAGTGTAAGGAAAATTCGAAATTTATTGATAGTATTGTACATCATTTTCAGATTGTTCAAAATGTGAAGCAGTAGTTGCATATTTTTGGAAACTGTAAGCATTAAATGTTGGCATGTGCTTAAACTAGTGTAAAAACACGTAAATGAGACTAGAAATGTATCATCACCCTCTTATATTTTATCCGTGTGGCACCTCATGTAAGTACTGAGCTGAAAAAGTTGTAGAACAAAATGCAACTAAGAAAAGTTACGATTAGGAAAAGAGGAAAAAGAGTACAACACAACTATTGTTTATTTTTCATTGTTGATTTATCTGTTTGATCTGATTATTTTCTCAGTTAGGCTAGAAAATAGTGATTATTTATCCATTTAATCCATTCTAATTTCTCAAAGGCATCATCCAGTTTCTTTTTTTTTTGGTCTGACCATCATATCCAAAACCCCCAAGTATTCAGTAAATCAAAATAATTCTTCAAAGTGATTGCTGATTGCAATAATTTCTTTGTTGATTGATTAATCGACTGGTCACTTAATCTATAAAACGTAACACATATTACATGAGAACAGATCAAAATTGCGTTAATAAAAAATGATAAAAGCAGTTAGATCATTGGCAATAGTTTTCCTTATACTACACCCCTCTCTTCTCAACTCTGATGCAGAGACCCTAATTCTTGCCTTCAGTTCTCTTGTCACATGCGGCCCTGTAAGCACATCACCCCGACCCTTCAGCAACTGCACTGGCACCCTTCTTAATGCGATCCACTCCGTCCCTACACACCTACTCACTCACTATGTTTTCACAGACCCATGTACTCTCCAGTCCGCCCTCCAGGCTCCGCATTACGGGTGACAGGGCCTTCAGTGTGGCTGTCCCTAACCTCTGAAATGCTCTACCTCAGGGTTTGCGCCAGTGCACATCTGTTGTTTCTTTTATATCGAAACTGGAAACTTACATATTTAGATTAGCCTTTACTGGTGTTTCGTAATGTGTATATCATCAGTGTATATCATGGCTTGTTTTCCTTTTCGTTTGGCCTCTTTTATATTTTGCTGTATTAACTGGTTATGTAAAGAGTCATTGGGTGACTTGAAAGGTGCTGACAAATAAAAAAATGCAAATGCTTATGTGTAAGAACATCCATAATAACTCAGATTCAACAGACTTCAATGCTCCAGAGGGATTCGGCCTTCAGTAGCACTTTCCACCGCCACCAGAGGGCTGTTGCTGGGCTGCAGGCTCTGCCCTGCCCAGTTCCGCCCTGCAGCGCGCCCTCTGGAGGTCTGAAGTTGCTAGGCAGCTAACCTGATAGAGGGACTTTTTTATACTGTGTGACTCAGTTTTTCCTCATCCTCCTTATCTATTATGGTGTGGGTTAGTCACTTTTTTTCAATGACATCTCCTCCCTCCCTAGACTGCGGTTTGATCAAGGTTGAGTTACATAAAAAAGTGCTTTTTCTTTTAAACTAATGGCCCGCATGTGTGCTTGTTCATTCAATGTACTGAGACACTCAACAATAATGATTACGATCAACCTCACCCCACCCTGCTAATCTTCCATCATTCTTAGTGGCAGTTTAAGTGCATCATGCCATCAAATGAGGTTAGTCTAAGGACTCTAGTGACCCTATTGGGTCTCACAAAGCTAACTGAGTGTGTTGTCACACACACACACACACACACACACACACACACACACACACACACACACACACACACACAGCACAGTATATGCATATATATACATGTGGTAAATTTTCTCCTTTGGGACATCAGGCCACGTGCCACACAATATATACAAGCACTATACATTAATGTTATCTTACACACAAATCATGCAGTTTCTTTGACATACCTCATAAACACATTAAAATCAGAATGCAGAGTCTCTTGGGTATTACTGTCAGTGTGAATGACACATCACCTCTTTGCAAAGCCTAAAGGGAGTCTGAAGAGGTTGCCTGCACTCTTTGCCACATGAAGTTACCACAACACAACTGAACGCTTTTTGTTCACTGCTCTGCACTGGTACTCTTTCTTAATGGTATTAATGTGTATGATTGCAGGAGGACTGACAGTAGAGGACAAGTGTAGGACAATGTTAAAACAATGTGAGGTTACTTTACTTAAAAGCAGTTTTTGAATGTAAAGATACAAAAACCAAAAACAAATAACATGCTTTAAGAACACAAAACGGGATGTGATCGGATTTTGATCAATTCTCAACGTGGACTGTAGACTGTATAAAAGAAGTGAACATAGCCACCTTGATGTTAACCAAGAGGGTGGATAGTGTGGTTAGTAAGGTGCATCTGTAATTCACCATACTTGTGATATTAATTGGATTCTAATTTTTGGCTTTTGAACAAGACATTTTTAGGCGACCAAGATGTTACAATTCACTTTCATGAACTAAAAACACACTTTGAAAGTGTCAAAGCTCTTGGACGAAAAAAACAGTCAGGACACAAAAACAATTTCATGGTTAGTACATTGTACACAGTGCAGTAGATATGAGTCGCCTCTATCCTAGGTCACCGTGGTGGCGAGTCGACTTGTTAAATATAAGGTAGCCACACCCTAAAGAATACCCTGCTTTATCGTCTATTTTCCTCTAAATGGGACCATAATTTACCAAATGAACATCATGTTGTATAGAAGAAGACTGGAAACCAGCAATTGAGACAATAAACTAATCAGGAAAGTGTTTACTGAGGTAATAAATCAAGTAGAAATTAGTTTAGTTTTGTCATAGACTTTATTGCAATCGGTCTTGTTTTTGCAACCAGTGGAGTCGCCCCCTGCTGACCATTAGGAACAATGCAGGTTAAAGACACTTCCACTTTGGCTTCACTTTTTAGACCCAGAGGTCCCCCATTTAATGCCAGGTGTAAATGTAACAGATTCCATACTACTAAAACAAATGTAGTCTTCCAAACTAAATACACCTTTTAAGTATCCATTGATAAGTTTGGTAAGCAAGCACTAGTATGCATCCCAACTTCCCAGCAAGTGTGTTTAAGTAAAGTAAAGAGGCCCTCCGTACTCCTTACACTTTGGTGAAGAGTCCAACACCTACTGTAGGCACCTAATATAGAAACATACAGTACGTACACACACACAGGATGAGCATACTTTTCTTTGACTTACATGACTTCCCTAATTTAGCCATAACTGATACATGCCTAATTCTGATCCTTAAACTAATTTTAAACAGAATTTATTTGACATTGATCTGAATGTGATTGCAGTGAAACCAAATTGGGGAGAGCAGTTGTGCTCCCAGACAAGCTGTCCCCAATCAACACGCACGTACACACAAACATCAACTCCCATATGACCGTCACATTAAATGCGGGGTGCTGTCTGGTAATAAAAGCCTTCCTCTGTGGTGTAGCTGAACCCCTGTGTTTAACTGGCTCTGTGAATGTGTTACCACTGAGAGACGCACGCTGTGAAACTGTACTTACTGGGATTTGGAATTTGGCAGACACACTCATCCAAGGCTTTTGTCTGCTTTCAGGGGGAAAAAAGTCAATTGTGGATGCACTAAAAGCTTGTGTGTGTGTGTGTGTGTGTGTGTGTGTGTGTTGGCTGTGTGCGCTCCTATGTGTTGCATCCAGGTAGGGTTTTTCTGCTGTATCTACCCTTTGTGTGACAGTGTCTTGTCAGTGTATATCGATGTCAGGCATTGCCGGCCTATAAATGCCTGATTGGGTTACTTGGCAACCAAGTCACTACCGCTTGACCGTGCCACGCAAACCGGTGACAGCGTGTCGAGTGTGTGTGTGTGTGTGTGTGTGTGTGTGTGTGTGTGCGTGTTTATTTAGCAGGATCTATCATTTGGTTGGCTTAGCTAGCTCTCCTTCATTTTGAGTAAAATTACAGGATTTTGTATTTTCAGAGTAAGATGTTTTATCTTCATAATCAGTGGTTTCAAAGGATCTTGGATCCACGTGGTCATTTGTAGTTTCTGTTTTATGTTTTTCTTTTTACTTGCTTGCTGAGAAGTGTCACACTGTCGCAAGTATCTACTATGTATTTTGTGTCCTTTTGATGCAGGGTTGTGTAAGTCCAGTTTATTTTCTAAAAACCTTTTAAATTATTATTATTTCAGGTAGTTTAGCTTTAATTACGCTAGCAGCTTAACTTTAGTCCATCAATGTCTGTCCTTACGTTTGCTTTGCCTGCTGTCTCCTTTCTTGTCATTCATGAGAGGTATGTCCCAAACTGACATTGTGGACCTGTACAACCCGTTTAAACAGCATATGGTTCAGGGTCTGTTATCATTTAACTGCTAATTACTGTTACGTGGCTCTCATGATATGATCACATGTTGACATTTTGCAGTCACATACTCTTTCCCTGGAACCTGCAGTGCCTGGTGCTGAAGTGATGCTGTGGCAGATAAAGTTATTGCTTAATTTACAGTAAACTCAAGTTGGAATTTAGTTTTTAATACCAGCACTAGGTGATGACCAGCATGTACATCTTCTGGTATATTGTAGTTTAACATTAACAGTTCATGTACACCCTCACCATCTGAGACACAGAAATGTGGCCATAGATCTGTATTTTAATGTATTTGTATCTGCATTTTTAAGTTCTTTATTTTATTATTGTCTTACTTTGATTACTGGATAGTTTCTTTACTACAGAAGTAAAGATGATATTGATAAATGAGAAATTTGTGACACAAATCTAAACTAAAGCGCACCAAACATTTGGAACCCTCTCAGGATCATTGGCAGGTTTTTTAGTACAAACTTTAAAAATAAAACTTTTTTTCATGTATTCTGATGCTGTTACTTGTGTATTTTCATTAGTAGTCACGATAAGCATCGGAGTAATGCAGGCCCGTAATTGAGAGAAACACACAACATGCCGATTTTCAAGCTAAAACTAAAACTCAACACTTAATGACACCAAAAAATGACTGGCCCTTTAAGACCAAATATTTGATCGGGGTCTTTGTAGGTACACAATTAGGCAAAAGATGAAAGCTGTCAAAGACTTATATTGATGTTCTCTTCTGACCAGAAGCAGTCAAACCTTAGCCCAGCTGAAAAATGTCCACTACACCACTATAGATACCCGGTTGAACATACTGATTGTTGTCACTGCTGTTGCTTCTCTGTGCAGCTTTATGTGAATGAAAAGAAGGAGATTTATGAAATGGAAGGGAGGTGGGGGTTGAACCAGGATGCTGAACTCTCATGATGACCTTTAACCTTCCCAGAGTCATGGTGCTAAAACAGCGTTTCTTCCTGAAAAGAGGAAATCAATAATAGACTGAACTGGTCCTGACTCATGTCTATTGTTTGCACTGTATTCATTTTAGATTGTCTTCCATGTTGGCTTGTTGGTGTAAATTTGAACCGGGTTAATAATTTTCCTCATCAAAACCAGTTAACATCTTGCCCTGTGCTGTTTTAATCAGCTGTTTTCATTTAATACTTTATGTTGTCCTTTTTATGTCTAACGGATCCCTTTATCGCTGCACAGGAGAGAGTGATGCAGGTTAATTATTAAAGGACTGTGTCATCAATGCGGACAAAGGTCTTAAAATAAATATTTTTATGTGTGTGTGTGTGTGTGTTCCAAATTTTCTCATGTTTGTAAGTTAAGCTGGGACATTATGAACAGGCAGTTGTCCCTTTGGTGTAAACAGCAAGTGTTGAGATAGTACATATCCTTTCTAAAGGGAAAAAGCGAATTAGGTCAAGGACCTGTCAAAGCGATGGGGGTTTAAGTCTCGGTTTACACCACATCCCATCCACAAATCTAGGATCAGCTTTCAGCAGTGTAATGGATCCACAACAGGAGATTATAAGAAGTTATTGCTTCAAATCTGTCTCTAGACAGAAGCTACTTCCTCTAATTTTCTATCTATGTTTTATCAAGGTTGTGCGAGTGGAAACTAGTGGGGTTATGGTTGTGATGTTGCTGTGACACATATTCTTCATACATATAAATACACAAACGTACACACACACACACATTCACAGCGCTGGTTTATTGTCACACCTTGGTGGTCAGACACTCCCTCTGTGGTTACACTTGGGTGGGAAAACACCACAAACAGACTTGTAGCGCCCCATAAAGATTTTTTTTATCCCTCACTGTGTGCTGTTTTTACCAACCTATGTTGGACAGCTAAATATGTGTTGGTTATTATATTTTTTCACAAAGAATATACACTAATTGCATATTTATCCTAAATCTTTTGAAAATAAGAACCACTTCAGTGCATTTTCTTAAATGTTTGACTGATTCATCTGTGTTGGGTGGGTGTTTTCATCACCCCTCCTTGTTCAGCCATGTTTGGTGTCATATTCATGTACTTTGAATTTGTTGTTTAACCAGTTGGTTTCAGCACCTCAGGCAGAGTATCAGCTACAGTAATGTAGTGGTTTCCTTGTACACTGTTTCTCTTTAGAGAGAGTGATAGAGAGAGTAAGTTTTCTCAGAGTCCGCCTCTGTTTTATTTGATTCAAACTGGCATCAAAAATCTTTTTTAGATGATAAAACGAGTGTACCAATCTGACCAACAAATTTGGAAGTGTCTGAATTAAATGCTGTTTCTTTGTCCCAGAAAAGAAAACACCTGAGGGACTAGAGACAACAAGGATAATGAGGAAAGTAAACAGAAGGACAAGTGGGTAAAAAAAGGTGTAAGGGAGGGAAGAAAGAAACGAAGCAGGGAGGGGGGAGTTGTTGCCATGCCGGCAAACGGATGAAGGGGAGGGGCAGAGATCAGGGATCCTAGAAAACGGAGAGAAAGAGGGAGGGAGGAAAGGAAGAAGGGACGGGCTGACTCGTATTTCAGCACCGTGGCCACTAGGGTTGGGTGTAATCCTAACCCTGTACTCACAACATACATAGTCAGTGTCACACTTACGCTCTTGAGGACTTACCAAGACTAGAGTTGAGGGAATCCTCACCAGCACACCGGTCGTATCAGCCTGCCTGCGCCCTACAGTAGGTGTGTGTTCAGCAGGTGTGGGCTTCCCTTCCTGGTTCTAGCTATTACTTGTGCTGATCAGCTGATTGGAGATTTAGATCCTGGCAGCTGGCAACACTTTGGGACTGTTTTCACAACATCAACTTGGCATGCTTCTTCCTCATGCACCAGTAACGGCGATACACCAGGGAATGTGGTCAAAACAGCGAGAAGAGGAATAAGAAGAAGGTGTCTCTGGAAACCCTGAGAGGCGGCTTCATCTTTACCACCTGGCACCCACACACATAATAGAGGATCCCTTTTGGGAACTTGTGGCGGGAGGATTTCATACATGAGTTTGTTTGTGCCAATGTGTGAGTATGCATGTAACTTCATCAGGCTGGGAATAGACCCAGGGACGCTGAAACCTCTTAACCTCTGGGTTTGGCCTGGCACTAAGACGGTGCGTGTCAGCTGGTGTGTGTGTGTGTGTGCTAACAACTGGAGATAACTACACTCAAGGGCACATGTGGTTGTAAACAGCAACCGCTGACTCGCAGTGATTGAAAAGTATCTTAATGTAATTTGGAAACCTCTCTCCACCCTGTCATGCACCACCAAGCAACATTACTGCCAACAGTGAGTGCGCACATATGAGTGTGTGTATTGGAGTGTATGCCGCTGAGGGGTGGTGATTTTCCAGATTGCTGGATTGCCTAATTACCTCTTTGGATTTGGGAATCCCGCCTGGAGTCTTTAAGGACAAAGGAAGAGAAGAAAGGAAAAGGGATGATTTAAGTCTGACTTTTGGCTTGTGACACAGAGATTAACTGATGGAGAAAGAGGTTGGAAGTTGTCGGGTTCAGAGTCATGATGTGGAACTGTGCAACCAAAGTGAAGGAAAACTGGGCTGAACTTCCACCTGGAACTAATTTGATTCTTAACATAGAATCTGAAAACTTTGAAGCATATTAGCTCGTTTGCAGACCTCAATGCTGTAGTCAGATATGTTTGGAATCGCATGATCTGGACTTACAGTGAATATCTACCAACCCATCTAAGGATCTACATCTGGGGATTATCTTTGTAGATTAAAACAGTTTGATCCTACATCCTCCTGTCTTGGACTTGTTTACCCTGAATGAGGATGAGAGGGGACAGGAGGTCCGCTTCCTTTCGTAAGGAGAAATCTGCAGGCCTGACCCGGGCTCTGAGCTGGCTCAGCGTGTCCACCCTCTCCCGCCAGAGCAGACGCATCTTCCACAGCCAGAATGAGCTCCATGCCATCCACAACCATCAAACGTGCTCACACTCGCACACTCAACTTCATGCCGCAGACGGCGGCGAGGGGGACGATGATGACAACTGGGTTTACCAGCCTCAACACAAAATAGGTGAGAGGGAAGGAACGACAGCATGATGAATTGCGTATTGATTTCTGTTAGTATCTTTCATGAGATGCACACCCACTAAAACACATGGTATGTTTGGCTTGTCCGCATCACAACTTGTCACAATGTCTTGAGCTCCTTTGAATGGATTTTTGTTCTCGCTCTCAACCAGGAAGCCAGTGAATGACTTGTTTACATGCACAAGCAAAGCAAGAAGTGGGTCACTGTCTTTTTATGGCCCCTTGTTCTCCGGCTCCACGGCACTGGCACTTCCTGGTTGCTATAGGGAGCGAGCGGGAGGTATCTGCGATCAGTGGGACAGTTAGGGGGTCAAAGGGGACTTTGTGAGTGTGTGATAGGTAAACAATGATGCGTCAGGCTGGTGATGTCACGGGCACAGTGATGTCACAGGCTGGTGGCGATGTGAGCACAGGGTTTGGTGCCAGGGAGAGGAAGAGTCCGTGTGCGGAGGCTTGCATAGCCCATCACTCAGACCGAGTGGTTATACTGTAGAATAATCTTCTTTCATTAATGACATTTCAAGTTTAGATTTGGACATCAAGGTAAGAATGCCATTTATACCTCTCTCAATGCCTCAGGGGTATTGTGTTTCCCGACTGGGCTCATTATTTATTGATCAGTTCATTAGTTGTGCATGTGTATTTGGTCAGTGGTGTCAGTAAGACTTAGGGGACAATGGTTGTAACTGTAGTCTAACCTTCACCTTAAAATGGAAAAAAGACACATATGCTCCACCATATTCCCTTAACTTTCTTCATTAACCATGACCCATACTGCCGTCGTCTCCAGCTACAGTGACAAGTCTGTCTCAGCTGGACTCAAATCAGCAAGAACATCCATAATCATTCATCACCCACTCTAATGATACCAAAATTACTTTCAGTGTTCGGATATCGTCAGGGAAGCTTTGAATGCAAACAAATCTGATATTGAAGCTTGGACACAATGTGGCAACACTGAACAATGTACAGTAGATATTTGCTTTGCTCATGTTACATAGTCGTTTACCTACATGTTTACATATGCACAGTTCTATGGCAATATAGTCTGCATGTGACTATATTAATAAGACACTATTTTGTGACTTTACTGACATGCATTAACATCAGGATTGTTTCCATTGTTCTCCGACGGAAAACCAGGACACATGTATAAGGGCGTTTTCAAACCTGGTTGTTTAAGTGTGGTTGAATCCGACTGGTTTGGTTTGTTTTTTCCCCCTTGGTATGATTCATTTTGGGCAGAATTGAACATGGTAATCATATCTGTGTGCGGACCAAAACAACAAGACAGAGACCCTTTACAGGAAGTGGCCTTGGTCTGGTCAGCGGCTTGTTGGCCTGGGAAAGTGATCAACCTCTACAAGGCGTAGTCTGCAAGTTGGCGCTAAACTGCTCCCGTAGCCAGGTACATTTTGCACGCTAGGATGCGGATGAGCAAAGTCAACAGTTGCAAACAGCACAAGTTGCCACTTTGTTGCCTCACAGGAATGTGGATCTAGCTAGTTGCTGTTGGTGTCGTTTATTGCATGTCTCAATCCTTACTAGTCACTCATACCACCTCTTAACCTGCCCCTTCCCAAAACAGACCAGGGCTGCACATGGCTGGCATGTTTTGAGGTCCTCACATTTTCAAAGGGTAGAGTCAAAGGGTAGAAGCTGCGGTCACCGTTTTGGAATGTCGTCATTAAAACCAAGGCTTTAGATGTTCACCGCATTATGTCAGATGGTATAAAACGTGTGTGTATGTAAGTTGTAAACCAAAAAACATTAATGTTTATTATTAAATTCATCTGCATGTGTGTTTGCATGCATTGGTTTTGTCAAGTGTGCAGCCAAATCTTAATCTGAATGCACTATACTCCATGTTATTTTTCTGTTTGATTCTTCTATCAGCTTACCTTATCTTTTTCTCCCTCATGGCTTATTGACACATCTAATTTTAATCCCTTCACTGTTAATTTAATAATAGTTTGATTTTCCATGTTGATTATGTAGGAGGTAGAGTCTGGAAGCAGATCCAAAATGGTCAGTTTCGTTCGATGGTAATTGAACATTTACTTGTTAAATCTTAAAGGAAGGAAGGAGGAGTGTTTATTGATTTTGTTATATCAGCTAACAGCACATCTTGGAGATGGAGAGAAGTCAGTCTGCTAATCCATCAATCCATATTGTGTTATTTGACTACTAGACTTTTTTTCCCCCCAAAGACTACTGTGCTTCTTTCTACCCCCCACACCCTTTTTTTCTTTCTTTCTGTGTCTCTCTGTTATACACACAGTCTATATCTTTTTATAGCTAATTCTAGGCCTGAGACAGTGTCAGAGACAGGTCAGTATAAAACTATTCCATCCAGAGCGCACATACAAGCATACACACATATGCACACTGCACACCACACAGAGGAAACATCTCATAAGAATACCTCTCTAGTTTGAACCTGAAGTATTTATAACATCTGGATCTTGCTTCCACAAGCTTGCCAGGACCCATTACAAGACACATGGGCAGCCGCGCACCGTGCCTGTGTGTAAATATAGCCCTAAAATGAGTGCCTGTGGCTCCTAAAGCTGCAATTTTGACGCAGCCTCCAGCTTGACTGGTTGGGTGTTTGCCTCGTTTGCCAAGGAAACGGGTGTGCAAGAGAGTGTTTCCTGGTGTGGTTCAGTTTGACCTTCCTATTGGGGTAACTCTGAACCAATCATGTGTAAGAGAGCCGTCTGTTACACAGGCTGCTATTGGCTGTTCTGGTAAAGATCTGGCAAGTTGAGGTGGATCAACAATACTGAGTTGTGACTGGTGTATTATTATTTTCTTTCCATCAGGATGCCCCAAAGATCTAATACTGTCTAGTTTTATGAGATGTTCCTTGAACTTCTCTAACCGCTATCCATATTTTTTTTTTTACTTTTGACTTTTCTTTGCACAATGTGTTGTGGGGACAACAGCACACACAAAAATCAAGGGTATTTAGTATGCATACTGACATCTTCATAACGTACTGGAAACCTACTTTAGTTTTTGTATGTAATGTAGAATTGGGACACATTCGAGAAAAAGCTCTGATCATAAGGCCCCGAAGCCTGCAGGTGGCAACAGCTAAGTAACGGTGAAAAAGAGGTGATAGTCTTCTCTCAGACTCCTCCATCAATATTTTGAACTCCCCCCCTCCTCTTACTGTCTCCTTTCCTCTCTCTTTCTTACTCCAGGCACACAATGACCTGATCAATCTCCTCAATCAAAACCTATTGATCTCCCCCCTGTACGGCTGTATATCTCAATCAATCAACGGGCAGGCCTGATGGCTGTTCTGGAAGGCCATGTCAAGAAATAGATCAGACAGTCAGGCCCCGGGCTGGATCTGGACTTTACATGATTACTTTACAGCTTCTTACTATATTACTATATGCTGCTCATGTGTTGTGTACAGCAAGTCACTGCATGAAATGAACTTCATGACTCTTGATTCTAATTTATTGAGATTTCCTTTTTTGGCAAGTGGCAGTGTACCGTGTTAACATGCAAGTGGGATTGAGGGATTTAGTGTTTGGTTGAATTTTGTGTGTGATTTGCTTTATTGTATCTACAGTATGTCACTGTGACTTTCTATTTTTTGACCTTCATTTACACATTTAGGGCAACAACATATTAACCTAAATATTATACCAGCGGCCAGAACCAGAAATGGGTCATCTAGTCTCATTAATGGCATTATAAAATGCCATTAATGAGACTAGACTGTATGAAAAGGTCTTTTAGGATATATTTGTCTGTGTGAGATACATAGTGAAATTTAAGAGTATTCAGTGGAGACTAAAGTCTTGCATAACAGTCTTTTTGGGGGAGTTTTGGATGAGCTAAGGAATGGACAAACACACAGCGATACACACTTGTCATCATTATGTAGTCTGCATGTAAATCCAGATTAGCAGATGAAAATTTGCTGTTGGGGGGGGTTTATAAACCAGCAAGGCCTCATTAAAAGACAGACGTGGAAATCTGGTGATGTGGCTCACAGCCCAGTGCATATACACACTCCTACTGTACACAGAAATATACAGTTACACGCAAGATACAATTAAACTTAAACTGTTTCTAATCACCTTTTTTTCTGTCTTTCTCTTATATGCGCTGACAATGATGCTTTTCAGGTAAGTCAAATCCTTTTCTCTCTGACCCACATAACCTCAATTTAATGTCTCTATTAGTTGATCCCAGATCAGATCTACTGTATGCTGAAAACCCCTACAAAGCCTGCTACACGTCGCAGACGAGTTTCAGCCTGTAATAAATCGCATTAATTCGCATTTACCACTAAAATCCACTAAATATCTGACTTGCACCACCCACCTTTTCTGTATCATATTGTATGTATCCTATTACCTTTTCTATTATGGGATGTAATGTCCTGACTCTGATGAAAAGGCGATGTAGATGAAAAATAAGGGATTATATTTAGAAACATGATTTCAGTTTGGAAGAGGATAGAGGGCTTATGTTGATAGGATGCATTTATGTTGTCCCAACAGAGGTGAGAGATTATAATCCAAATATACATGAGCTGTGAGGATGTCATGTGGAAGTAGATGATCTTTTTCCAGTCGCCTTTAGCATAAATCCAATCATATTTTTCTGTCATACGATGTGTCTTCTTTATAATTGCTGCTCACTGATAAATATGTTTTAGCTGAGAGAGGGAGGGTAGGATCAGATTTTTCTAATTCTAGATTCCTTCTCATTGCGTGTCTTAACTGTTTGTGTGTTTTGTCTAGCGAAGTGTTACGTTTGCTGCATGTGATGTTTAGTTTTATCTTGTAAAGAAACAACATGTCATGCTTGTGCTGCACCGGAAACAATACACGATGCACGGTACACTGAGTTTCTGACTGACGTATAAGATAAGATATTGCCTAATATGTGGCCTTCGACACAAGTCAGCCCTTATGATAGTGTTGTTTTTTGTAGACAAAGACTGTATTTTGGAAAACGACCACAGCGGTCAGTTGGAATGCCTTTGAATGCGGTCTTTATATCCTGTAGTTATACTGTGAGACTGCCATTTAACCAGAAGACCTGTGTTGCCACGCAGTCCAGTGCTAAAATGTCCTGAAGAAGACAGTTTTTTAAAACAGACTAAATCAGACTTCACAGCTTGAACAAAAAGGATGAGGATTTACATAATAATATATACATAACTTTGAAAATACATACAATACTAAATGCAACCAAAATACACCAAAGACTTATCAAACTTTTCTGAACTTTTCTTGGCTTCTGAAGGGGGGAGTCACAGAAGAAGTTTGAGAACCACTGGTATACGTTTAAGTCACATGCTTCATGTAGGTCATGATTAATTCAGTAATTAAGTCTGTTTTTATTGCACTTTATTCCAATTTTTTTAATTTCTTTATTTTTTTTATTTAAAAGGGACAGTGCATATTAATCTCTGACCCTTTAATTGACAATACATATTGTCCAAATGTTATACGTCTGTATGGCACCATACAATCACCTCTCGTGGAAGCCCTGGTTACGGTTCTGCCACCTCCTGTTATTTTCAATTTAATGTACTCACTTAGTGGGGGTGAGGCAAGTCCATGTAGGATCTAACATATAGCACAGGCATCTTTGAACTTCAGAAAATTTTCAAAGCTTAGCAGGTTATATTTCTTCAGGATTAAGCAGTGATGATATGAAAGCGGTTTTCTATCAAAGATTTTTAAGGCTCGTTTGAAGAGTGACTATTGGTTCGAGTGTTGTGGCATTTGTAAGTGACCAGTTTGTAAATCAGTATTCAATATTAGAAAGGATCATGGAATGAAGAAACATTCTGGCTGTATTACATGAGAGTGATGGTCTAATATATCTAAAGTTGGAGAGATTAAATTTAACAGTTTTTGAAGGCCTTTTGACATGATTTTTAAAGGACAGTGTGGGATCTAGTACAATGCCAAGGTATTTGAATTGTTTACTATCTGTAGTTCTTCTTCTTTCAAGAATATATTTGAGTGTGTCCTTTCAATCGGCCGCTTAGAAAACATCATACAAACAGTTATTTTAGGATTCAATAGTAGACATGATTTTGTGAGCCATTCCTGTACACGGGTCAGTGCAGATGTAAGAGATTGTGAGGCTTCTTGATCAGTTTTGGCATGTGTAAAGATTACTGTGTCATGCATGCATTAATATATTGATATTTTGGCATACTATAGGTAGGTCATTGATGTATAAGGAGAACAGAATTGGTTAAGTATAGAGCCTTGGGGGACTCCTACTGGACATTCGAGGTGAGGAGATTTAATATTGTCGACAGAGACACAGTGTGTTCTGTGGTTAAGTACGAGTTCATCCAGCTGATGACTTGTTCGGAGAAATTGAAGTTTGTTAATCTGTACCGGAGTATTTGATGATTGACAGTATCAAAAGCCCTTTTCAGATCCAGGAAAACAGCACCAACAACAGAATGTATGTCTAATGACATAAAGACATTAACAGCTGTTTCAGTTGAATGATAGGCACGAAAGCCAAATTGCATGGGATGCAGAGGGGAACAACATTTATTCAGATGCTTTATTAGTTGTTTTGCTATCCATTTTTCAATAATTTTAGATATAACAGGAAGAATACTGATTGGTCTGTAATATTAATATCTAATCTGCTCCCTGATTTAAAAAATTGGTGTAATCGTGGCCACCTTCCAATCTGGTGGAACAAGACTGGTTAACTGATAGATTAATCATATGTGTAATAGGGCATACTAGAGACTCTTTGTGCAGTTTAATGAAATTTGTGTCCAATCCGAACTCATCCTTAGCTTTGGAATTATTTAATTCATCAATGATAGAGGCCACATCTGGTTCCGTAATTTCTTTTATCATAAATATAGGCTGTGTGAAGTTACAGGAAAAGAAACATTTTCAGATGGGGTGAATAATCGAGATATTTCTTGAACAGAATTTTTGAAAAACAGACCAGGTAAAAGGTTGGAGGTTTTAGTAATTCTTTCAGGTTTGTTTGTAAACATTAAATCTATTCTTCTTTTGGAGCGGTTAGTTAGTCGGGTTGGCATTTTAATTAATTGATCCAAATTACAATGATCAGTTATCTGTTAAGGTCTTTCTTATTGTCCCAGTTAATATTGAAATCATCATCATTAATATTTACTCTTTTTTCACATTAGTAAGATTGATAAGTGTTTTAAGGTTGCTGCAAAAATCTAATTTAGCTGATGGTTTACAATATATACATATGACTGTGAATGTAATTTCTGTAGAAAGTATAATGTCTCCTACACACTCAAGGTTGGTATCGTCAGGCCATTCAATCTTATTGCATTTAAAGGTGTCTTTAACATATAATATAACCCCCTTCCCTTCCCCTGACCCCTGTCCTTTCTAAAGTATTGTTATTGCTGCCTCGGGTGATGAATAAGTTAACCACATTTCTGTTAATCCTAGAAAGGAAATATTTGATTGAATTAGTAAATGCTCCAACTGTTCACGTTTGGGGATCTTGCTTCGAATATTTAGGTGTCTACCTAGTAGCCCTTTAGGTTTGCAGCATGGGTCCCAAATCATCTTGCCTGATTTAGAGTCTGAAACATTTGAAACATGTTTCTTAAATACTGGGTTTCTGGGTTTGTTTGTGGTTGTAATTTGTTGGTTGTGCCCGGACTGGATGCTTGGTGGTTGTGCCGGGATCCTGTGTATGGAGGGATTGTGCTTTGGGTGTGTCGATGGTTGCTTGCAGTCGCGTCGCGGCCCTCTGGAGTGTGGTCGTGTTGAGTCCTAGGGGCTATTTGCATCTGCTGACTCCCTAGGGCTGAGGGGCTGTTGCTGCTGTCGCGGGTGATTGCTGTCTCTTTTCTTTGGGGACGGTGGGGGTTGTGTGTGGGATGCTTCGCTGCTAGGGAGGGAAGGGAGCGGGGGTGGGGGTCTTCTGGCCTGACCTGGCCTGTGTGGCATTGCCTCCTGGGTGTGGGCCGACCTTCGGATCTGGGCTGTTGGGCCGTTCTGTCCTTGGGTGGGGTCCTTGCTGCCCCGGACCTGCTCCCTTGGGGGCTGGTGGTGCTCGGAGTGCTGCTGATTGTGGGGGAGCGGTGAGGTGAGGGGTTAGCAGTGGGGCTGCCGGAGGGGGCCCGGCGAGGACGGGGGATTGTTGGACTTTGGGTTGGGGCTGCACTGACCTGCCTCTGGAGTGTGGGGGTCTGGGGCACGGGGCTTTGGAGCCTCTGGGTCTGGGGCGGGTCTGCGCGCTGGGGGGGCTGGGCCCCCCTGGGCCCGTCCTGGGGATGGGCGGGGTTGTCACTGACTCTGGGGTGCTACCGGTGCTAGAGGGGCTCTTGCTATAAGCCCTGGGCTGGAGGGACCTGGCGTCCTCCTGCTTAGGGGGGTGGGGGACGGGACTGAATAAATGATGGGGCCAGTCAGGAATCTGGTCTTCTAGCCTCCCTATGACCTCCTTCACCTTTCCTCCTTTGGTCATGTCTCACAACATACACCCTTAGGATCCTGGGGGACGGGCAGCCTGCAGGGCGTTTGGGGGGTGGGGCTGCTTTATTGCGGCCTCGCACTTCTTCCTCCCTCACTGCCTGTCCCTCAATTTTAATTACACATTAGACACAGAGGGCTTGGGGGGTGGGAGGGGCACGATGGGAGGCTCCACTACCTGACAGTTGTGGGGTGCCTGTGTCACAACTACCCTCCAATTTTAGTTGCACCTTAGTTACCACACACCTTATCTTCACTCCACCATACAACACTTCACAATCCATGACATGCATCCAACACAAAACAATACATTTACAGAGGCAGGCAGAGGGGTTGAAGGAGTGGGAGAGATTCTCATTGGCCTCGTGTCCTACCCCTGGAGCCCCGGGCGTTGGGGGTGCTGTGGGGTTGGTGGCGGCCTTGCCTGATCTGGGGTGGGCTGGGGGGGGTCGGGGCTCCCCTGGCGTGGGGGCCCGCCCTTGGCCTAGGGTTCTGCGGACTCGGGCTTGTGGCCTTTGCTCATTTCTGGGCGGGTGGTGTGTCCCTGGGCCTGGGGGCCCGTTGTCTCCTCTCCTCGCCTGGGCCCTCTTCGGCAGAGGTGAGGCTCCCGCTGCTTCCCCCTGCCAGCTCTCTCACGGTGGGGGCATTCGGGAGTCTCTGGGGCGCATGACCGGTGCTGTCGGGGTAGGTTTTGGTGCTCCTCCTTGGGGGTGCTTGACTGGGGGGGCTGGGCCCCTGTCCGGGGATGAATCGGCCTCGGGGGCTGCTGTCACTGGCTGCACTGTAGGGAGGGATGCCTCTGGCTGGGCTGGGGGACCGTTGGCCTGGTTCTCCCGCGTTATCGCTCCCTGGCGGTAGCGAGCTTCCCGGCACGGCTTTCTGCTGTTCTTCCTTGGGGCGGGGTACAGCTTCCCCCTGGACATGCGGTCTGGGGTCCTTTGCGCTTTGGGGGGTCGCAGGGTGTCCTGGCTTCTGGGGGTGGGGGTCTGCGGTGGGATTGTGGGACGATTATCGATGCATCTTGATGTATTATACTTTTTCCCTGGGCAGGGTCTCTGGATGGCTGCTGGGCGTTTAGTTTGTGCGTTGGAGTCCGGGGGAGGCATCTCCTCGTTGGCTTGGAGGGACCTGTTTGCGTTCCTGTTTTGCTTCGTTGGCCTCGGATCCGTGCTTGCCCATTTCTCTGTCGGCCAGTTGTTGGACCCCTCTGGATACTGAGGTATATAGTTAGTTTTCGGGATGTGCAGTGTGGGTGCGGGGCAGGGCTGTGCTCCGGTTTGTTCTGGGTTTGTGCCTGGAGTTCTCGGCCCTTGATGGATGGGTGGGTTGTTGGTGGCATGCAGCTGAGCTAGTTGATTTTGCCTCGTTGCTGGTTTGGCTGGTGTTGCATGGCGGCCGGGGGGCGCGCTGGGCATGGGGGATGTCGGCTGGCGCCGGCGGCCTTAGTTTTTTCCGGCAGTTGGGGGGACGGTGGACTTTATTGGCGGGTGCACGGTGACCTGTGCGGCGCGTTTGCTGCCGGGCTGGGCTTGCTGCTGGTGTCTCTCTCCGCTGGCTTTCGCTGTCGTGTTGTTCCGTTTGCTCTCTCTCATTTGCCCGACCTCGCACGCGGGATTCGCGGGGGGCTGCTGGGCATGGGTGTCGCCGTGCTCGCGCAGTGTGCGCGTTGGGCTCGTCACTTGTGCATTGGTGTTGATGATTGCGTGGCATTTGGGCATTGTGGTTGTTTGCTGCGCGGCGGTGGGGTGCTGGATGGGGGAGGCCACTGGTCTATGTTGTGTCTGCGACGCGGTCGGTCCGGGCGCTGCTCTTCCTCTTTTGCGTTCCGTCGGCATTACGTTGTCAACTGGCATTTGGGTCGGGGTCTTCTGCGTTTGCATCGCGGTGCATCTGGGAGTCTTTGTTTTTTTTTGATTTGATTTATTCTTTTTCTTTCTTCCACCCCTATTGGCTACTGGGGTTCTTGCCTGCCTGTTACAGTCGTGGCGTCCCACTCTCTCTAACAACTACATTCTTTAACAGGCTTATGCGCACACACATGTACATACACACACATACAGACACATTCACCCACACGCACACAGACACACACAGACACAAACAAACTTAGGTTGTCCCTGGTAGAATTATTCCTGATGCCTTTCTTTCAGTTACTTATTTAAATTAATTATTATTCCAGCTCTCGTGGCTGTGTTGTGTTGCTTATTTAGTGTGTGTGACTGTTTCTTGTTTTCATTGTTCTCTTAGTTGTCTTAATATGTCATTAATATGTCAGCTGTTTATTGCTGCTGTTCGGCTGGTTTTCTTTTACTATTATTATTATTTTTATTGTTTTTTTGTTTGTGTTTGTTTGTTGTTGTTTTTCTCCTCCCCAAGCCCCCCTCTCTGTTCTCTTGCAGGTTTCGTTGCTTTCTGCAATTGGTGTTTCCCACAGCTTTTCCCTGTTGTCCCCACCCTCCATCCCCCTTTCCCCCTTCTCTTGCAGGTGTTGTCCTTTCTCTGTGCTGTCTGTTTGTGCCCCCCATCCCCGTGTCTGCCCCCCTGTCCGGCCCGGTGACAAATCAATACATAATTAAATAAATAAAACAGACAAAGGAGTATTTTAATACTCTCTTGTTAAAGTAAAATCTGTCTGGCACAATATGGTATCCAGGTCATTATACTCTATACCAGGCTGCTGGGCAGGACAGGTTTAAAAAAAAAAAAAAAAAAAAAAAAAAAAAAATTGTTGGTTGTGTTCAGTGCTACAGTTTATACCTGATGAAGGTGATGTCATTTGGCACTAACCACCTAAAGTCTGTGCGGCTTTGCTGGTACCTTGAGCAGGTATTGGTGTTTCTGCGTTGGTGTCCGAGTGTTTCAGATCGGTGTGTATAGCCAGTTGTTGGGCATCATGTTGTAGGCGTGGACCCGCGGGTGATACCCCAAGTTTTTCTCCTCAGGCAAGCTTAAAACTGTTTGGGGGATATTTCACATTTTTTTCTGTGTTTTCACTCAAAAAATAAAAATAAATTAAAAAATCACATAAAATAGGTGGAAAACGGGTGGATGGAAACTCTAAATGTCACTTAGCTACATGCTACGTCCTCTATGAATAAGAAATTAGTATTTGTCCTTAATACAGTCAAGTAGCTGGCCCTGGCCTTTATATGAAAGAGGGCAAACAAAAAGGCTCTTAACATGATGGGTTAAAAATAGGGGAGAAATTCCACCTCCCTGCTCTTACCACTTCCACTTTGTATAAGCAGTCATTAGGCAGACCACAAGTGTTTCTTCAGAGTTGAGGGCTTCATGGTGAAGGTTAAAGTTAAATCCATTTGGGCAAACAAGCAGCCAGTTAAGGTGGAGGTTTGATGAAGTCAGGTTTTATTGTCTGGTTAGGTGGATCTATTCGGGGATTTGTGTGCGTTTTAATTGTTGATTATTTCCAGGGTTGTGTTTTTGTGGCATTCTCATTTAATGCACTTACCCTTGCAGAGGCGCTCCGTGTCACACACGCACACACTCACACCAATCAGACTGTAATTGGTGACATCTGGTTGAGGCAGACTTATCTTAGCCTGCGTGCTGGTGTGGGATTAACATGTTCATAACACACACACACACACACACACACACACACACACACACACACCCTTGGACAGTACATCTTTTACAAATGTATGTTTGAAATATTGTACTGCTGTCACATTTCTTTATTATAATTATACCGCTGTTATTTGGACTTTATTTTGTAGTTTTTTGGATGCCCAAAAAGTAACTGCTTTTCGTACAAACCGGTGTAGTATGTTTCATCGTCAGACATAGACCTGATGAAGAGTAAGAGTAAAGACTTTCTATTAAGCCCATCATTATCATAAATATATAGATAACTATATAAACTACTATAACCCAATGTGAAGTGTAGTTTGAATGCCGCTGTAAAGGCCAATTTATACTTCTGCATTGAATCTATGCTGTATCCTACACCATGTGTAAATGTAACTACATGTTGCAGCAACACAGACCGCCAGAACTGTGATTTGTCAGTTTGGTAGCAATACATTTCCTTCAAGCCACCAGGAAGTGCTCTGTGCTTTGAAGTTTCACTAGACATTTTCCCATAGACTTAACATTGTGATAGAAGCAGATGTAAAACGGTGGATACATTTTTGTCAGGATCACGACCCACAAAAATGACTTGATCACTATAACAATTTGATCCATTCAGTTCAGAAACATTTGGAAAGACTACAAGACATCCAACAAGTGTTTTGGCGGTGCAACGCAGACACAAGTGTAAATGCTCATGGCGGCGTGGCTATGGCGTAGACTCAGTGCAGAAGTATACATTGGCCTTAAGCCTTTTATAACGCTTTATGATAAATAAATTGCAGTAATAGTATGAACATAATTTTTATAATTTCATTCCACTTCAATCAACTGTTTAAATTGCTATAATTATTGTAAACATTTTGCATGAAAGGTTATAGTGTTGTTAACATGATGGTGCTAAACCATAACACCCACTGTTTAAGACTGCTCATCGTGTGCTTCAAGTAAAGTAAAATACTAATAATATATTCTATTTTGTCTTTGTTATGCTGGTATCTGTGATACATGATAAATATTGGCTTCAGAATAGAAGTTAATGCAAATTTAAGCATTGAGTTTTCACGGATCACTTACCAAAAAATTAGCGATGTGCGATTAGAGGATGTCACCAGGTGCTCCGTCAAAGTGAGTTTGTGACTGCTGATTAGAGTTTGACGCGCTGATCAGGATAAGAGTGGATGTGGTGTTTGATTAATAAATGAAACCTGCATACTCCTAATAAGTCAAACTCTTTCTCAGCCCAGTTTGTATCTTGCTTAATGAGGGTAGAGTGGATTTTACCTTTAAGTTTCAGGAGTCCTTGAAGCAGTAACCAACTATGTTTTTGCAGTGTAAGAGAAAGCCATTAGAGAGCCTCATTGGAAATCAATAGCATTTTGTATTCAACTATCTGATCTGGAGTAAGCCAAACTTTGAGTTGACACATTTCCTCGCTGTTGTCACTGTGTTCACATTTTGGCACAACACAACCCCATTAAAGGACACTTATGCTAAAGTGTTAATTGTGTATTGATTCGCCATTGGATGTTTTTTGATGAGGTTACTTATATCCTGTCCTTTTAAGGTTTAAAAAAGATGGCGTTGCAAACTTTGAATCACAAAATCCTGGATTGCTACTTTTTCAACAAAACTACAACAACTTTCTCTTCTATTTACTCATTTACTTCTAAAAAAATCTCTTTTTAGCTTCTGTGTGATTTTGGTTCTCTGCTTTGTTTTTACCATAGTTATTTTGTAAGGGCACTAAAGCCTACACCACTGTGCTCTTTTCTCACTTTAAGTGATCTACAGTAAGAGCTGCTGCTGTTGTACCCCTTTTAAATTTTAACAAGCTAGAGAGCATCACATTAACACCCAAATGGCAAATGGTATTTTGTCTTGATAATGTCTCTCACAGTGAGAGAGAGTCAGTTGCTGATAGTAATTCAGAGCGGCCTGCGTGGAGGTTATGGGATGCACGAGCTTGTCGCTGCTCCTGATAACAAACAGTTGAACTGTGGGGATTAAAGCGATTATGTTTGATCAGCGCACAATGGATAGGCCTGAAGCCGGGGCCCCCTGCCTCCCTCTGAACTGCTGACTGCCCAGATTCTCTACAATCACAACCCTTAACGAAGCTCACCCTCTGAGTGTGTTTTTGTAATTTAACTATATTATTTTGGCCTGCCCTAATAAGAGCATAGATTTTAAAGACATTCATTGACATATATATATATATATATATATACACATTTGCCTGTATGTAAAATTTTGTATCTGCATTAATGACACTGAACAAGGGATGTCAGATTAAGGCTGGGCTTCTACTCTCTACCTCTAAACACTGATGGGGAGGTCGGCGTGGTGGAGGGACATTCAGAGATGCAGTGAGAGAGAGAGGGGGGATACAGAAAGGAGGGGGGGTTACAAAGCAGCTTCCTGCGGTGTAGAAGTTGGCTAGCTGCCACTCAGAGCGTGTACGTGTGTGTGTGTGTATGTGTGTGTGTGTGTGTGTTTGTGCGTGAGGGGAGAAAGGGAGGGAGGGAGATGGCGAGAGAGGCAATGGGAGAGACGAGTGCATGTGTCAGGATCTGTGTGTCTGTGCGTGAACGCTTTGACCAAGCAGTGTAGAGAAACGGGGAAAGAGGGAGAGGAAAGGAGGGCGAGAAAGAGGGAAATCTGGGAAGAGGAAGAAGAGATAGAGAAACAGGTATTTGTTTCTTGTGGATACATTGTCTTCAACTCGTTGAGGAGCCATGTTCTGTCTGAAAGGTAAGTGTGTGTGTGTGTACATTACATCAATGTGTTTGCATCACCCCAGTGTGAGTGTGGGACTTTCCCCCCAGACTTTCTGAGACAAAGAAAAGTTGAACTCCATCTCTCTCCTCTGTGTGGAAAGTAATCTCTGTCACAGCGTCTTCCTGCACATAATATCCTTCCTCATGTGTTTTTCTTTAGTGAAGGGAAACCCTCCTTCTTTCTCTCTTTAATCAGTTCTTCCTTTGTTCTTTTTTCTGACTTGTTCAGGTTCACTGACTTTAATCCCACCTCTCCTTTTTTTTCTCTCTATCTTTGCTTTTTGATCGCTCTTCCTCCCAGTTACCCAGTTCTTGACTTTGGGGAAACGTAAAGAGGTGCCAGTATTAAAACCTCTCTATGCAGCTCGCTATATGAGCTTTGAATTTGCTTTCTTAAACTAGGGAGTGTATTCTACCGGAGGCGAGTGATGTGTGTTTGTGTGTCTTGTGTGTGTGTTGTTCACAGTAACAGCTGGCAACGCAGCAGTTGCTGTGCTGCTGTCCTGCAGAGTGGGGCCATGTGTTGGCTATTACTTGACTGACCAGGTTAAAAGTGAGATAAGAGGTAAACTGGCTCCTCTTTCACTGGCAACCTCATTTTGCATTTTTTTCTATTCTCATGCACTCTATTTCATTGAAGCTATATTATAATAAACTTCATGCTTATTGCATGACTGTATGACTCAAGCTCTTCCCTCTTTGTTTTACGCACGCACACAAACGCTGACTTCACCATCAGCCATGTGTTAATGATAAAGGCATGAAGATGTCCAGTAGATGATATTCTGTTGATGCAGCACAGCAGTTGGCAACTTGGCATCAGGAGTTTTGGTCTGCTTTGTTGAAGAAATGCCAGTTGATGCACAGATGTAAGAACGTCATGTTGGGATCTTTACCTATTATGGCTCTCAGTTTAAAGCCATAGGGTTCTGTTCAAACTTACATTTGTGAATTTGAATATCATGAAATGTGAACAAAACTGATATCACTGTTTCCTCTGAGATTTTGCATGTCATCAGGGCACTGGAGTGTTCCGCCGACGTGTCTTCAGTGTCAAACTAAAAGCCTTCCCAGAGTCGTGTAATTGCGACTTCATGATATTTCATAAAATTCTGAAGCAGCGACAACAATGATTTTTCTAGTACATAGCGGTAACCATGGATATGATAATGCGCCACTCTTGAAAAGTTTGTTTATTGCACAAAGTGTTGGAAAATACTTGAAAGAAAAACATGTTGATCCTTTTATTCCTGTAAGTATACGCCTAAAGTTGTTGACATCTTTAGGTGGTAGTTATTGTGAAGAAAAACCTTCAATTTGGCCTAGTTTGTGCTTGTGTTGCCCAGCTACAGTCAGCCTAAATTGTATTGTACAAAACAAACTCTTTAAATGCAGGAAATAACACAAATTTTGGAAAACGTGCATTTCTAAGTAAAACAAAATATGTGGGAACTCCAGGCCTACACATGCAATAAAATGAGTAAGAAAATGGTCCTGCGTCTTTCTAAATTGTCTAAACTACTCTTGTCTCAGAAAGAAAACGAAATCATCCCCTTTGTGAGCCCACAGAATTTTCTCTTTCTGTAGCTTGTAGATGTATGACATCCAGAAATGAGGTAATATAAACTGAAAACTACAACTATTAGTGGCAGTATTTCAGTTTATCAGTAATTTATGTTGTCACTTACACAGTTTCCACACTATGTGAGTCTGGTCAGATTTGGAATATAGAGAGAAACAGATGTGGGAGTTGTGTTGGAGACCAAAATTCACTTTTGTTAGATGAAGTGATCTACCATTTTTAAACAAGATAGTCTGGTTTAATTTGGTATGTTTGAATTGTATGGCATCAGGAAGCTCTTTTCCCTCGAACATGTTCAAATCCCCTTAAAGAATTGTCATACTTAGATCAAGTTACATTTGGACCCCCTTCCCTCTATCAGCTGCAGTTAAAGACTTTCAGTTTGGGTTTCCAGCTTCCAGAAGAAACGACAAACTGACCCAAATATTCTGTGTTTAATTACATTAAACACTGTGATTGAGTAAATAACTCTACACCGCTTTCCACTTAAAGAATGTCTGCTTATGTTATGATTTAAACAAGTACCCTCAGTTGGGGCAGATGTGACACACATTCAGCCCACATTCCTCCACATCCAGCTGTGGCCAGAGTGGATTTTCATCTGTTTTGGCCACTCCCCACCCCCCGTCAGAAAAGCCTTGCATTTTAGTGTAAGCCCTTTGCTAGCTGGCCAGACCACTTGGTATGGCTTTTGGTATGTTACATAAGTTATTTCTGCACTTGAGCTCCACTCTAGTAGAATGTGTTAGCCCAGAAAGTGGACATTAGATGGGACTGAGTAGGGATTAGTTGGAGTGACTTTGGAAACCTCATTCTTACCCAAATTGGAGGTTTCCTGCAGTGTGATGGCTATAGAAGTGCAACATTTCTGTCCATGTTAGTGAATGTAAGCCCTGTTGAGCAAACACATTACAGAGGATTCATGCGACCTCCTTGTTGTGAGGTCATTTAAGGGCAGCTCGGGCCATGTCCAATCTGGAAGAACATGTCTTTGGCTGAGTAGAACTTGGGCCAGTGTTCCCTGGTTTGTTTTCAGCCACTCGGATGTGTGAGCATTATATCGGCTTCACATGTTTTGGGGGAAGTGCAGATGTGCTGTTGGAGCTGTACACAGATGCTGTGCAAGTGTGCACTTGGACTATATGAAGTACCCTGAACAGTTATCCAGTTTAAATAAGTTTTGTGTAAGTAATAATGTGAAGCACTAAGGCTTATTTAATGGCTGAATGTTATTCATTTGTTCAGTAATAGACTTTTAACTTTTGTTGAATAGCATTATTCCTATTTAAATTCTGAATGCAGTAGAGCTGAAACTATAATCGCTAAGTCAATTGTCAGAAATTTTATTTTCAACTCTTTTGATAATTAATTATTTGATCAAAAATGCCAAATATTCTCTGGTTCTACTTACTCAAATACTCAAACTTGCTGCCTTTTCTAATTGAATATCCTTTAGTTTTGTGGTTGATCAAAAGACATTTGAAGACATCACCATTAGACTTTAAGAACATTTTTCACTATTTTCTGGCATTTTAATTGCTTAATCAGGGAAATAATCAGCAGATTAACTGATAATGAGAATATCTGTTTGTTGCAACTGTGTCTCTTTTTGTATCTAAAGTTTAGCTTTCAACATTTGTGAGTAACTAGAGTTATGAATAACTAAAAGATTCAATTTCAAAGCTTTTGTTGGCTGAAAAAGATCTCTGTAGTCTTTAGTGGCAGCCTAACTAATGTTCCCAGTGTGTAGCTATAATCTGACAAGATTTAAAATATGTGGATTAAATATGAATATTTGCTACAAACTCTGGCTTGCAGAGAGTATGACAACCAGCCAACAGTTTTATTATAGCTGTTACGGAATCAACTTAAACAAGTGACAATGGATATAATCTGCTGCTGGTGTTATTGTTGCCATTTTAAGCAGCAAAAGTGATGGTCAACTCCAGATGAAAATGAGAAGCTGTTACCTGAATATGCAGAACACAGTATCACCAATTCCAGCCTCATGTTTTGGCATGTATTTGTGTCTTATGCTGGCACGTGCTGGATCATGTCTTGAAAATGGGTCTATATTACACCATCTATATTTGAACTTTAATTGAACGAGATACTGATCATGTAGAGATGTTTGTGAGCATCTGTGTATGCGCATGTATGTGTGAAGTGAATTCCAGGAGTGTGTGTATGAGTTCTACACACTCTTGTGAAGACAGCAGGAGCTCGGTGTGGTTTTTCTCTGGGGCAGCCTTGTCAGGTTCAGCCTACAGGGCAGTGACCCACATAGCTATATGTCTAAAACTATATTTAACTTTGACTCCGTCATGATATTTCACTTAGGATTCTCACCAACTATGGTACCTACACATCAGATCAGACTGGACTTTAGATGCTGGTGCAGCACAGTTATGGCCAAAAATGGGTTATGATCTGAAACATTTATCTCCAGTATTTAAGCAGAAATATTAGATTATGCCATTTTGCTTAATTTCAACATCTTGACAAATTTCAGCTAGTTATAGTTGATGTTTATTTCAGTGTTTCCATTTTTGCATATGTGCTACCTGATAACATGTGCTACGAAGCTAGCTGTTGGCATTATTAATTCTTGAAGTAAATTGTGGTAGTGAATAACTGATCCTATGCAACTCCATAAGGAAATAACATCTCATCATGCTGGAGGAAGTAGCACAAAGCAAAACACTTTTAAAAGTTTGGAAATCATGCCTAACTAACAAAGTTGTTGACAACCACTTTTCTAACAATCCCATTAAACTTCACTCCCTTGTTAACCAGGACAGCGCCTCAATAACCAGTGCACCTGTGCTGTGTGTCTGAAGAGACTGTGACCTCTTGGCCCGAGGGCGACCCGCTACCTTCCCTCTGGCCTTGTGAGTAGTGGTGTTGATGGATGTTCTCACACTCGATGTGACAGGCTGTTTTATCTCCAGTGGAGGGGAAAAGAGGAGTGGGGATAACAGGAGAGAGGTGTTGAAATGTAGACGGCAAAAAGTGTTTTCAGTGAAGGTTAGCTGGCTTCTAAAGCCCCTTAAAATGATGGTGAGAGGTTGGAAGGACCTCGCCAATATCACTGCGAAATACCACAACATGGCTATGGACTGGACCTGTAGCTTTGCATTATAGGTAACTTACTTAATATTCATGTTGAGATATTAGTATGTTTGTGCATGTTCCCATCAACATCTTGATCTAAGTCCCATGTGTTGAGAGTCACAAAAGTCAAATATGGCCATCTTGAACTCTACTCCACTTACTGTTGTGGACCATTTGTGAGCTGTGAACAATTCATGTTTACCACTGAAAATAAAACTTGGATTTTAGAAACCTGGACAGATACATGTCCTCATTTTTAAGGAAATACATTTAGTCCTCTTATGCTTGCTGTTAGAATCTAACCAATTAGTGGATTTTTAAGTAATACTTTAGCAGACTCATCTTAGTTGCTAATCAGCTTCTCATCTAGCTAACTTCCCTGCTAAGTTTAAGCAGTTGTTCCTTGGTTGGTCAACTAATTTCTGAAGTGCTTAATCCTCTTGTGTTGAAGCACTGCTATTTTAAACAGGATGACTTTAAAGTAAACTAATATTCAATATAGCCCGCATGGAAATGAAGTCACTTTGTCCATGAATCATGCAGTTTTGCACAAGTAAATTATGCAAACTTGTGAATTTGCATGGGACTTTAAGAGGAAACTCAGAGGATGTTGACCTCTGTAAACAAGTCAAACTCATCCAATAGAGGATGAGAGATTTCTGTTCTTTTGTCTTCTGAAAAGAGTTTACAAAACAATGGCTTTTTGGAAAGTTTAGAAGTTTAGAAAAGTGACAGCGTCAAAATGGGGGGGGCCTTACTGTATTTTTAGTACGAGACAAAGTTTCTTAGGAGGCGAGTGTTAAGCTGTGATGTTTCCAGGGACAATGCTGGAAAACTCTTGTTGTGGGTGAAGTTTGAAAAGACAATGGCCGACTCCCTGTAGTGAGTGGATGACTTCCTCAGACAGAAGACTAACTCAGCGTGCAGGTGCTCCTCTCACTCCATTCAGACCTATGCGTATCCGTGGTTACCATTGTCCCTTCCCTAAAGCCTTCCGCCTCGGCTTCCCCCCACTGACAAACACACACACACACACACACACACACACACACACACACACACACACACACACACACACACACACACACACACTCAATCTATGTGCACATGATCACAGGCACATAGGAGAGTTTATAAGCTCATCAACACAAATGCATCGGTACACACACCATGTGCACTGTCCTAACTTGAACTCAGCATTGATGTTGCATTGTTCAACAATTGTGGCACTTTTGCACACACACACACACACACGCATACTGTATCTCCGTACTAGTAATAATCCCCATTTGTGGGCAGTGGGCTGTGAGAGTCTGACTGCCATGCATGCTGGGTCTCGGCAAGACCTGAGCATTCACAGCCAACTGAGACACACATGACATTGGTTCTATGTGTGTGTAACTGTCACCACCACTAACGGGCATGTACCTGCTTGTAAAATGCCAATAATGTATGTTTGTCTGTGTGTTGCTATAAAAACACCCCCTGTTGTGATGTTATTTAGCTATTATGCGTGCAGGTCTGCATGACTATACACCCCCTGATGATGTTCTCTGTGTGAACTGTATGACCCACTGTGTCTGTATTTATGGATTTAGGACAACAACAGTGTTAACTGAAATTTAGGCCACAGTCAGAATCTTTTGGCTTTGCCCAGTGGGCTACGTGTGTCCACACACTGCTTTATATGTGTGTGTGCGTGTATACAGTGGTTTGTCCATTTATGTTCTGTGTGGGTGTGCAGTGGTTTTGGTTTTGTAATCAGCTTGTGTGTTGGCTCACTCACTATGCTGTGGAAATGATAACCACCAGTAATGGCTGTTTTAGCCTCTGGCTGTCTGCCGGGGCTTTAGCAGGATAACAACCTCAAACAGACACACACACACACACACACACACACACACACACACACACACACACAGTCTCTCCCTATTCCCCCAAAGTTGCAGTAGGTTGAGCGTACTGAGGCTGCTGCTAGTGATCATTTTCACTATTGATTAAATCTGCTGATTTTTCTATTCCAAAGTTAAGGTGTGGTGTCTTCAAAAGTCTTGATTTGTCCAACTGACAGCCCAAATATACCCAAATATATTAATTTTGACAATGAAAAGCAGCAAATCTTTCAATGGAGCAGCTAGAACCAGATCATTTTTGCCATTTTATCGCAGTCAAAATAGTTGTAATAGTAATAGTTGTGGGGTATGTCTGTGTTGTATGGCACAGGTGTTAGCAACCACCAGAGGGAGACATTTGCGTTTGGTATTCTCAAGTAGTTTTCCCCCTTTTAATTTTTCTCTTTTTTAGAACTTGTTTATACAAATTTTTATGTCTGCATATTTGTCTGGCAGTTGACCTTTCACTGGTTAATGGGCCATCACTGTAGTATCCAGTCTTGGATTTTGTCCAGTCCTATATCCTGGTCTTCACACTGTTAATCCAGGCATATTAATAAGCTTAGCGTGCCTCACAGCCAAGCTGATTAGGGATCACACATACACCCTCACCGAGCAGGTAAGTGTGACATTTTTACCACTTGGGACTACACTCACCATGGTTTTTAATCTGTGTGTATCTCATTGTTTGCTGCTTATGTTTTTGGCTTCTCAGAGAATCTGTGCCTCACTCTGTTAGCTCAACTCCAATTAAATTCTTCAAACCTTTGAAACTCGTCGTGGGTGTGTGTGTGTGTTGTCCACTTCAGAGAATTAGGTTGTGTATATGTTCAGCTGGATCTCTGTACATGGCAGCACCAGTCAGGTGAGGGTAAACCTGAGACAATGGGTTGATATTCCCACATATGCAGCTTTCTTTCACACTTTGAGTTTGCGTCATTCGAGTTAACCAGCTGACACACAACACCGCACGCCAAGTCTTCTTGAACTTCACGCGTTTGAGCATGGGAGGTGATGTAGTTAATTATCTACAGCCTGTTGTCCATCTGTGATTTGTGTGTGTGTGTGTGTCTGTCTGTCTGTCACAATTGGAGGCTAGGGCTGGAGGCTGGATAATCTGGGTTTACAGATTACAGAACAGCAGTGTTGAGGAGCAGAGGAAAGAGGGAGGAGGAGGAGCTGAGAAGAGAGGAGAGGCTGTGTGGATGCCACTGAACAGTGCTGGTGCTCTGCTCTGTCTCAGATAGGTGGGGAAAGAGGATGCTCTCAGACATCGCAAACTTGTCTGAACACTGTTTTTTCTAACCTCATCTTTAATTCACCAAATGAGGTGCTCACAATCTTTAGCCATGACCTGGTTTCTTGACCTTTTGTGGATCTTCTTGGATGCTTCTGGGTCATAGCAAAGGAGAGCACAGCATTTAGAAGAAGTTTAACCAAAGGTATTTCCAAGAAGGCAATGCTCTTTGTTTTTCAAAGCTTATTTCTGCATCTTTGGAGTATTTTTGAAAGTTTTTGTGGTCATTTTTGGAGAGGTCAAAATTTTTGTTTTCGCAAGCTACCTGGGTTTCTGCCAGACGTCAAACTGGTAATCATGCAGGATTTTTAATAGCCTTATGCTGCAATAGTTCTGTGGAATATTTGTTCTGGAGGTAAATCTTGAAATCTAACACTGCGCACAGCCTTCCTTTGTCAGGCAAATCAATGCAAGTCAATAGAACCCCCTGAGAGAGGGAGAGGAAGGACAAAAACAGAGAGAAAGGAGGAGACAGAGGGGGATTGGGTCCCCTGTGGGTTGCAAAAACCTCCAAACGTCCGTCCTATCTTCCCAGAAAGAGAGGGGGAGGCCCATTGAGGGTTTAGGAGCAAGGGGGGAAGTCTCCCACACATCCTTCACAGTCACCACTACATCCCACCACCTCAAGTGCTTATCCAGAGAGAGAGGGTCGTGCAAGAAAGAGGAGGAGTTGGGGGCTTTGGTCCTGGATAGAGCAGGGGAGGGTGGGTCTTAGGTCTTAGCTGGGGATGATCACATATGTGCACTGCCTCTCCTCGGAGCCGGTGGTCAGCTGCTGGCACAGGGCCTGCTATGAGGACCCCCCTGGTGAGAAGCGAACTCTGTGCTCCTTCCTGCCCGCCAACAAGATGGGGAACAGCCTCCAGTCCGAGGCCTTCCCCAGCCCCAGGCCCGCCAGGACAGAGGGCTGCCTGCGCAAACGTCTGCTTTCAGTGTCAAAGGTCCATCAGAGGCCGGACTCTCTCTGGACACCCAAACCGCTGCTTGGACCAGTCACCAAAGGCTCACCAGGGAAAACAATAACCTTCCAGGATGATAAAGGTACAGACAGGAGAGCAGAACATTATCCACTGCCATGGGGTTTGTTAACTTGAAGCTGAGGAGTTGGAACAATTAAACTTTTAGTTTGCCAGAGATTTTAGAGAGTGAGGTTAATGTTAAAGCTTCATTGCATCTAAATAATCCACACTCGTTGTAGGTCTGTTGTCTTTCATTTGAACTGAAAGACCTTGTAATTATAGGGGTTTTTGCCTTAAATTTTAGAGCTGGACTGCCCAGGTAGCAGTCTTTGTGAGTGTCTTAGTAAGACTGAACAGACACATGACCACATTGCTGTTTTGCTACAGTAATGATAGAGGTATTTGTCTTGGCTGGGAAACATGCTCCTACTTCCAAGTGAACTTAAGTCACCTGAACTGTTTGTGGGCATTAATTACACGCTGTATGTCACTGTGCCAGAGAGTCATGGCACATGCGGTGGAAGCTTTTCCAAAGCTGGGCTTTGTCCCTTCTTATTATGTGATTTCCATCCCCTTGTAACTGAGTGATCTGTGCCGTCTGTCTTCATGTGTGCAAGTGTGCATCCTGACATGTGTGTATGTGTGTTACGCTGGGTGTCCCGTGCGGAATCAATGCAGATTGTGGCTTTGTGACCTCAGAGACCTTTGTCATTTGGTTTGGTAGTGGGGGTCCACTGGGTAAGAAGGGGATGACCCTCAGAGAATGCCTTTCATGAATACAGTCACTAATGCTTAAATACATGACCTGCCATATAACACATTGTTTATTGTCTGTGAAATCTGTGTTACCTTGTGTTTGTGTAGGGATATTTTATTTCTAGTTTTAATATATGCATATTTATGACATTATGACATCCATATTGTGCTTGGATGCTTGTTTGAGTATGTATTTATTCACTCATGCACATATTACTTGCATGTATCGTCATTATAGCCTCTTCATGTGTGCATGTTTGTCTTAATATTATATTATCCCATGGTGAATGCTTGCATCCAGACCATGCTTCACTCTCTTTTGGGACAGTAGGACATCATAACTCCCCTGGGTGACCACTTCTGGGAACAAGAGACAATAGCTAGCAGCTGGAGGTGATGGGCCAAGCCTGCAGGGAAATGTAACAGAGCTGACAGTACTGGGGTGATGGCGCTTACTGGGTTACAGAGGTGACCCCCTTTCACCTCTGCCACTACATGAAGGAGCCATCAGGTTCAGAGTGCTGATGGATGTGATGGGATCTCTCACATGATCATTATTTTGTCATAAGAATAATACTCAAACAAAAAGTTTGATTAAAATTCTTGACACAGATGGTAAATTATAAAATAAGTTAACAGGACAAGCAGTGCTAAGTGAGATGTTTTTTCTTTTCAATAAAACTGTTGTTGTTATAAATATATCCTAAGTCTTTCCATCCACTAAAAACTATTCTCTAATGCTTTTCTGCATGTATCGTTATCGGTAGTCCTGTGCGTTTAACTAACAATATGCTGCCAGACGAGTGCGGCCCGTCCTCACGCCTGCTTTAGCTAACATGCCGTGACAGCTCAAGATGTCGCCACCATGGGTACAGTATTGTCTCGGCTCTGTAGGTTGAATCAACCTCCCAGTCTCTCTGTATTCATGCACCGCTGAACAGACGGCCTTCGAACACACAAACAGGCTCAAATTGGAGTTTGGCTAATACGTCCTTTGTGTATGTTTGCTTCTGTTTTCTTGTATGCATTCATCCGTTTCTGTCACATCTTGTTTTTATGCTCTTCCTGACTCTTCAATTCTTTACATAAATCTTAATTTTCTTACAATAGATGAGAAATAGCAACACATCTCCCCCTATCCTGCTTTTATTTTACATCAGTTTAGTGGTGGAGCAGGTGTTCCACCGGATCCCCCATAATCCCTCAGTGGGAAGGCAGGTTCAGCTATCGACCAATCAGTGCCAACAGCTCCCAAGGGAAGGGCACCTGAGGGAGGCCAGGCTTGTAGAGTAAGTAGATGAGCGCAAATGAAATGGATTGGCCACATTTATGGGGGGAAGCACTGCTGAAAATCAGTTAGGATAATATGATTGTGACTGTGAGTATCAGGACGGGTTTGGGCTCAGCTTTTTGTGGTTCGCACAAACTACATTTCCCACCTTTTCTAGGCGAGAATAGCCCGGGCTGTAGATTGCAGGTGGCTCCACAAGTGTTAAAGTTGCAGTCATGACACTGTAGGTAGGATCATATGTGTAATTATGTGTTTATGTATATGCATATGTAGTAAAAGAGGTGAAAAAGAACCTCCATTTATCAATTCATTACTCTCATCCTCAAAAGGTTGTAAGACAGGAGACAAAAGAAACACTAGTTATTCTAAAGCAGTGCCCTAAACTCTGGTTTGAGGTTAGGGTGACAAACTGGCCAGTTACTTGTTTTCCCTCTTTATTAAGTGATTCTAGTTTGAGGTGAAACACCATTCATAACAATGCAGTGAGAGTTGTTAGTTTCCATTTGGAGGCGTACGCCTACACTCGTACATACTCAAACATAAATGAGTAAAGACAAGTACACCCTTTAGTACTGAATGTGCATGAACCCCCTCCGTAGCAGGTTGGAGGTGGCAGAACAATGGAGTAGAGTAATGAGATGGAGAAAAGAAGGGGATTTCTCTCGCACACATACACACTCACACGCTTTCAGGAGTTGGGGGTCAGGGGTTGCTTTGGGGTTATTCAACTGTAAAATGGGTTAAGGCTCTGTTTTCCTTCAAAGCAACTCTGTCTGCCTCAAGCTCTCGCTCTCCTTCTTCCTTTCTTTCATTGATTAAATCTTTAACCCTGTTAGTGTCTGTGTGAATGAGTGCATGTCGGCTTGTTTTTTTCCCCCCAGTTATCCCCCTCTGAATTTAAAAGCTACCTCAGTCGATCCACGTCTTCCCCGTCCACATCTTTCTAGACATTCATTTAGTTAAAAGATAAAGGAGGTGAACGGTAATCAGTGGGTAATAGCTAGCTGTGTATCTAACAGATGGAGACCTCTCAGCTTGTTAAAGGCCTAATAGGTAATGGCTGACTAGTGATTGGCTAAACAGGTGCTCTTCCATCATGTGTGACCAACAGCTAATGAAGACGTCACTGACAAATATTGGGTTTTGTGGAGTCTGTGTGTGTGTGTGTGCATCTTGGTGTCTTTCTGTTCATGTATGCTGCATAGTTGTCACCGATGTGGAGAAATATTACATTCTCCATTGACTCTGTTTGAGTTTGTATTACTGGCAGTCTTTTCTTTGTCTAGGGTTGCTTAAATGATCCAAAAAGAAAAGTCAGATATAATTTCCCAGACTCAAAGGTGAAATTGCTTGTTTTGTAAGACCAACAGTCCAAAACCCAAATGTATTACGATACCTTTACTGTCCTCACAGCAAAGACTCACATTTTAGAAGCTAAAACCATATAATGTTTTGCTTGGAAAGTCACTGAAAAATAATCAAAATACAATTGAAAATAAATTTTCTGTTGATGAATTAATTGTTTTAACTATACTAGCAACCCAGTTCTTCTGCTTTTAAAATGTTGCACATCACTTTTATATAAAACCTACCTGACAGCAGTATTTTCTTGCTTGTAGATCTAAGATGTCTTAACCTGCAGTTCCTTTTTGAAACTTGATGACATTCAGCTAGAAGCAATTTCTGTAAAGTTTCTTTTTTCCCCCATTTAATATCATGTAATTTGCCAAATAAAGTTAAAATATGGGAATCATCATAATTGAAGGATTTCAATTGAAGTCAAGTCACAATTTAAATGTGATGTCAAGCTCAGTGGGGCATGTGTTTTTTGCTTGACAATTGTTTCATTTAATTGTAATGGATAATGTGGTAAGATTAATAGTGTGGGCGTCTGGGCTCAGATGGCTTTTCACTTGGGAGACTTGAAGCGATTGAGGAGGAGAGGAGTGAGTCAGGGAGAGCAGCGTTTATTTCAGGAGGGATCAGGTGTAAGGGACCCTCACAGCCCTGTGAGTTTTACTTAATGACTTGATTGTCACATCAGGACATAACACCCAGATAATCACTGGAATCTAAAAAGACATTTATCTGTCCATTGACCAAATGGGTCAAAAGTGGGAAACACAGGGAGGGTTGAAACAGCCAAGGATTTTTTGGTTTTAATAACAATATGCTTCTGTTTTCTTTATGGTCAGATTTTCCTTTCAGTTCTAAATTTTCTTTCACTCTTTCAGTAACTCATTCATTGAACTTCCGTTTACCATAGTGTGTTGTTCTACCGCTGATGCCTGCTCCCTGTTGACAAAGGGAGCCTCCTGGAGGTGGGGTCAGTGCATTGCACCATAGGGCAGCAAAACTCTGACGGAACAGGATGAAGGTTGCTCCGGATAAGATGGCACATGCCGATCTTTATTTACTGTGTCTCCAGGATCTCTCTCTCCCTCTTCTCTCATCTCCCATACTGACTCCTGGTGCTCCTCTTACCTGACACAGGTTGATAGTTTAACTGTACATTGGCATGTGTTGCAGAGACCTAATGAGAAGCATGCAATGAAAAAAATCAAAGTTGATACTTCTGAGTGATTGGTGGTATTTGTGTGTACAATTACTGAGATTAAGCGTCACCTTATGGTTTAATGCAGTCAGACAAACAGATTAATTAGGGTGAGGAATACTGTGCTTCCTTGGGTGTTTATATGCATTCAGTCAAGTAACACCTCTCTCCCCAATGAGTAATGTAAAGTTCATGTTTTCATGCACACTGACAAAAAGCAGTGTCTTTATCCATTGTATGAAAGATATCATAAGCTTAAATATGCCTGCACTAGAAAAACACTCCCATAATGCCAACACACAGAAAACAAATGCAATTTTAAGACTTAATCTGGCCTGCGTTTGCTCCAACAACAGCTTTTGCCCTCTTCTTTAGCCCCAGTCAGTCCAACAGTGGTCTTGTTGTTAGTAATTGAAAAATGTAATTGTGCCGAGTGCAAGATAAGTGCGTTTAAGCGCTCCACAGCTGCGCCAGCCTCAGTCACAGCTCATTTCTTTAATGAGTGCTGAAATTAGAAGGAGCTTTTTTCCACCTCATGCTGCTCTGAGTCTGGTCCTCTGAGGTTTCTGGCCCTGTTTGCCCTTCTGACCAGTCTGCTGGCTGTCTGTGCACACGGTTACATTCCTGACTTCTACTGTATGGTTCACAAAAATTGCACAAAAGTATGCAAGGACAATTACACAAACCTCTGAAATAAAAAGTAGCTTTCATTTATTTGTACCAGTAATATACAACGAATAATTTGCTTCTCTCTGTTTTACATTATATCATTGAAAATGTGATATTTGTGGGGTTTGACTGTAGGTTGGGTTTTCATCATCTGCCATTTTGCACACTAAACAATTAAGCAATGAATCTGGAAAATAATTAACAACACATTGATAAATGTATTTTATTTGTATAACCATATTGTATCTTACTTGTTGATCATTTCAACTTTTATTGCAGTGCACGGTTATCAACTTTTACTGATTTCATGTAGCTCAATAATAGAATAGTTATTTGCTTGCAGGTAAAAATCAACAAGCCAAAAAGGAAACAAAAGTAAATAATTGAATGTAAATAAAGCAGCTGATTACATACATCACATTTAAAAATGTTAGAATACTAATAACCACCAAAGAATGATCTTATTACTCTGGTTCGGTCACTTTGTTCCACCATCCAACCCGTCTCATCTTTTATCACTCCAACTCTCATCAACCATAGACCCCTTCACTACTCCACCATGTACCCCAGCCTCAGTCTCCTCTTCCTGCCTTCTCCTCATTTCCAGGCCCCTTTATGTCCCAATCAGCTGGAGGTTCCATTAAGCCTGGAAAGCAAAGCCAAGCCTCTGAAGCTTGTGTTCCCCCATAGAGACTGATTATAAAAGGAGAGAAGGGATGGAGTAGGGAGAAAGTGATTTTAAGAGCCTCTTTAAATCTGTCTCGTTAATGAGTTGTCCTCACCATGGCAACGTCTATTTTTTGAGGGTTTTCCACTCTACATGCGTAGATGGATTAGGGTTTAAGACAAAAAGTGCAGAAAGGGAAGCTACAGCTATTCGCTTTGCTTGTAAAAACCACAGTGGAGTGTGCACTGGTGACAGTTTTACTCTAAGTTAATTTGATTATAGCAGAAGCTACATTCCTAGACGGCTGTTACCCTTTTTTGAAGAACTGTGCAGGATCACTTTGAAAAACCATTTACATTTTTGTCAGTTGTTGCTTATTCTCACCACAAGGTGGTGTTATAATACAGACAAGCAAGGGGGACTCATTCAGTGGATGACACCACATGTTTTTAGTCCTTAGTTTCAAAGTTGATCACCTGTGAATCATCAATTTAAAAACACTTTGTGTGAGACTAGATGGATGGGATTACAGTAATTACAAAATGTAATTACTTGTCTATGGATTCATTGCTCGTCAGACAGAACGCACCCATTTATCCACAACAAAAAGAGACACACGAGGTGTCAGAAGGAATTTAATTTGGAATAATTGCGGTCTTAAATGTTGGTAGTATTTGATCAGAGCGCTCGTCTCGTTTCCCTCAGGGCCCATTAGGAGGGCACACTCATTTCATCCAGGAGAGGACTGCTCTGTCTATTAATGCCTCCATCCCTCCATGATTGCTCTGAAGGGACAGAAGGGAGAGAGGGATGGAGGGAGGGGGAGGTGAAGGGGAGGCTTATTATAGAAGGAACGGGGAGAGAGGTAAGGAGGGGTTGAGGGGATTTTGGGGGTCCTGCTTTTTTCCCAGACGAGGTCTCAACATAGGATTTAACAATGGAGGAACCTAGACTTAGCACATGCATGTGCACACACATTCACACTTCTTCAAAATGCATCCCCGAGTCTGTTAGATAAATCAGATGAAACCACTACTCACACGGTCTGTCTGTGTGTGTGCGTAGACCATAGACTGTGGCGTAGACGTGTGCGTGTTTTACAAATGATACTGATCCACCTTATCCTATGAGCACTAAGCCTGTCCTGAGACATATTTAACCCTCTCTGTCTTTACCCTGGGATTACTCATTCTGATACTATGCACTAAGCGCTGCATTACCACAGTAAAACATTTATGTATAGTACTTCAAAAAAAATTATTATTATTGCAATCCCTCATACTTTTCCCGGGGATGCTTGTATGATACAAACCGGATTCAGCAAATCCTGTTGACTACATAAACCTTTTGCAAATTGCTTGATTTTACTTGATGAATACAAAGAGTTTGAGTAGGTGCTCGTTTGTGAAATTTTATTATTAGTTTAAACGATACCACCTAATTCCTATCTAAGTTGTCATGCCCAATGCACATGTGCACAGACCAGTAAAATCCCTATTGTTGAGCTGAGTTTATTTTCGTTATTTCTCAGTGTCCATGCCTTGTGAAAGTAATGTGGAATCTGCAGAACATTCACTGACAAACCAACTAATAGAGAGGAAATATAAATTGGATCAATGTCACAGGCCTGATGAACAGCCCCAAATCTAGTCATGCAATGTGAATGTATTGGTTACTAACGGTAATCAATGCCAGCCACCAGAACTCGCATCCAACTTCAAATCTAACCTCCCAATTGTGCCGCCGCCTCAAGGCTGGTTGTCTTGATCGCTTCCTAAATTTGTGGTCATTGGTCAACTAGTTATATTTCTGATTGTAGATTGGATGGTTTGGTGTTGCATCCTCACCCTCCCCTCCCCAATTGACCTACTGTTGTTGCTGATGAGAAGCGAGGTGCAATGTGGGAAGTGGGTCAAACGGCATAGTATCATTTTTTCCTCCAGTGGTGGAGCAACTGTAAATAAAAAGCATGCACACATTGTTGTTGTTAGGACTTTAACCCACTTCCCATTGGTATCCCTGTGTCTGCTCAGTACACACACACACATTCGTCTTTTCTTGGTGTGACGCAGGCTAGCCCCAGGTGGCTTGTTGCTTTGTGCCCTTGAGCTACTGGAGCACTTAACCTAAATTAGCTTGGTCTGTCTCTGTGCCTCTGTGTCTAAATCAGTTAGACCCTCTCGTCAGCAGCGTGAGCTTGAGCACAATGGTCACGATAACAGCAGAAGTCATGCACTGCTGTATACACAAGTGTAAAGCAGTATAAAAAATGGAATACTTATATTGGAAATGTGATTAGAAAGTGATTAGAAATTAAACTTACACTGTTGTTTTCTTTGTGAATCACTCATTGATTGGAGTGTCAGCTTAAATGCCTTCAGTGTAAAATGTGCGATGAAATATTAATGCTAATTAATCATATTGTTAAAGCAAATGAAGTAATATCCAAGCTGCTTCATATTGATTGCTGTCATTATCCCAGCTTGGACATTATTTGCATTGCACTTTTAATTAAGTCAGTGTTGAGGTTTGTTTGTGGAGCTTGAAAGTCTGGTATTGCAGAAACACACACACAGACACACACTCAAAGTGAACACAGTGGACAACACAGGCGCGGCACTCCTCAGTGTATCGTATCAGTGTGTTTGTGTCAGATGTGTGGTATTGTGTGCATGTGAAGTTAATTATAAAATTGGATTAATGATTGTGTGTTGCTATAAAATACGAGGGAGGAAAAGGCACACACACTCACAAACACACATATATACATACACACAGGCCCTTAGGAGGGAAGAGCAGACAGCCCTGGTGTTGAAATGTAGGTCAGAAAACCAGCGTGGCAGCCAACATAATGTGTGTGCTGGCATCCCTATGTGGATGTGTGTATAATTATTTGTGTGTGGTTACATGCTTGCGTGCATATTGACTATAGGCATGTGTTGTTTTATAACCTATACTTGCAAGAGTGTGTGTGTGTGTGTGTGTGTACAGGGATGCAATAGTAGTATTAGTAGTAGACTTTATTACAGACTTAAAGTCCAAATCTTACCTACAAACATACACAAATACATTCCCACAAACGCACATGCATACACACATACATACTTAGATATAAAAAACACCATAGTAAATCATGGTTAGAAAAATTAAAAGTATCAAATTATTTAAAACAACAATCATTGTTCTACCAGTAGACAGTTCAACATACAGGATTGTGTAGTACTTAGCTGTATGTTAGTTAAGCCCAATATTGTTTCATTTCGTGACCCATTAAGCCTGCACATGAATTTAAACATTAGGTTTCTTAAAACGGCATGAAAGATCCTTGTTGTTAAGAACTCTCACTTCTTTCCAAAAATCATTAACATTGTTACCTATGAGCTTCTTTGCCATGGAATCAGCCCTCATGGCCAGCTCATTTTTACATACAAAGCGAATGGCATTCTTTTATCTTGCATTAGTGAGCTTCTTATGCTCAAACACAGGATCTTGTCGTGGTCTACCAGCCATAGCCCATGATTTAGTGGCCTCCCGTGCCTCCATATGATATCTAGCTACGCACTCCTTCCAGCCAGGCTTGTTGTTATGGTACTTATTTTTATGTTTATAATAGGGCTTATTGCTTTCATACAGAGCATGAACTATGTCAGCATACATGGAGCATATATCTCTCCTATGCTTCTCATCCTCACAGTTAATATCCCTACACAGGATTGCATCTAGAGGTAGTTGGATATTACCTAGTGTATGTTTATAATAGGCAGAAATGTCTTTATTTTTAAGTGTTGACCAGTCAATATTTCTGTGTTAACACTGTTTTCACATCTGGATAGCACAGGTATGTGTTCAGCAATTATCAGTATAGCAAGAGGTATATGATCACTCATTGTTACCCCATACAAAATGCTCAAACACCCCAGTGAGACATGTGCATCAACTGTACTGATACAGTGGTCCAGCCATGATGTAGTGTGCCAGGCCTCACTAATGTAAGTATAACTGTCTGTGGACAACAATACTCTGCTTGAAAATATAAGATCTTCACAGAATTGAATTATATGTTTGGCAAATAGTGACTTCTGATATCCGCATTCATATCTCCAAAGACATAGACGCAAGAGATATTACTGTTTTGAATAAAGGAACTGTTGAAGGCAAGCCTATTTAAATATTCATCCTCATTCTGAAAGCATTCATATGGTGTAAACACATTTAAGATAAAAAAAAAACTCCTTGTTATTACAGACAAAATACAGGGCTATACACCAATCTGCATCAAGCCTGACCACATTTATTAATGAGTCTAGCTTCTTATTCCATAGGACAGCCACGCCCCCTGATATCCTTGTCTATTCCCATGCTAAGGTCAATTGTAGACTCCGCAGCCCCATGACAGTCACCATTGAGAGAGTTTAAACATTCCAACCTTTGCTTTGCTAAAAATGTCTCTTGCATACGGAGTATATCACAGTTCTCCAGAAGGTTGTCAACAACTAGGCGGCGAGCTTTATTTCCTGCGTTCTGCTCCAAACGTAAGCCACGACAGTGGTACGACACAATCCGAATGTCCATTTACTGGGACTTAAAGAGTGTCCATAGCACCCGCAGCGGATGCATTGTTTATCCTGATAACTCCAGCCCTGCGTGGCTCATAATATCGCCAAACTTATGCCCCTTCTGGCCAAAGTTACGGATCATACATTTCGTTAACCTCCTCACATTCGGCAGTAACTGTAAGCTACACCTCCTAAATGTTGTAGATTATAGGAACAGCTGCAGGCACACATTCACACATACAATACACATACAACGCATGCAATAATATGCACAACCACACACACAGAAGCATGCAGAATGATGTCAGCCTCCTGTAAGCCATCTGAATGCACAGGACAGACACACAAACACACTTAGGCCTTGTGGTTATTGATGTGGCGGGTCCTCGCAGGGCCCTCTGGAGAGTGAGGGCCAGGAGTCAATATGAGTGGAGACCGTTTGGCTGGATGGTAATGGCCTCTAATGCAGTCTGGGGGCTGCCAGGGGTCCGTCTTTATGTTACACCACCAATGCCTGGATCGAGCTTTTCACTGGGAAATAAATTATGTCCCAGTGGATGCCCTTGATAGCATGTCAGACATGTGGTACACCCGTACATTTAGAGTAGGAATAGAAATAGCTAGGTACAATAATTGAATGCTAATGAAACTTCTGAACTGATATTAAGCCAGTGTCAACACTGAATGACTTACCTGTTTGCTGTCCAGCCACAATGCTGTTCAGCTATGTACAAACATGGGGTGACACACATGAGGACAAGATAGTTTTGACCAGAATGAATCAAACTAAGTGAGATAGGTTGGAAAAAAACAAGACAGACTGTCTACAACCATGCTAGCAGCTCTGTGAAGCAGTACTGTGGCACACATGTTTTGAGCTAAATGCTAAAGTTAGCATAGTCAGAATGACAATGTTGAAATGCTGAGGTTACATAGCAGCTTTTATCTTAGTTAAGCGTGTTGGCGTGCTAAACTTTTGTAAGCACTAAACACAGAGGAGCCTGATGAGAATGCCATACGTTTTACAGGTGTTTGGTTATAAACCAAAGTGTTTGACAAATACAATTTTTTACTTGATATTGCACTTAGTGAGAAGTTTGATAACAAAATTCATTAATGTTCATGCAAAATTACATTACAATCCACATTACCCTCAAAAACTACAAAAGTCAACCTCACGGTGGCACTAGAAGAAAGTCAGGGGATTATCAGTCATTCATACTGTGGGTCCATTGGAAATCTGTACCAAATGTCATGGCAATCCATCCCATGGTTGTTGAGATATTTCAGTCTAGAATAAAGTGGTGAAACACGTTGGGCCACTTCTTTCAAAATTCTTGAGCCCATCCAAATACCAGGAAAACATGAACTGAATGTTATCCCACAGACCTACAGATTTTCCACTTTCCAACAGACAGTTTCATCTTATTGTCCTGCCAACTTCAGGGGGAGGCGACAGGCCATTGGGGTTAGATTGCATTAGATTTAAAACTCTGTTGCCTGGGGGAAATGGACAGTTAGCTACAAATCCATCCTGACGGGGACATAAAACACTTCAAGTTAGCAACAAAACTGCCACCTTGCCCAAAGGCACGAAAGCTCAGTCGTACAAATCAGCCTGCTCGTAAATAACAGCGTTTTAACTCCCTGCTCAGCAGGCCTTTACATTTTAAAAGTGGCCCGCCTTTTGTTGTGCTGAAACTAACATCCCTGTCAGTTTGTGTTCTGCTGTTATTGCTATTAGTTGACCTGGTCTTTGTTTTTAGGCTTTTCTTAGTCTTAGCTTGGTATTGTTTTGCTACTGTGCTGATGCACAAAAGTGCCATACACAACTATGTATGTTTTTCAGTTAAGATTAGACTCTAATGCAGTCTTGTCTGTCCACATGCTCAAATAAGGGTACATATATTGTGTCTGTTCTCTCTGTCTTTCTTTCTCTTTTATCCTGGCTTGAATTTCAAAGGGGTCGGTAAGGAGTGCCCGGGTCAGACGCCAGGGGAGGGGAAATTAGGCATGACTGCCAAGCCTGCTAGGCCTTTGTGTATGTTTGCGTGTATACTATCTGGTATTACTGAGTCCTTACCTGTGGATGTTTTGCATTCACACTCCATCTATCTCTCTCTCTCTCCTCGGTTCATCTGTTTCCGTGCCCTCCACCCCTGACTTTACTCTCCCAGCTGCCTTTATCTCCGCTCTCTTGTTTCTTTTGTCCCTCAAAGCGCTGCCTTTTCTATCCTGCCTTGCATCGCTACTCAGCAAAATGGCTCTGCTTCTACCACATCAAAGAATCTTTCAACATTTTGTGGAAGCAAACTTTGCTTCCCATGTCTTTCTTCTTAACCTTTTTCTTGTGCTTTTGATAGCATCTCCGTTTTTCCCCCCCACATTAGTGTAGAACTTTCCTTTTAGAAAGACGTTTCTCTCATTCACACACACACACACACACACACACACACACACAGGCTCAATGGTGTTTGAACAGAAAACACAAACATACATGTGTCACCACATCAAGGCTAGAATATGCACGTACATATACTTGTAAAACAGAAAACGCGTACAGACACAAAGAACAGCATCTGATTATGTTAGCGATGGTGTGCATGCTTAGGGCGTAGTTTGCAGGGTGGCACCCGGACTTGGAGGGTTTTCTCATGGATCACAAAGGAGGAGCAGCCCACAGAGGGAGGCCCCGCTGCCTTTCATTGAGAAGAATGATCCAGCGTGCACACAGACACACTCACAAAATGCAGTGGTTTTCATTGCTGACTTGAAATCTTGTGTGTGACTTGAATCACATTGAATCTCCCAAATTAATTATGAAAGTGTCTGATGAAATCTTTCCCTTTGGTGCAAAATGGACACACAGACACAAACAGTGAACTTTGGATTGAAATCACACTCTCTATTTGCTCAAATGGCAGATAAAGTATCGCACCTTGCTAAATCCCCACCACACATAAGTACACAAACGTTTTTCACAAAAAAAAAAACATGTTGTGAGCCACTTCATGTAGCTTCGAGTATATTTCACCCCCTTCAGTCTGACCGCATTTAATCCTACCCTACTCTGCATGTAATCATGCAAACACCCTGCTGATGGGCTCATTTAAAATCACCAAAAACAAAAGCCATTAACAGAGAGGGGTTTGCTGTCTGCACTGATGACAGTCTGTCAAACTGAGTCGTAGAATAAATGTTTTGTGTATAGAGTGTTTTTGGATGAGCTGCGTGTATGTGAAGGCAAGTCTTTTTTTTGCATGTATTTTCTCAGAGTGATAATTAGGGAAAGTTATGGGATGGTGACATTATCCATGCGGATATATAGTGTGTGTGTGTGATGGAATCCCAGCTGCTTCAATGGACTAGGTCAGACGGAAAGACCAGAACAGGAGTGGGGGGAGGAAAGAGGATCTGCTTTACCCAGTAACCTGCTGAACAGACAGCAGTGCGACTGGGGGGGGGGCTGCTGAGAGGCTGCAAGACTTTTGGTGTCAGGAAAAGGTTGTTTCGCGAGTGCTGGACCTTATCGAACTTAATTTGTTTGTGCGTGTGTGTGTGTGTGTGTGTGTGTGTGTGTGTGTGTGAGATGCATGAGAACTTTACCCCATGCTAAAATCATTAGTGGTTATCACAGCTTGTTTACTCAGCACAACCTCTCCATTGCCTTGGCTTCTGCGTGTATGTGTGTGTGTGTGTGTGTGTGTGTGTTATGTTTGAGAGAGAGTTGTGTTTATTCAGGAGTGGGTTTGAAGTTTAACTTTGCTTAACCGTGTTTTTATGGCTTTTATGAGCACTGTAGCGAGTTGTTTACCTTTTCCTGACCGGTCTTGAAGGTTTATCAACTGTCCACTGTTCATCAAAACACTGTTGTATTATACTTTTATTACTCTCATGTGATAGCCCTGTAGCTCTTTTAATGTCATATAAAATACATACATAAAATAGGGCTGCAGCTAATGATGATTTTAGTAACTTCTGTAGATTATTTCAACGATTCATCGATGCTTCGTTTAAGAAATAATTTTGCTTGGCGGTGGCCGCAACAACAACAAGCAGACTACTGCTTTACCAACACATATCTATGCTATATAGTTATGGATTAAACAAAGTAATCGATTTAATTAGGGCTGGGGCGATTCGTCGACGTAATCGTAAATGCGTCGACGCGCATTACGTGCGTCGACGCGTCGCTGCATCCGGTGTGGGATAATCCCGGACAAGCTCCAGCTACAAGACCGCGCCTTCGACTGTCTGAAGTTTGGAGTATTTCAGACAGAAACTCAACAACGTGCTGCTCTGTGAGCTCTGAACTGGAAACAGCTTCACTGCAGCACAGCTGCTGTCCACGAATACGTGAAGCAGCATGAACACGTGAAACCAAAGTATCCCGCAGCACTTTGTCTAGACGGCAGCACCGCAAATCGTGTTTACTTTCTGTCGCCACACAAGCACGGCACATTCTCAGCACGAGGACACGTAGTATTTCTTCATCGCCTTCATGTTAAAAGTAATTTCTGCCCCTCTGCTGTCATGGTAACGTAACGTTACACCGCGAGTCATGTAACGATCGGCTGTTTCATATTTTCCGTTTATCTAACGGCCACGTATGAGTGAGAAAACAGCTGAATCTAATTACAGACAATCTGTGACTGTCTGGACAGTCTGTGAGTCCTTTCAGGTGTTCACTGATGCAGAAGTACATTTGATTATCATACTGCATTACTCAATATTGAAATGAATCCATGTCAGAAACATTTAAAGTTTTTAGTAAAGTAGCCTAATAAATGTCTGTTATTGTTATTATCACAACACATCAGTGACGTGGAAATTTGATTCATTTTAAGATTTGCTATTATTGTCATTATTCTAATGCGCTTCATCAGGATGATTGAATAAAATATAGATTTATTGATTAGACATGTTTTTGATATTTATTTTGGATAAATTGGTATGTTAATCAAGTAATAGGCAACTTTTCTTTTTTTAGAATAAACAAAATTAGTCGTTAGATTAATCGACTAATCAAAAAAATAATCGTTAGATTAATCGGCTTGAAAAATAATCTATATGTACAGCCCTAGATTTAATCGATGAATCGTTTCAGCCCTAGTTTGTAATTAAAATCCTGCAATTAAATATAGTGTATGATGATCAACCCCTAACCTTCATCATGCCATGCTACCTCCCCCCTCTACCCCTTACTCTTTCCTGATAGATTATTCATGACTTGTTATATATCTCAGAGAAGACCAAAGTGTGCGGGTTCCCATAGACCCCTGTCACTACGCTTTCATTCACAGAGATGTAGGAATGAAAGAAAGGGGATGAGCGAGCGAGTACGTTGCTCTACATACTATAAATTATAGATTTTCATTCACAGAAAAAGAGAGTAGGGGGAGATGAAAGAGAAATATGATGTGGTGGTTTCCAGTTTGAGCCTTCCAAGTCTAAACTTTTTAGTTTTTAATAATTGATCCTTGCTAACTTTTTTCAAATTGTTATAAACTAAATGTTTGTTTTTTGTCAAAATTTTTGAGTAAATGTGTGTTCCATTGATTGGAAATTGATTGTAATTAAAATGATGCTGCACAGATGCAATCAGTAATTTAGTGCCTTGCTAAATGGCACCACAATTGTTAAAGGAAAGCTTTTTATTCATTTAGTTTAAGTTAATAGAGTCAAAACAGTCCAAGCCTGTCTGCCCGTTCATGTTCAGTTCTGGTGACTCTGTAACAACTCTGTGTGTTCCACAACACTGCGCGCACTCTGCGCTTGTGTGAGAAACAAATACTTGGGCTCCATTTGCCATGCCTCACATTTTCCTGCTTATCTCCACCACGCACGATTTCTACCCACTAAGGGGAAGGAGTGGGGAAGGTCAGAGCCTGAAAAAGGGAGCTCAAGAAAAAGAAAGAGTAGAGGGGAGAGGAAAATCAGTAGAGGCTAGATTACATTAGCAATCCTGAAAGCGTTCATGTCTAAAAGAATGAGAGGAGAAGATGAAAAAGTGGAGATGGAGAGAGAAGGTGGAAAGAGAGGAAGAGAGATCAGCAGAGCAGGTAGAGTTTAGGGGTTTTAGGGGGTCAGCTTAGCTCTATCTTCTGAAGTCCAATTAGAAAAATAAAAGCTTAGACCTGCCAGATGAAGCGGGAGGTGTGTGTGTGTGTGTGTGTGGGTGTGTGGGTGTGTGTGTGTGTGGGTGGATGCCAGATTCGGGCACTTTGGGAATTTGAACGGATGTTTGACAGACGATATTGAACCAGAGAGGGAGATGTGCGTGTTTTGGGGATTGATCAAATGATTGGTGGGTTGGAGGGAATTAGAGTTAAAGTCAACAGTTTGGGATAAAAAAAAAAGAAATAACTAGGGTTTGTATGTGAGAATATTTTTAGCTGTCTCTGCCAGGTTGATGCGGAAATCCAAATGAAGTGTGAAAACTGGATGGGGAAGACGACAAAAGGAGGAAGAGCAGTTGCCCCGCATCATTTTTTTTTTTTGCTCCTTTATTTTCACTCTGCCACATTCACCCTTGAGTCTTAGTAATAACATCTAGTGCAACAAGACCTGATTATTCACCACAGCGCTCTTCTTCTCTTTTTCCGGGGGTCACCACCTTTTCACGTGAACATGCTGCTGGTTGTTTAACAAGAAGAGATAATCACTATATTGTCACTGTGTATGGACGTATGGTTGAATGGATGGATAGCCCTAATCCTAGAGGTGGCCTAGATTAGAAGCCCTCCTTCAGCGGGTAGAGTTGACCCCGCTGTTATCGTATTCGTGTGTGCGCATGCGCGCTTGTGTGTGCGTATTGACACTCTGCTGAGAACAATAGGGAGTGATGCTTTAATGAGTGATGCTGCTTGGGCTCGCGTCTGCATAAATGATCCTAATACTGTACGCGTGCCAAACAGTAAGAGACACAAGCCAAACCGAGGCGGCTGACCTCTCTTTTCACGTGGACGCAAAAAGATGTGGAGAAAAGTTTGACACATGGAGAAAGACTTTGCTTAAACCTTTTTAGACTGTCCTGTGTTACTATATAATGTTCATGTTCCTTCTAACCTGGGTCAATGTTAATGATGATTTAAATTTTTGGTTTAATCTGTTGACCATTGGATTTATGAAACTGTTTAGTCTGTAGAAAAAGAAAGGCTCCTCACATTTTCTCAAAGCCTTCATATTGCTTATTTTATCTGACCAAATGTCAAAAACCCAAATATATTCAGTTTAAAGTGATGTTCCAGAGGGGAAGGCAGAACATCTTTACATTTGAGAGCCACGAACCAGTATGTTTGACAGGTTGAACTCTCAAGAAGAATATAACCTTTACAGAGACATATTATTACCCATATGTAAAGCTTTGTAACTCAAGGACAAGAGCGAGAACTAATAATGCGAAGACAACATACAGTAGACTGTGCAGGACCAATGGATGCTAGAAAACAAATATACACACAGACAAATCCAATCTGTTGTCTACAGCACTTCGGACTGAAAGGTTCAGATGACCATGGTCTAGGGGGGAGGAGGGGGAGGGAAACCTTTTTACCCACAAATTCAAGGATCATTTGCAGTCCTATTCAACCTCTTGTTGCACCCCGCCACCCCCCCCCCTCCCCTCTTCAGCCGTTTGGGCTGAAAAGAAATGCTGTTGCAGAAGGAGGGGTAGCCCTGCTCTTATTAGTGTGTGTGCGTGTTTGCATGTGTTTGAATGGTTGTGTGTGTGTGTGTGTGTGTGTGTGTGTGTGTGTGTGTGTGTGTGATAGATTGGGAGCGGATGGGACAATGGGAGGATTGTATGTGATCTATATTCATGTGGCACAGATTCAGTGGGCATGTGCGCACACAGCAGGCTGGGAATGATCAGACTGAGGAAGATGGAAAACATCCAGAGAGAAGGAGAAAATAAAGAAGATTTTTAGTGATGAAATTAGTTGTAATAAAAAATTATCTGGTTTAATACACCTTAGATTGCAGGGACAGAATCTGTGTAGCGTGTTGGTCTTTCTGTTGTTTTGCAAACCATGAAATGGTACAAAATGAGATCAAACGAGATAAATGTCAGCGCTTTAGTGTGTTGTGTGTAATGATCTTTCCGATTTGCATTACACTTTGTATGCAGGTGGAAGCTGCATCCTCCTGAGAACACCTTCTCAGCATCTTTTTTTCCACAAAAATGTACATGCTTCTCCTGTAGGGGTGGCAGGTAGTTTAATTAGATGCATAAATATTCCCCAAATGAGTCTGTTGTGGCAGTGAAAGCGGCAACACACTGATTAGCTTTGCCAGAGCAGAGAAGAAAGTAAGAAAACAAAAAGAAGGAGAGGACGATGGAGAGAAACATCCTTCATAGCAAAACAGTATAGTTTATAAGTATAGTGCCTGTTCGTTCTAATAAAGCATGTTTAACTTTCAGCTATATTCTCCCACAGAGTAAATCAGAGAGAGAGTGTAGAGAGAGAAAGACAGACGCGATAGGACGACTGATGATGAGAAATAATGGGAGAGGCAGCCAGAACTCCTTGGTAACCAAAGCACAGAGGAACAGAGGGGCCGGCCCTGCACCCCTCCCACTGTCTGTGTGTGTGTGTGTTTCTCTGAGGACTGGACTGCCTGAGGGGGAAGTGGTGGACCGTGTGTGTGTTTAGAGAGAGAGATAGAGTTAGAGGCTCGCTGTCAGCATAGTAGACGCTCACACACGCTCTTAGCCAAGCCGCCGTGTAGTGAGAATGTGAGTGGAGGGGAGCGGACGCCAGCACTACTACTTCGCCCCGTCTTCTCTCTTTCTTTTATTCCCTGGATTTGTTTTGTTTGTTTGTGCCTTAGAAGGATTTTTAAAACAGAGGCGTATATACTTAACCGGAATAATGGTGTTTATTGGAACCTCGTTAAAATCTGTGATTAAATACTTCAAAAGGAAGGGTAAGATATGTTTACTTCTGTTCTATATTGATCATTAACAAATGAGTATATATGAGTAGTTTGGACTTATTGAACAAATGAATAGCGCATAATTAGGCATAAATTTGACAGGAGTGTTATTTATGTTTGTGTGACTGGATTTATTGTGTATATAGCCATTTAAATGGCTTCATTAAAGCTGTTCTGTATCAAAAGTGGACACACGCCAGCTTTTGTATATCATTTTATTACAACTAATGGTTTCCTGTGGGCATACTGCTTGACTGCTGACTCTGCTGAGCCCAGAGACAACCCTCTGTTGCACCCTGTTACCAGGTAACCACTGGGCCAAGACTTCACAGAGCCGACAACTATTAGCACTAAATGACCTAACAGCATTTGTAAAAGGTGGCAGCTGGAAGCACTTAAAATCACAGCTACTCTGTTAGAAGATATTTGGCTTTTTCTCCCCTTCTTCTTTAAAATGTTTTCAATGTTTATTTAGTTCTAAATGTTTCAGCTAATTTGAGCTTCATATCAAGCGCATGAGGATATTTAACAAAGACCTGATTGATGCAGGGCAAGCTGCTTGTGCCGACTCTAATCTCAGGTGTATTTATAGTGTGTGTGGCAGTCAAGGCTAAGGTGATATTGTTAATCGTTAGCTCAGCGTTTTATGTACTTCTCACATCTTAACTTGCCATCTTGCACATGCCTGCACTTTGCCCCTTAGCTCAGCAGCTTGGTCTTGCACTGCAGTCCTGAGGAAAGGGAGCGCCATGCTGAGCAGTACTCATATCCTCAGCTTTTTCACAATGTCAAGCGTGCACAAATGTTTGAGACATAGAAAGAAGAAGACATTGAACTGCAAATTTATTTGGGTTTAAGGTTAAAAATAATCCAATTATGATACCCTAAATATTTTACTATTTAAAATGAGACAGGTAGAAAACTAGGTTTTTATCGAGGACTTGTAAAGAGGCATATTCCCCCAAAAAAACTATTAACTAAGATGATTTTATGCTTTGGCAATCTTTTTAATGACTTTACTGTATTTTACATCTCAATACTTGACTTGACCCCAGCCTATGCCGACCATCAATGAAACACAGGAGGTTGTATTATGCATGAGAATCGCTGCTGGGCGATTGGGGAACCAGCTGATCATGATATTGATCATAACTGCTAATACTTTTAGAGTGGATGTGTGTGCAGATGCATTTTCCAAGGTATTACTGCATGCAGGTTTCCTTGGCCCCCCTGTTTGTATCTTTCAGAGTTTTCAGTAGCCTGTTTGCTCTCAGTCTGCATTTGTTATTGGGCGAACAGAGAGTTGGGATGTCAATGGACTGAGGGATTAGTAGACTTCTGAAAGACTTTCGCGCCACAGTCCGGTGTGTGTGAGACTACTGTGTAAAGGGGCTAGCTGGTATTGTGGCACTGAAAAGCCTGATGTGGAGACTGATGCAGAGGGACAATACAGGCTTTGTGTCCATAGTCCCCATGACCTTGGTCTCCTATAGCCTGGCTAAGGTCTATTCAAACCCCACAGTCAGAGAGGAGGGTGGGGGAGGGCTACCTGTGCTGAGTGTGTGTGACATTTGGAAAGGGGTTTCATAAGAAACCGTCATGCTGTGATCATGGGTAAATGAACGATTGATTGGTGGCCATTATGTGTGAACTACTCAACAACGCATCAAAACGGCTGCCTGACGCATCACTGACACATCACAGACGTCAGCCAGATATCTAGCATGCCAAATATCTGGAGCAGTTGGCCGACTCTACATCCACATCCAGCCAATAAGAGCAGGCAGCTGGCAGAGCAGGCAGCTACTTTTTCACTGCAAAACACTTTTTTACTCACCTCCAGCTCTCTCTGTAGCTCAGACAGTCCCTGCTACCTGCTCGTGCTAATCCATTCTTTCACCCATATTCTTTGTCTTTATAATTGCTATCTTTATTTTAACAAACAACAGCTGTTTCGTGTGTAGGTTCGCGTCATTTCCCATTTCACATGTGTTTTCTTGACAAAACGTGGTTTGAAGACTAGCGACGGGTGACAGAGCCGCTGACAGCTCCCGTAGTGTGAACGGCACAACTTCCAGATCCCGTCACAAGATGGCAAGTTGTGTAGTGTGAACAGCATGGCCATCGGCCGACGATGAAAGTCTCGTAGCCTGCACAAGTCTTTAGTCGTGTATGAATACATATACTACATATACCATACATAGACAGCAAGCCTGGATCCAACAGTACTTGTTTGCTTTAAGCTATAACAACCATATGAGTGAGGTGAAACACCTAGGACAATGCATGCAGCAGAAATACAAGCAAAAGAAAATCATGTGTGTTGTTGTCTCACTTGAATTGACTGAGGCAGCTATGTCATATTTCCACTCATTGGTTCTCTTCCACATCACCTACTGTCTGATAAGTTGGTCCAACGCACACTCTACAGCCTTAAAACCACTGAAATCATTATACAAACAAGCACTTAAAACTCTAGACAAAAGGCCATTTCGTTACCATCATTGCCATATTCTAAAGAAGTATAAACTGTTTAGTTTGGAAAACCTCATAAAATACAGAAACGTGTGCTTAGTGTATAAGATCTTGCACAGTTTAGCTCCTCCTCCTTTGTCTGGCCTTATCAACTTTAAATCAACTGCAAGCAGAGTTACTAGAGGTGCAGCCAGGAGGGACTGCACAATCCCACTCAAAAAAACTGTATTCAGCCGTCTTTTCATTTACGGCGTCACATTAATGGAACTCAGTACCACCATCAATTAGAGAGTCTCCATCCTGTTACTCATTTAAGAGTAATGTTAAGAAATGGCTTATTGAAAATCAACATTGTCAGCACTGACGCTGGTCCCATCCACCAACAATAACTGTATCATCTATTTTTAGATTTGATCTGCTCATCTTGTTTATTCGATTATTTGTGATTTTTAACACAGTGTAATTTTTTACCTTTTGTCAATTGTATAATGTATTTTATTGTATTATAACAGTTTACTATTTTAGTATGCCTAATAACATCTGGCAAGGGGACTGCCGATGAAAACTAGCCTGTGGCTAACTCGGGTACGCTAATCACACTCGTCTGGCAATGTGGCAAAAAGAGGAGAAGTCAGACGTACCACATACTTACGGGGTCAATGAAAAGTTACGACACCCATGTTCTGTTATATGTCTGCATTATATGAGGATGTGTAATGGTTGTAAACTGCTAGATAGCGTGTATATGTAACGGTGTGTCACTGTGATTGGCTGCCCGTGTCGTTGTTACACATGCTGTCTTTCAACATGCCTGCACTAGTCAAACTAATCAGTCAAATAAATCACGAGGCAAAGTTCCTCTGATCACAAGTCCAGACAGCATAGACTAAAACACACACACAAAGAGTTACCACAAAAGAGATCTGTGAATGAAGAAGAAACTAAAAGAAAACTTGTTTGGTGACAGTGAGGCACATGAATAAACACAATGACCCGCCCCTCTCCTCTGCTGGAGAAGCGGTTAACAACTTCCCATTTCTCAACGTGCTGTAGAGACAGACATTAAGGTGCCATTGGTCAACAGCAGTACTCAGCAGGACCTGGCACACTGGACTGACCCCTATGAATCCATCCATAAAACTATTTTCAACTCTGCAGTGCTCACTAGGTTGCAGAACTCTCATCGTCACATACAAGCAAAGTCTGATTCTCCCAAAGGGGCTTTTTAAAAATGAAGGCTATCTACATATTAACACTTACACACTAGCTCACACTTTCTGCAACGACCAGTTTGTAGTCATAGGACCACACCTTATACCTTTACCTTGGAGGCTTTCTGTCCTCCCCCAACACACCCATTATGCATCCTACTACGGCTCATTAGCACCTGTGAAAAAGCACAAACAGTCCACATGCTCCCGTCCCCTTTCATGACCCCTCCCCTTCCCTCTGGTTCCTCCGAACTTCTCCCTCTGTCCCAGTCAGATGGACACAGTTGTGATGGTCAGGACAGGGACAAACAGATAGCTGTCTTAACTAACGTGGCTTAATGGAGGTAATCCTACATCCACGATCACCAACCGTCGCTTGGTTACGCTCACTTGGTAAGCCTAACTTTTGGAAATTATGCGTGTTTGTTGATATTTACACCTCAGTCATTTTGCTGACACTGCGGCATGGGAATAAGCATCAATTCCTGGATCGCCCCCATTACAAGCCACCACCAATTGCAGGCAAACAAGGAAAAGCACCAGTCCTGTTAATATTTCTTTAATGATGTCTGATGACTGAGAGAAGTGCTCTAGAAAATGACAAAGAAAAGGGCTGTTTTCCCTCCGTTGTAAAGGAAAAAATAGTTCAGTGTCTTAGCCAGCTACTTTTAAATGGTTTTGAGACCTAGCCATATGTTAAACCCATTGAATTTTTAGTTCTAGTGTGTGTATTGTTGTTATATTGCCTTATTGTTGCGTGGAAGGGGTTTCTCCGAGAGCAAGTTCACTTGCTTAAAAGTTCGCTTTTGTAAGTTTTTAGTAGCCTGTTTGAATGTCTGAGCTGAGAATCATCAGAATCAGTTAATGTTTCCCTCCAACTTTCTTTATACCCCTCCTCCCCCCTCTGACTTGTGTGGCCTACTGCGTGAAGTCTCAGATACGTGTCATGTTGTTGGTGTGGAGAATGACACCTCGATGCAAAGCACCACCTATCCCTTCCTTTTCTCCACCAAACATAAACAAATCCTTTCTGTAGCCAGTTGCACGTGCACAGTGTACTGGTATTTTCTAATGCACAGTTTATAGTACCTTAGAATTAGCGAACCCTCTTTTCTTTCTTCAAAAACCCTGATATATGTCAACTGTGTGGGTTATCTTTAGCTTCTTTTTTTTGTTCAGTTTAAAAAAAAATACTGTTCTTGACGATGATGTAGTAAAAGATCCTTTGAGAAATCTACTGGGGTCAATACATTTGGAAATATAAGTCAAGAAAAACAAAAATTCCATAACCTGATCTGTGTGTCTCTGCAGCGGTGTCTAACCTGGATGAGGAGAGCAAGTGGACGGTGCATTACACAGCTCCGTGGCACCAGCAGGAGAACGTCTTCCTACCAGGCAGCCGGCCCCCCTGTGTAGAAGACCTCCACCGTCAGGCCAAAGTCAACCTCAAGACTGCCTTGCGAGGTAAGAACCATTCAGAGAGTTTGACAGCATCCAACATGATCACTGACAAAATCAAGGTTAGAGTAATTTGTCACTCCTGTGGAGAAGGAGATTAGTGGGTGTTTGCATCATTTCAGGTTCACAACATCCACATTTTGAGAATTCATTAGCCACTTGTGTACTTTCCCAGGCAACATTTTGTGTAAAACAACCTTTAAAACAGTTGATTACATGTTGTAGAAATTGTAATCATATGCTGGCTGTTGATGGTTTCCCATTCTGCTGAAACCAGGAGTTTGAGCTAATTTGGTGGTTCTCATGTACACTCAGGGAGCCAAGCGTTAGTATGTAGTATTTGGCAAAAGGTAAAATATTACATCTTTCAAAATGACAGTGAAACATAAAAATGATCAAACAAACATTAGACAATATATTTTCATCAACAACGAATCTGCAGAATATCTTCTTGATAGATCAATTAATGGTCTATAAAATGTCAGAAAATAGTAAAAAGAATTACAATTTCCAAAACACAAAGAGATTCAATTTAGTCAGAATTTCTGTCATATTTGCTTGAAAAGTGACAATGAATTGATTATCAAACACTTCTGTCGTTCAACTAACTTAAATAATTGTTAAAATTTGTTTGAGTGGACCCATAATTAACTCCAATAAATAATTTAAATGCATATCAGCCAAATCAAGCAAAATAGACACACTAATAAAGCTCACTGGCGTGAGTGTTGCTGGACATCATGTTTGTTATGGCATCAAGGTAAAGATCAACTGTGTCTGTCTACAGCACTGTAAAAATGCCCAGACCTGTAAGTTGTGTTCAGTCCAATGTTTAACCAACAACACAACAGTGTGAGAACCTCTTCTTCCTGTTTGTCCAGCACAGACACTGTCTTGTTGTCAAACAAACACAAGGAGTCAAGTCACAGCAGAGTGACATCTGTTGAATATTCTCACAACATTCCCAGCGCAGGAAGTGGGAATACTAGTAAATGCTGGCACCTGTTTCGGCGAGAGTTCCTGGGAAAGTTGTGCTTTCCACCCATTTCTCAGATAACAGCTTGCGAGACAGGTGTGAGCAAAGGCTTAGAAGTGTGTATATATGGGTGTGTATGTGTGCGTACGCGGGTGGATGTGTGACAGTAAAGGCTTGTTTTTTACATGCTTGGGTGGCCTTGTGTGCCAGCAGATAAAACAAAGAGACTGATAAAGGGAGAAAGAGAGATAAACGAGGAGGGGCCGTTTGTAACCTGATACTGTCGGACATTAGTCACCTGCTTTCGGACATTAGTCACCTGCTTTAACAGACACACAGAGACACACTGCAGGCTGTCTTTGTCTTTCCCTGTGCTGTTGATGCTGCATATTCTTAAATATTAATACCCCCCACCCCCCATCACTGTCCTGTCATCCTGTCACCCCAGGGGTCCTAAATGAAATACAACAGGTGTCCAATGAGAGCACCTGTGCTGTCCATTTGAGTCTTGTGTGTTTTAGCTCTTTAATTCCTTGTCCACTCCCAGGAAGTTGATAGCAGAGGTTACACAACTATCTACAGGCCAGCCTTAAAGAAATAAACTTCCATTATTTACATATGTGTAATAGTAATAACTATTGTTAGAAGATATTTAATAATTTAGAGGTTATCTCAGGAGGTTTAACCAGGCTCAACCCCTGCCCTCATGCACATGTAAGCAGTCACCAAATCCAGTGCCACCAGCATGAGCATAGCAAGGTGCACGAGTCTGCTTTCTGCTCTGCAGAGCAGAGTAATCAATAACCAATCAGATGGTGGTGTGCATCCACTCTGTTTTTCCTTTCACACAGTCATATAGGGTTCAGCTTGTGTTTAGCAGGCAGCTGATGAGTTACAAAAATGTGTTGAACCCATAGGGGGGAAGTTACATAACAATTGTATGATTACTGTCAGTGTTATGCCCAGATTTATGCATAAGTTCATTAGTCATTGATGTAATTCAGTGATAACCTGGGCTGCTGTTTTGTTTGCCCGTGTTTACAGTGTAAGAATAAGGGTAGATTTGAATTGAAGAAAACTGCCTTCAAGCCCTTGCTGTTAGTCAGACAGATCAAAGTTCATAAAGTTCACTAACTTTAAAGCAGCTGCGACTGTTATCGATATTTTTACATCAACAACATATCAAATGACAACATGAAAACAATGTGACAGCATAAAAGGGGGGCGTTCGTAGTGATGCTCGCCTCTGCTTTACAGAGCTTTGTAGTGAGTTTCACCTCATTGTTGCATGTTTACTGTATTGGTTTACTCTAACAACTCTCACCGTGTTGTTTTCAGCCACAGCAGGCAGCTGTTTTCAGAAACAGCTATAGAAACCCGCTGTACACTACCTGCTCAGCACCAAGCAGCAGACAGACTAGTTGGCGACTAGCTGTTGCATAGTGGAGCATTTAGCAGCTAAATAGCCAGATATCTCCCTCAGGATTTGGGTGGACCAAAAACAGTGTTAGAAGAAAAAGAATATTGGACATAGATTCACCAGGTGACTGACTCCAAATGAATAATAATGTTGCTCCATAACTGCTTGATAAGCAAAAAATGTATTTGAAAGTATCATTATTGTTTATTAAAGTTTACTCCGGCTCCCAGTAGATGTAGTTTTCCACATACTTTGTGCATCTTTTATTTGTAGCACTAAATAGGCACTACACTGCTTAGATAAATTACTATTTGCTGATTTTATTTAAATGCCGCTGTAAAATAATATACAGATAGACCCTGTTCATTATTCTATCATTATATATTTTTTGTCCTCAGTATCCTTCATTCTTTCTGCTCATCTTCTCTCATGTCACTTAGTTCTGCTTAGTAACAAGCAGCACTCAACTCATCAAGCCTTATGTATTTGATCAACTGTCCCCATCACGCAACACCGATCATCTTAACAGCTCTCCTCCCCATCATTGTTCTCATTATCATCAGTCTTTCAAAATCCCTTCTTCCACACCGCTACCACATTAGCTTGTTGTTACAGTAGCTACCTTCGCCAATCTCATTAGGATCCATTAACTGACAGTATTATACATGCACCAGTGTGTCTGTCCACAGAGATGGGCTGTAATTAGCTATGGAGATCGATGGCACATGAAAGGGATCAAAAGCAGCATCCTTGAGGTGCCAGGCTAGGAGTGTTTCATTCACCACAATGGATTCTGAATCCCAAAGATGCAAGATTAAAGACCACATTTGTATGAATCAGGGATTATTTGAAAGACAAAGAAGACTCACGCATACATGTCAGTTAATATGCTACCAATGTGGCAGATAGGGATTTGTTTAGATTTTTTCATATTAAAGTTATTTAAATAGAAATGTGAAAGGCTTGCTCTCACACAGTTTAGTACTAGGTGAATTTAATGAGCTAATATAAGACAAAGGATGCACTAGTAGGTATTTGCAAAGGGAGAAAGAGAGTAATGACGTGCTAAATGCCCCATGGGGAGGGGGGGGTTGAAGAGAGAGGGGGGGGATTGTTCTGCCATCTGTGTGTGACAGACTGAAACTGATACCCCCCTCCTCTTGTTACACACACACACACACTAATTTATAAAACTCTCTTCTTATCACGCACATGGGCATACACACACTCACACATATACATCACAACACCATCCCAGCAGGTGGTGACAAGAGGAGGTGTGAGCAGCGTCCAACAGGGACGGCACTCACACACACACACACACACACACACACACACACACACACACACGCACACACAGTTGATAAGCGTTACACAGCTAGGTATGTCTGTGTGTGTGTCCTATATCTATTTCATACATCTTCCTACCATAGTGTATATGACATGTGTGTTTCTGTCTGTCCTGCAGAATGCGACAAACTAAGGAAAGATGGTTTCCGGAGCTCTCAGTACTACTCTCAGGGTCCCATATTTTCCGACCCTGCACAGTCCACCAGCAGTCTGCATGATGATGACGAGGATGAAGATAATGATAAGAAGGTACACATAGGCACAAACACTGCACACAAGTACACACACACCTGTCCAGGTGTCAGTTCAACAGTCACTACATACCCAGTACATACAAGTGCACTATGCGTGCACAGCAGTGCTTTGCAGTCTAGTGCAGATTAAGAAGCATGGCAACTCACCTCCTGTGATTTAAACAGTGTCAGTCTGCCCTCTAGTGGTCTGAAATGGAAATGCATGTTTTCCTTAGTCTTAAGTTTACTTCCTTCCTGACCTTACTTTGTTTTGTTTTTTTTACAGAATTCCTGATTAGCTTTAAATCAAGAATTCTTGATTGAAATGACCCAAAAGCTAGCCAACTTACCAGCCTGTTCTTCCCCTGTGGTTGACATTGTGCTAATAGTTAACCAGTGGTAGTTTGTTAGGATTAATGGTACATAGAGAGCCAGCACAAAGCTCACACTCACATATTGTTATAACTGTCAGTACACATCATGAAAAAGTAGAACTAGAATAAAATGTTCAACTCACAATTTCATTCAGACAGAGCTAAATATATTGAGAGAACAAACATATGCTGGCTGTTGTTATTTCTTTTTTATACTTGTCTTTCCTCTACACTTGGTGGGGCTGTTGTTTGTCTAATGTAACAGCACTGTAATTTCATAGGAGTGTGATACATGTGAGAGAGATGGAGAAATAAAGAGGGGCAGAGATGAAGAGGGATGGAAAAAGAAGCTGTCATAGCTCTTTTTACTGACTGACCATTAGTGTGAGGTGAAGTGCAATTCATATAGGAGAAGAGATATACCTCTTTTTTTTTCTCACACACAATGTGATATGAGTGATTCTGAAAGGGTCAGAGGGACTTTCATTATCAGGGTCTCCTTTGTCCCCCCAGAGCCTCTCACTCGTGTCATGCCTGACTCGACCCTCGACCTTCATAACATGCTGTTGTCTTTCTAAATTGCCAACTCCCATCTCTCGTTATCTGTCTTTCTACTTTTTCACCCTCACGTCCCTCTCTTCAACCCAAACCAATCCCCTCCTCCTGTCTGCTGTCATCCCCCTTCCTCTGTTCCGCTGTTTTGTTCCCCATCCCCTCTCTTCCCCGTCACTTCCTGTTGTCCTGAGGCCAGTGAGTCTAACATGGCCTGACAGCCGCCTCAAAAGGAGAAACAGGGCTCCTGGTTGAGCCACGATGATGCAAGATAACAAGCCATGCTTACCACTCAACTCTCACTGAGATCCTTTCTTTAAATCCTCCCCTCTTCTCCCCCCGTCTGTTGCCTCCCCCACATACCCATCCACCCATGGGTGGTTTATATGAAAGCTCTAATAGCCATCTCTTCTAGCCAGTCTGATGTTTGGGATTGTCAGGATAAACAGTAATGGGCAGAGGGAATGACTCCTGGGCGTATTTGGGAGCTTCTGAACAACTTTATTCCAGTGATTTTAAATCCAACAAATTCACACAGAGGATTTCCTGCCAGTCGTTTTTCTTTTCATAGTGGAAAAGCCCAACCTGTACCAGATACAGCCAGGCAAAATTCAACGTTTCTGCCCTTGGAATTGCTCTATAATCCAAACTATTTGGGATCATTTGTTTCCAGTGTACTTTAAATTCCAGCCTGTGTTTACTCTGATTCAAAATAATGATTTCAAAATCACAGATGGACATTGAGTTAAATGTTCAGCAAACTGGAAATTGCTGGTTTTCTGTTGACTAACAGCTCAATGTCAAGCCTGGAGGCTGCAGCAATACGTTGTTGTTTGTTGTTGCATCCTCTGCAGTAAAATCTACTTCAGGATTGAGAACTGTTAGTGTGTGAACACGAGTTAATGCGTGAGTGATTCTCTCTCGTCTTCCTTGCAGTTGCTCTCTCTTGCTTTTATCGCGCCATCTCTAAACAGTCTGTTTACTCTGATAGATGTGTGTGTGTGTGTGTGTTTCCATTTGGGTTTGATTGATCGTGAAACATGTTTACAGCACCACAAGCTTCTAAAGGTCACCGCAATGTAATATACTAAAGTCTGTTTGTGTGTGCCAATATAGCCCGTAGAAGCTGTCAGTTATAGTTTTTGGATAATTAAGTTCTATTCTATAATATTCTTTTCACACATATTTTTCTCTATTGACATTTTTCTTTATCCGTCAGTTCTGTGCTTTAATTCAGTAGGACTAAATCTTTGTTTTCCATTGCCCTTCATTACCTCACATCTCTCTCACCTCTGTCACTCCCGTTTCCTGTCTTGTCTTTCTTTCTCTCGCCTCTTTCGGCTCTTCCTCCTTCCATCTCGCCTCAATCACCTGTTTGTGTTATTTTCTTTTTCATCCCTTGTTTCTATTATCTCACTCTCTCCCCTCTGCCACCTTTCCTTTCTTGCTGTCTCTGCTCTCTATGCATTCCCTTTTCGCTTTCTTTGCTCCACTTGACGTCTTAAGTCTCGCTAACCCATTCTTCTTTCTCTAATCTAGTCCACAGCTTCATCAGCGGAGGACAGCAAATCTCAGCTCTCCATGAGGCCCCAGACCCCGCTGGGAGGGGGTGAAGGAGAGGAGGGGTCTGAGGTTGATGGACAGGTGGTATGGACCAAGGCCGCAGCCCTCCCCACCCCAGAGGAGAAGATGAGGCAGACGGCCAAGGCCGTGCCCACAGACATAGTTGCCATCAATGTCACAGGTATGACCTATTGGCAACCACAGTCATCCAACCATTTTGTCAATCTCTCAACCAGTAGCAAGTAGCAACCAATCACCATCAGTGTCGGTAGTGGGAAAACAAATGTCCTGGTCCTCTAGTTCCATGTTGAATAGCAACATAGAAAGATCAGACTAGTTTCGAGAGAGTTTGATCTTGTCTCATTCATCCCTGGTGTCCGTTCTGTAACATTAACCTCTCACCACCTCTCACACATTTGGTTTTGTTGGTCATTTGGACATTGGACATTTTTTTATTGCTGTTTTACCGAGAGTTACAGTAGATGAGAAGATCAATTTCAAGTCTATGAGTTTAACACAGAGATAGCTTCATATCATGCTTGGCCTAGCTTAGGACAAATCCAGGATGCAGGAGGACACAGCTAGCCTCCACCAAATAAACAAGACCAAAAGTTTACAGCTATGCTAGCGGCTCTAAGCAGGTATGATGTTTACCATGTTCAACATCTTAGTTTAGAGTGTTTAGAATGCTATTTGTTTGCTAATTAACATTAACCAAAAGAATAGCTGGGGCTGATGGGAAGGCCATTAGTTGCACAGGTCAAAGAATTGGACAAATTAATATTTTGACTTGATGAAAAACCACTGGAATACCAAAGTTATTATAATTCATACTAAGGGGAATAATCCATCCGGTACTTGTTGATATATTTAAAGACTAAAGGGTTGGGCTGGCCAATTTCAAAAGCAAAAGCAATCCCTTTCAATAATTTAAAAACTGCACATTAACATGTCATATATTGTGATTTTTATTGGTCTTCTCATCGAATTCTTAGTAAGGCAGCATAAAGGGGGAATGAGTCCTACAAGCAAAATGTGGGACTGTTCCATTAATCAACCATCTGTGGAAAAGTGGATATAGACTAATCAATTACTGTATCCAGTGATCCACAGAGGAAAAAACTGTATGAGTCAGTCATGGATGTCTGCCTTTCCTCCTGCACATCTGTGCAAATTCCTCCTCTTCCTTCATGCTTGTTGGAGACTGACCTTTACCTTTCTTTATGCGTGTGTGATCGAGGGTTTGACGTTTATCCAAGGGTCAAGGCTTTTCACTGACTTTATGTCAGATCACCAGGCGTTTGACAGACGAACACTCGTACACAGCAAAACATGTCGATGCAATTCCCTTGTTAGCATGTCACATTTTTCAGTGCTGTCTGCCACACGAGCCACTCACATAGATACAACGTCTCATTCTGCCAGTTCTGATGAGTAATATATTACACTGCAGCTTGTGTGATGTTTCAATCATAAGACATATTGATATAGATATCTTGTATGAGGTCTAAAATAGATGAACAACAGCACAAAGACTCCGCAAATTGCAGTTCAACATCTGAATTTTGCTATTGTCAAGGCCAATATAACTGCAATCTTTGTCGTCCTTTACACACTAATGAGTGCTTAATGTGGTCCCACTCATCGCAAATCACTGTTGACTTCATCTCCTGTCACTTTAGATTACTGAGAAGGGGAGTAAAACACACACACACACATACAGACCCGGAGAGAGATCAGGGACTTTTCTGTCACCGTGAGGGGGAATGTGATAGACACTATCTGCCCTCGTACCAATTTCTATTTCCCCAACGCCTGCAGGCTGTCACCAGCTAGCCAAATAGCAGATAGAAGAGCTGTTCCTAGCGAGATATTGCTCTTTCTTTAGGGAAACTTGACAGAGAGTGAGAAGGATATTGAGAATAAAAGTGTGTGTGTATGTCACCTCATACTGTCCCATGCATGCACATTTTTTTTGATAACAGCATGCACTCTAGATCTCACATATCTTATAAGTATCTTTATAATTACTAATATTGAGGCCAAAAATGTTATTGTTTTCTTTGCTAGCCCCTTTGGCCAGTTATTTTCTGTTCTAAGGATTAAACTTGGCTAGTAAATGAGAATGACAAAAAAACCCTTCTCCCTTTCCTCTAGTGGTATAATGCAGACACAAATACATTTGGTTTTATTTGCCCAGGTTTAGATATTTGCCTCTGAGCTTTCTGCCTCCAACTCAATAAATGGAAACTGAATAGAATTTTATTTGTGGCGCTCGCACCATTGAACAGTTACATGAAAGAATCAACAGCAACTCTTATTTCTAGAAACATGCCCAGATTTCACTATCAACAGTTTCTAGTAGAGCTAGACTGATAAATTGCCAAGGCCAATATATTTAGTAATAGTGTCATTGTTACATCGCACCAGGGAGCACAACTTTCTGAACTGTTATGTAATGTCAATGTCATGATAAAACTCATAATATGTCACGAGTTTATGTTAAAAGGAAGTTGCTATAGGCCAAATTATCTTCATCAGATTTTTTTAAACTTCCAAATATATCGCTAGGAGCCTTAAAATCGAGTATTGATTGGGCAGTGGTTTCCTGTGGAATTACTTCTTAGTCCCTGTGGAAACTGTTCACAGTGTGTTCTGTGGATTATCAAGGTAGTTTATTTATCAATATACAACACGAGGTTGTGCAGCGAAATTAAACTTTGTAGGCCCTTCATGCTAAACACATAGAACTTAGCAGATAATTAAATGTATATTAGAATATTGAAAAATATGAAATAAATTAAATAAAACAATATATACAGTACATAAATACATACACGTACACACCCAGGGAATAATTCAGCAGTGCATTGTTTTTATTTGCGTCTGCGAGAAAGTAATTATGCAGAGTAACAGACACTCTTTCTGTCAAGGATGCTGTTAAACATTTAATGCATTTCTTCAATGCTGTGAGCATCACAAATGGAGTTCCCTTTACATATATTGAATTGGGGTGGCACCAGAAAACGCAAAAGTTCGATACCTCCAAACCTTAGGAAAAAAAACAAAAACTGTCTGCATGGCTAGATATCACTGCTGTGGGTGGGTGGGTGAGAAAATGACCCTTTAGGTTTCTTGCCTTCTTGACGTTGCATGTTTAAACTTTCTGCATGTTGGTGGGTTTGTTCCTTTCAACTAACTGACTGCTGTTTGCCTGTGTGTCCGCCTGCCTTGCTCTCGCCCTCCCGGCTACCAGGGGCAGTGTTTGACCGACAGGCGAGCATCCGGCGCTCCCTCATTAACACTGACACCGTGTCCCGCCGGCCCAAGAAGGTCAAACGCAGAAAGACTATATCAGGGCTGCCTGACAACTTCAACCTGGAGCTAGGTATGGATCACTGTGGGGCAATATGTTGCCCTCTACTGTCCACAGACCTGTACCAACACTCTGGACAAGCATCCCTCCTTCTTTCACTACATCCTCTAACCTAACTCTCTATGGCTTTGTGCATTATACATTAAGTGAAATATTAACTCACACCGCCAACATTGGTCACATTGAGAGGGAAAATATGGCACATGCAAGTCCACAGTGTTGGATCAAGGCCCTGCAGTTGTTCAGTCTTTCCCTGTTTCAGTTTTACATACGAAGTGTCCTCATTTGCTCTCCTCTACCCTGTTTAACTGTATCTACAGCCAGAAACCAGTTATGAAATCCTTTTCAGTAGTTTTGTGGGTTTAATTTTTTACTCGCAGAATCTCATTTTAGACTTTGCCTGTTGGAAAATCATGTCACATAGGAGAAGTTAAGTGCAGGGTTTGCCATTTTTAAATACGTATTGTGCCGTAATCCTTCGGGGTCAACTTTCTGCAGTCCCTTTTCTTTGAATTGTGTGTGTTAATTGTGTGTCTGTGCTGTAATCCCGGGGCCATATTGATAATCTTGCATGTGTGTGTCTTACTTACCAACATGTACTGATTATGAGACAGTGGGCCCCTGATCATGGACACCAGAAAGGCTTCACACCCCTCTTCTTATGCCCCTTTCAGACCACATGATCCTCAAACCCTCCAAACAGATGAGGGCTAAATAACAAATATGAGGTCCCCTACCATTAGTCACTCAGCTGAGCTGGGTGTTAAGCGAGCAGTAAGCTTACTAAGCTGACACTGTGCTGTGCTGACAGCAGCGCATGGCTGCTGTTTATTTACATGTCTCTGAGCTGTAGGATGGCAGCAGTGTTTAAGGAGAATGTCATTTCTCTGTGCGATAAGATCCCCTAGGCTGATAAGAAAAGAGCTTTAAAGTCTGGTTAGTGCACAGCTGACGACAGCCTCTGAATGCCATGATTACTGGGCCGGGGTAATTGTCCCAGTGCTTCATCCCTCCCTCTCTATGCTCCAGAGCTGCCTGCGAAGTAGACCTGCAGCTTAATCTATCGCAGCAGCAGCAGCCAAGCTGTCACTCCAGCTTTTAGCAATGGAGGAAGAGTGTGTATGTGTGGTTTGGAGAGAGCGAGACGGGAGAGCGAGAGAGAAAAGAAAGGACGCATAAGTGTGTGTGTCTTGGAATACGAGCATCAACAGGAGATCCACCACAGATGGGAGACACACTAGACATCCTCTCCCATTTTACAACTCATTCTTCAAATTGTTTGTTTACTAGCCGGTATGTTCGTGTGTGTCTTTGTGATGTCTGCATTTCTGTGTGTCCTTGTCTCTATATCTATCTGCATATTCTGTGTGTTCGTTCCTGTTTGACAGTGCATGGCCATGTGAACATTGTGTATGTTTGTGTCCGTGTATGTGTTTGTTTGGCTGCCTTGCACCTTTACCAGCTGCCTGTCATGGACCCCAGCAGACTATTCGCATTTCAGTCAGACGGAGCCAGAGCCAGAATAGGAGGGGAAGCATAGTAGGGAGTCTCTCTGTCTTCCCTCATATCCTTTCCTCCTTAATGAAGAAAACCAGAACTTATTAACGCATGAGACAAGGTCACAGAAAATCAAATTAATTAGCTTCCGCCTGACCACAGTTTATGTGACAGTCCAGCCAAAGGAGCAGGAGGCATTGTTGCTGAAGAAGTCATAGAGAGTAAAGAGCAAGTGAAAGTGGAGCAAGAAGAGAAAATGAGATATTGTTGATCAGTCATGTGTTTCATTTTATTTTCTATCTTCCTTTTGACAGCAGCAAAGGGACACGGTGGAGAGCTCCGGCCCCATTCCATGTTCATCCCGGGACAGTACTCCACCTTGGGCAGAGTTGGGAGCGTCAACTCAACGCTCCAACGTTCACAAACCAGAGACTCCGGCTGCCAGACAGAAGAAGTGAAGGTCGTACCCCCGTCCATGAGAAGAATTCGGGCGCAGAGAGGACAGGGAATCGCTGCACAAATGGCTGGCATTTCTGCTTCCACCTCAACAGGAAGTATATCCCTCTCGAGTAGTGACAGCTCTGGGATCCTGATGCTGCCACATCAGTTTAACGGAAATCCTTCCCGTTTTCACAGTCTGCCCCGACAGGGCGCCAGGGTGTCCCTCAGCGCGGACCCCATTTACAGCAGCACCCCCATCAAGTCAGAGGAGCAAACTACACCTCAGAGGCAGATTGGAAAGCTGCGGGTTGACGATACAGTGGTGCACATGAGAAATGCCCCCAGGACAGGCACCCTGCCCAGGCCCAAGTCTCAGGAGGTGAGGGGGACACAGGCCAGTGAATGGGGTGGCGGTCCAGCATGTGTGGTCTCCCCACACGCTGCCTATTCCACCTCACTCATCCCCAATGCCACCCTGTTTAGCTCCTCTGAGGTCATTGCCCTCAACACCTCTGGTCATCTCTCCCACTCCCCAGCCTCAGCTTACCCTGCAGCTCGTCCGCTCAGTCTGGCTTCCTCCACCAACAGTGACCCCCTGCTCTCCAGTCCAGCAGGCTTTACCCACAGCTCCACCTGCCCAGCCTTGGCCACTTCTACCCCAACTCATACCCCGCAGAATGGTGGTCTGGTAGTGGCAGCACCTGCTAGCGAGTCAGGGCACTCGGACAGCAGTGTACACAGCCACAGCACCTTGGCCCCCACGCCGCCATCCTGTCTGCCAGAGGAGCAGTGGATCTACGACACGCCAGAAAACGTGGTGATTCCACACCGCACTCTTACCTCCAGCTGCTCCACTCCGATAAACCAGCTGTATAGCAGCTTGGACCTCTCCTCCAGGACCACGACTGACTCCAGCTCCCTCTATTCCCAAGACAATGATGGATACTACACCTCCATGCACTTGGACTCAGGTCTGCGCTCTCGTAGCCATGGCAGCGGGCACGGTGCAGCAGCTGGACGGGCCACCAGGCACAGCATGTACGAGTGCCGCGAGATGGCGAACGAGGAAGACTCTGGAAGCTTGTACAGTGATCGCTCTCTGTCACGCAGCATCTCCCTCCGCAAGGCCAAGAAGCCTCCGCTGCCCCCAGCTCGTACAGACTCTCTTAGACGCAAGCCTGGTGCGAAAAAACCCCTTGGAGGTGTTAGCGCCATCAGCGGCGTTAATGAGCCAAACGGAGCCATGCTCAATGAGACTCTAATTGCTAGCTTGCAGCAGAGCCTACAGATGGGGCTGAGAGGAGGGAAAGGAAAAGGGGCTTCGCCGTCTTCACCCTCTCACAGCCCAAGCAGCGACTACGATGACCCTTGGGTGCTACGGCCACGCAGTCAGAGTAGCATCAGTGCAGGTAGCTCTGCAGCATCGTTAGCAGCCAACACCAACTGTGGCGTTGTGTCCAATGTATACTCGCTGTGCCATGTGACACCTGCTCATAGCGAGACCAGCAGCTTGCGCTCAGACTACGCAGATTCCTGGGGCTACTACATGGACTACCCTCGTAACCATGGAGACCAGAGGGCACAGACCCCTCCGGCGCACGCCATAGATAACATGTCGGCTGGGGCTCGCCCAGGAGAATTACAGAATGGAGGGGAGATTCACAACAACAGCCAGGCCCCTAGATCCCAACGCCAGGAGGGAGAGGTGGTGGTGAAGCCCAAAACGTCCACCTCCTCACCGGACAGGGTGCACAGACTGACCTCCCCATCCAGCGGCTACTCTAGCCAGTCCAACACCCCCACAGCCGGAACCCCAGTGCCCTCGATCGTCAGGTCCATGTCTCCCTCGGGCAGCCGGCCCAGGCCCAAAGTGCCCGAGAGGAAGTCCTCTCTCCTCTCCTCTGTATCCATGTCCTCTTCATCCACCTCGCTTTCCTCAAACACCTCGGATTCACTTAAAAACTCCGGACCTCCTCCTCCACCACCTCCACCCCTGCCCCTCTCCTCCTCTTCAGCTCCCAACACCCCTCTCAGCCCACCTCCACCTTTCCCTCCCCCTCTACCGCCAAGCTCCAGTGCAGGCACTCCTCCGCCGGCTCCCCCGTTATCCACTAGTCCAAAGGGTCCAACTCTGAGCCCACCTCCTGCTTGCTCCACCTCCCCAGAATTCCCTCCTCCTCCATCCCCTGAAATGCTAATCCACCCCAGTTCATCCTTCAATGGGAGCTTCAGTCCTCCACCTCCACCTCCACCTCCCCCTCATGTCCCCTCTATGGGCCCCCCTCCACCTCCTCCATTGCCTGCTTTTCTCCCACCTTCCTGCTCCACATCTTTTGTGAAGGCAGTGAAGGATTCTCCTAAACCAGCTCTTTCCGACAGCCCTTCAAAGTCATCTAAGCCCCTGATAACCCCGTTTGCGCTGCAGAGTGTTCAGCTCCGCTCCGTTAAAAGGCCGGAGAATGAGATTAACGGCAAATCAGACCACACCAAAGCACAGGAAACAGGGGTGGACCTCCTTCAGGGTCTAACGCTCCAGAACCTGAAGAAGTCTCACTCAGTGGAGCATCCCACTGTGTCACCCCTGTCAAACTGCTCCCCAGAAGAAGAGTCACGTAACTCCTCACCGTCGCCGGTGTCAAAGCTCTTAGAAGAGATGTCTTTAGACTGCAGTATCACAGACTACACACTGGACAGTGTTGTCATAAATGGAAAAACTGAGGATCAGAGTTACTTTTACTTAAACGGAGAAGAAAAAGTTGAAGGGGGGGAATCATTGGCCAGTCCTCCACAGAGCTCCCAAAGCTCTCCCGTCAAACAGAAGCCCCCAGCAGTCTCCAAGAAACCAAAATACTCTTTTCTCCCGCCATTTAGCCCCAAACCAATCAATGAACAGGTTCCATCATATCCTCACGAGGATGAAACCAGCCTGTCAATAATAGAAGACCAAGTAGATGCGCTGCCAAGACAAATAAAGGAAGAGGAAAAAGAGAGTAAAAGTGAGCAACAGGAGGACGAGGAAGAAGAGGAAACTTCAGAGAGCCCTGAGCTTCTCACCGAGAGCTGGAACATTTCAGTAAGCCAGGACGAGTCCTGTATCTCCGCTTCTGACTGCCAGGAGACAAGTCTTGACCACGGACTGTGTACCAATGGAGATGCTCATGCAGAGGTAGAGGAGGAGGGAGATGGAACAAGTAGCACGACTGGATCCATCAGCTCCAAGGAGGACGACACTGGTGAGTCTGACTGGAATTTATTGTGTGGTGTTTTTAATTTGTTGTGCTTTTATCCCCCCTACCCCCATCAAATCAACGTTAGAATTTGAGAGAACACTAGTTTTAGATGCTTTCAGTCAAAACCTTGGTTTACTTATTAGCTAATAACATTACCATAATCCTATATGGTTAGTAGTGATGCTGCTGCCTGCTAGCCGTGTGGCCAGCTCCTCAGACATCTGTGAAATTAATTTTGCCCTCCTAAGCAAAGGATTCAAACTTGAAACCACAAGCTTTTTAAAGGTTTGAAAACTGTGAAAATAGCGCAGGAGGGACGGCTTATCACTGGGACAGCTGCTGCAGCCTCTTGAATTCATCCTGTCTTACTCGCTCTTCCACTCATCCTTCTATATTTCATATGCAGAGATCTCTTGTGGTTACTGTCCCTTTTCTTTTCCCGCATTGCTCTTTTTCTCAGCCCCCCACCACACACCTTTGCCTCCACTGTCTACTCGACTCCAATCCCCCATCCATCCTCATTTCCAAATATGCATTTTTGCCTCTCTGCTTTTCCCTCTTCTTCTCTGTTAATCTCTCATCCTCAGTCAGCCCCTCTCTCTTTCTGTCCTGCTCCCTTCTTCTCTCCGAGGTAAGGGTGGGAGGGGGCAAGTGTCCCAGGGGAGATGCCTTTCGTGGTTGGAGGGAGAGGGGGGAGGGACTGCATGGTATCAGAGGGGAGGGGAGCTGATCTGCTAAGGGGATGAAGAGGATGAAGGGGAGGGTGGGGAGAGCGTAAAGTGAGACTGCCTGCAGCGGCTCAGGCAGTTGGAGCGCAGACGTGAGCGCGGATGTTGAGGGGAGGAGGAGGAGGAGGAGAAAAGCGGCTAAAGTAGAGAAGAAGAAGAGAGGAGTGGAAATCTAGAGACAAAAAGAGAATGTAAGCAGACAGTCCGGCACCTCCTCCGTACCACTTCAGATTTTATAGGCAGCCAGGTTAATGCGACGGGATGGTGGATTCCTGAGTGTGTGCATGTGTGTGTTGTACTGAGTGAACCTGAAGTACGCGTGTTTACTCTCCCGTAATGTTTCTCTGTTTCAGGTGAGGTGTTCGACTCCAGTACGGCTGAATCGTCTCCGGCCCCGTCAGCCAACGGGGCATCCGAGGAGAACATGGTGACTCCCTCGCGGGCCCGAACCACCGAGGACCTCTTTGCTGCCATTCACAGGTACCGTGATGCTCTCTTTTACGCCTCTTGTCACTCCTTCATCTACTATTACTCCAACTTCTTTGCACATCATCTGCTTCAACTTTCGATATATAATTTATCCCACTGAGCTCGTCTATTTTTCTTCTAGTACTCTAGTCATTCTGTTTGTTTTTCTTTCTATCTTCCCCCTCTTTCTCTGTCAGCATCTCATTCCCTCTTTCTCACCTGCTCATAAACCACAACGTATCACCCTGAACTCCACGCTCCTTCTCCTCCCTTCATCCCATAATTTCTCTTTATCCATCTCCATCCCCCTTCTCTCATCATCCTCTCCTTCTCCTCCACCTCCCAGTCATAACTTTTACCCAGCACTGTCCCATGTGCGAGCCTACACATCTGTCAAATAGCTGGTCTCTGGAGTCTCCCAGCCCAGGAGAGAGTGACTTTTTATGTTCAGTGAAGGGACTGATTCAGGAAGCAAAATGAGTCAGTAGTCAAATGTCTGGCAAGGCATCTGTGTTAGTGTACTCACAATAGCGTTGCTCATTCTCAGCAGGAGAGAAAAGGCGGTTGCTTCATCCATTATTTAGCTACTCGACACCCTCTGGTCCTAATCTAGGTTAGAGGCCACCTGAGAGATTTTTCTCTCTCTCTTGCTCCGCTGTCTCTGACATATATTGCATACGTGCTCCCGTGCTTCAAAGGGAACACGCACATAAATTTCTCATGCAGCTCGCCAGTTTGTTTCACGGTCACGTGCAGAGGCAGTCGGAGTTTTCTTGAGCATCACAGGATTCCATTTCACGGGATTTTATTTCTGCCGGCGACAGATTGTCGATGTATTTATGGTGCACACGTCACGTGTGCAAGTGCAATTTATTGTGCAGTTTAATTAGACGTGAAGATTGTGTAAGCATGTGTGTGTAAACCTCACAGTGGAAGTGTTTACCACATGCTTTACTGCTCTCCTCCTCCATTACACCTTCTTCGTATAAAACATATAGAACCATATTACAGATTATTGATATTTGTTAGAGTTAACATCATATCTGTCATAGAACCATTTTAAAATATCCAGAGATGGCTAAGTAACATTTTTAAATTTAAAAAAAATTTCTAATGCAGTCTTTCAAATTTATATACTATGTGTTTCTGATAGACTTTCTTGCACCAATGCTGTCAACCTAAATGTTCCTTCTTAATCTCCCCTTCTCACCTGTCCAATACCTTTGCTGTCATTTCACCTCCACATTCTTCTCTACCCCCCTCTCTTTCTCTCTCTCTGGGAAAACAGAAAATGATGAAAACGTTGAATGAAATGCCTTCACAGCTGCAGCAGAACATACACAACTTGTGAAGCGGGAGATCCTCCAAACCAAATGTAATACAGCCAAGAGAAAGAAATCGATCAAGTAAAATCAAGAGATGAACCTTGTTTACCTCTAGAACTGAGATTGCTATCGCTGCCTCTTCAGTGTTGGCTGGTTGTGAACTGAACAAACTGTGAGTTCAGTATGGCGCCGTCGTGGTTGACTGGATTCAGGTGTGCGAGTGTACGCACGTGTGAATGTGTGTGAGAAAAGTCTTACGTAATGCTGATGGGCTAATGTGGCGAGGGAGCTCACAGGGGACGACGCTAGATGGAGGTTGAATTTAGGGCACAGACACAGATTTTGCAGTCTTTCCGAAATGGCAAGCAGACAGAGAGGCTCTCACAAATCATTTATATCCTCTAGTTCTCCCCGTCGTTTGACCTTCACAAGTATATTCTCCACAGGTTAGATGTCCATTATGGAAGAATTTCAGTCTGTAGATTGTCTCATTCCTCCCTTCACTCTTAGCATAAAATCTGTATTTTTCATGCCTTTAATCATCTCTGTCTCCCCTCTCCTCCTCCTCTCCCCCTCCCTGTGCAGAGGGGGCATGCAGTGGGTGGGTTCATCTGCTCTAGAGAGGTGCGAAGTGGCAAGTAGCCCCTTCCCTTTAATTAGCAAGCCTTGTTCCTGCCATCGCTATGCTACCTTTGGTACAGCAACAGTAATCCTACAGGGCAACCCCCTGGACCACAGATTAATAAAGATGTTTCCCTGCTAGCCCTAATCCCATGTATTGTGCCAGTTGCAGCTTTATTACTACGCTCTGGTGTAGTAGTTATAGACAGTGTAGGCTAAGTGGTGCAGTCAACCACTCCGATACCCCCTGCTGAGCGGAGGCTGAATCGTCCTTGTGTGATTAAAACCGCTTTGGGCACTTTTCCCAGTTTGTGTTTTTGATTAATTTCATTGTGCCGCGTCTGAGCTTTACTGCAGAGTTGCAGCGTCTGCAGCTTTTCTTATTAAAAACTCATTGGATTTCTTTAACATAAATGTAGAACCCTTCCTCTCATTGCTCTGCCTTTCTTGATTTGAGCGTCCGCGCCACTCAATGCTCCTTATTGTTTTACTTTCGTGCTGTGACGCATGATTGCTGGGGGCAGTGCTGACATATGGCAAATTTGGGACAAAGATTTGTGGCGTGTAGGCCAAGATTTTTAAGTGCAATCCTTTTTTTTTTTCTTTTAGCTACAACAACCAACACAACATTCACAAGGCTGGGTTGAGCAGTTTACCAAAGGCTTTCAGCTATATAAAATCCAATTTGCTAAGCCTAATTTTAATTTGAATAAATGGATTTGATGTCACTGTTACCTGACAAAACTGCCCCCAATTCTTGCATTTCTTCTTCTTGCTCATCCATCAGTTAAACGTTATTTTTTTATTTATTTTTTTTAAACAACATTAACCCTGCTTGCACTCACTCACTCTGCAAAATTTCTACAAGCATGTCATTAATCCAGTTATCCTCATCTTACCCTAGGTCAAAGCGCAAGGTCCTGGGTCGCAAGGAGTCTGAGGAGGAAAAGTCCCGGGCTGGGAGCCAACCACAGTCCCCACCAGTCACCCCCACAGGCATGTCCCCAGGGACAGTGTCCTCCTTGCCTCGGCAGGCAAGCTCCATCCAGCGGAACCTCCGCAAGTCCTCCACCAGCAGCGACACCTTCAAGGCCCTTCTCCTGAAGAAGGGCAGCCGCTCAGAGACCAGCTTCAGGATGTCAGCGGCCGAGATGCTTCGCTCCACTGACCCCCGCTTCCAGAGAACTCGCTCTGAGTCAGATTCGGACCCCCCTGCTGGTTCACCCTCCTCACCGATGGCGCCACACAGCCCCTTAACCTCCCCCAGCCGTGGTAAGAGGGCAACAGAGGAGTGGAGCCGCTACGAGACCTTTTCTCTCTCCTCGCCGACTTCGTCCTTTTCGATGAGCGGGTCAAAGTATGGGCGCTCACGCACGCCGCCCTCTGCTGCCAGCAGCAAGTACAACGCACGCAGCCGAATCCTCAGCAGCCCAATGACAGTAATCTGCGAGCGTGAGGGGGAGATGGCTGAGAGCGAGTACGGAGACACTGCAGAAAGTCTGTCTGGACCAACGGCTCAGACTCTCCCTGTACTCAAAGACTCCAATGGCACTTTTTCTGAGGAGAGCAGAAGTTAAAGCAGAAGGACGGCCCCTTAGATACAGGGAGCTGAAATCATTCATCATAACCAGGTAGGGGGACAGGAAGAGGAGCCACTAGAAGGCCCTCTAGAGACACCTTCCTGAGCCCCGACCCCCTCGGCGCTGCCTCTGAGGGAGTGGACATGTCCAGATGTGAGGTCAGAAGTCGCCCCATCTTGGACCGGACTGAACTTAATCTGAAGTGGAGAACTGGTTCTGCTGCAGCATTTTCAAGACTCACATGATTCTCACTCTCTCCTTCGTTTGGTGACTCACCCTTTGTGTTAAAAGAATAGTGTTTCTTTAACGCCTGGTGTTCTTAGTTTGTTTTCCGTTTGTTTTGTTGTTGTTGTTTTTTTTTTAACTTTATCTTGTCCTTAACACGCAGGAACCCTTTAGTTTCTTTGAATGACAAGGTTAAGATGGCAAACTAAGGTGAAGTGAAAAGTCACAAGTTGTTTGCTTAACTTTGCTGCTGAGGTGCTACGTAGCTAGGCAGTTGGAAAGAGTGGAATGTAAAGGCGTGCCGGACGAGATCGCCTTGTGAGCTTTCTCAGCTCCTGCGTCTCTCCTGTTGGCTCTGTAAAGTGTTTGAGAGCACCGTGGTTTGCAACTGTTGGCAATCAGCCCATTATACTGAGGAAAGAACTCTAGGACGTGGTACAACAGACAGCTACGCGGTACAAGGTCAGATGCGGTTATCGCCAAGTTTTGCTTTCTGCTGGTTTTGCTTGTAGAGCCAGTGTGTTCAGTGGTCGAGAGGAAGTGCAGAGGGCTCAGTGCTGCCACCTAGTGACGGGTGGGAGGTGAACAACTACTCAAAGTTGAAAAGCCTCATAAAACCTCTAGTCATTGAATTTTAGTTTGGAGATTTTGCACTGTGCGTAGGTCTTTTTCCTTGTTTGTGACTGCTTTAAAGGTGGTTTTAATAAACACGTGATGTCATGTTTGGGAGTTAAGTATGAATCTATAAATGTAAAGCCTGAAATTAAATTAGCAGAAAAAAATTATTTTACTGTCCGGGTCTTTTCGCAGTCATGTTGGCAAACAAAGAGCTGAAAAATGAACAGCTGGCCATTAATATCCAGTCATCCGGACGGGAACACAATCTGAGAGCGTGATCGCTTGTCTTGACACCCGTGCGTAATGGTTCAGCTGTTGCTGAGTTTGCTAAGACCTACTAGAACCTTTTAGGGCTTAAATGATTTCTATAATGCTGTTGACCTTTCTGCTAAGTTTATCCTTTTGCAGTTATAAATGGCTCTGTATGTAAATACATACACAAAGGAGTTTTAAGTTTTAACATTTTGACTTCTTTTCAAAGACTTTGTACATTTTTAGAGCCGTGTGTTTGCTGGAGGGGAGTGGTTTCCTTTTTGTAGATTATTTATTTTCACATAGCGGGGTAGCAATACGGTGTTACGAGTCAACCAGCAAGGAGGCATGGGGAAGGGTTAGTCCATGGGCCACATTTACGACGCTGATCCCACCAGGCATTTTTTTTCTTTTAAAGGTGCTTCAAAGTAAAAGAAAAAGCAATAATATCAATATTTATGCTTAAGCCTTCTACTGTCCTTAATCTTGAGTATTGCAAAGCGCACGCTGGTGCTCCCAGCTGAGTAAATGTGGCCTCTCTAGAGTCATACACTGAGGTGACAGACGTGAGACTTCACAACCTCCTAACAGCCGTAACACCCCGTGGTTTAATCGCCCGTGACCAAAGTGTGTCTCCCAGCCATGATTGAGCACTTGAGGTCCGGGCTCGTCTCGTGACAGGAAACGTCTCAATCTCAGAGAGCTTGTGAAAAGAAGTGGTGGGAGTGGAGCTGAAGGCAGGCTGCTAACGCTCGTGTCGTGTATGTCTGTGTAATAAAAACAAGGTGATATTTAAAGTGAGAGTCTCTGTGTCATTTCTGTGTGTGTGTGTGATTCACGGCCATCTGCCAACCCAAGACTCCAAATCACCACCTCATTAGCGCCGTCGCCATGGCACCCACACTCGTCCGTCATCTGGAAAGCTCCGGTGGCCATCGTTTACCCGTCCTCCCTCCCCTCCCCCCGTGGGGTCATCAGTTATGTCTCCTTCTGGACATCCTACACTGAATCCCACTCAGCCCATTAAAGAACTTTCCACTGACTTGAACAGTGTTCAACCACCCTGACTTACAGTTTGGCCCCAGACTGAATACCGCATTCCCTGCAGGTCTTCACTGCCTTTTCAATACCTCGGCACGTCGCGTGTTTGTTACCAAGGGCACAGAAACACTGACCGCCTCTCAGTATTTACAATAAAGTCCCTCCACCTCCTATTCAGCAGTCACCTGCCCTCTGGCGCTGCACAGGCAACGCTGTGTCCATCTGGCTGTCAGACAGAAATCAATACAAACTCCTCCCAGCTATAATCACACTATTGACATTTCAATTCTTTCCCTCCTCTTATATCCAAGACCCCCCATATAGAGTCTCCTAACAAGACACCAACGTGTGAAGTGACAAATGAAAGAGACCAGCTGTATTGACTGGAGAGTCCAGGAATAGAATAGTTATCACCTGTGTCTTTATGAATGACTCAGCCTGGTCAACAGGTATGGCTCCATTTAATGAGTCATAAAACGTGAAATGCAATGGGTGGAGGCCTTTTTAAAAAAAAAAAAAAAATGTTTGAGGCCACGATACAGTTGTGAAATAAAAAAGTACCTGTTGGCTCAGAATCAGGTTTATAACCTAGTAGGTTTTCACATATGTTGCCTTGGCATATGTGTGCATGACAGTAAACATAGGAAGTATAAAATCTAAAGAAAGACAAAGCAAGTACTGCAAGTCAAAAAGCATAAATATGAAACTGACAATACAATGTGAAAAAATATATAATTAAAGATGGATAATATGACTTATTTAAATAAAAGCTGTAGAGTTTTGTGCAGGGAATTTGTAAAGGCTCACCATAGTAGTATAGTAGGACATTTTAAAAGACAGTGGTTTCAGTGGTTTCTACATGTTTTAGCCACCTATAGCCATAGCCAACTATAATTAAATTTACATTACTCAAACCATATTAACTCATAACCCTTTTGCCACAGCATTTTAATAAATGAATTTCCTTCCATGCTGCACTGAATTCTGGTTTGCCGCCATGCAAGGTGCCAACTGCTCTGAAAGAAATGAATCTGTTTCAGGAGGACACTTCGTCATGTGGGATGAAGGAAGCCAGGAATCTACCCAATCTTCTGATTAGTGGGCGATCCACTCTACCTGTAAGCCACAACTAGTTTTGACATTTCATAAACTAAATAGTTAATCGATAAAGTGACAAAATGATATTAATTGATGAAAATAATTTTTTGCAACCCTTATAGTGTACTAAAACTTATGGCAGGCTAGAAGGAATGTTATGTTGAAGGAAAATTATATAAAAACAAGCCATGTAAATTTAACACACATGCAAAGAAAACAACAGCTTACACACCTGCTGACACCTACAGTTTTGGCAATCGGGTCTGCCTAATTTGTGGGCTGTGAGGGGAAAAACTAGAACCTTCATAAAAATCGAACAAAGATGAGGCATGGCTTGCACATCAGTTTCTTCCAGTTTATCTCTGCCACCAGAAAATTAGTTTTGTCATGGAAGTATTTTTACATGCCCCCACATCAACTGTATCTTGACTCATCTGCTCCGCCAGGCTGGAGGGAGTAGATGAAATGAAAATACACGACTGGCGTTTGGAATAAAAACAGTGAGCCTCGTTATACACATCCCATCCGCAGCAATGTTTCACCTCACTGAGCACAACCAATGAGATCGATCTGACTGGTGAACAACAGTCGCAGACCGACCGTGTGTGTGTGCACGCATAGAGGATTACTGCTGAGTGTCTGAACATGATATCGGGAACAGTTGTGCCACAAATACAAAAAGACTGACTCAGCAGACACGAACCTGACTGAAGACGAGAGAGTGAGGGAGGATAAAAGGGAGACGTTTCATCCGGGCCCATGAAAAGGTCACAATCAGCAGAGTGTGGAGGGCGGTCTGAACTGTATCCACTACAGATCAGGTAAACAACTCCCAATGAATCTGTGGTCCAAACTGCATTTTAAAGAATCCAATCACAAACAGGGACGACAAAAAAACATAATTACACAGTGAAGATGGAGGTAATAAATGATCAGAATAATCAATCATTTAATGCCAAGTTATGTTTATTATTAATGATAGTATATTTTACATTCTTAATTCATTTAAAGGCAAGGGTCATCATTACCATGTAGTATCCCTTCTAAAGGATTAAAAACACACACCTTCCAGTACATCACGAGCTATAAGTATGATCATTAATATGATTTAATGTATAAAAGGAGGTAAACTCAGATTAAAGAAGGCATCATGTTTATGTTGGGTAGTAAGGGTCACTCTTTGCCCACATCTTAACATACACCAAAGATGTTGGTAAATCTCAGCTTAACACACCAAACAGGCAGGACAAGACACGCTTATTAATTCATCAGGGTTTTTTTTGCTGAGACTGGTCCAGATTTGCTATGACTCAGTAGCTCATCGTAATGAGCGTGATGGCGGTGACGATGAGCCAGGTCTACCATTACACAAACCGATATTTACCAACATTTTGTCAGGCAGGCAGGTAGAGCCACCTTCACAGCACGGCCACTGACAGACAAGAGAAAGCATCTGCTGCCAAAACTTTGCAGCTGTCCCACAGAGTTAAAGGATGGGTTCACATTTTTTTCCAAGTTTGTTTTAAAAAAATACTAGCAGGCCCATTTGTACATTGAATGGGTTATAGGTGCAGAAATCATTCCTCCTGTCTGTATTGGCTGCAAAGAGATCCCTTCCTAAGGTCATTCCAATATAAGTGATGGGGAAGAAAATCCACAGTACTGTGTAAAATATTATCTCAGATTAGGCTGAAATGAGGCTTCAAAAGTCTGAGTCAGACATGTCAGGTAGAATTTTTTTAATAAAAATTGACACTAAGATGCTATTTGTTACTAAAAAAAAAAGAACATAATTTGTAAGATACACTTTACTAGACTAACTTTGTAAAAGCCTCATTTTGACTCAACGTTAAGAGTGCAGAGAACGAGGACTGCGCATTTTGTCCACCATCACTTTAAACTGGAATTGAATTAGGACACAGTCTCTTTCCAGCCGGTATGGACATGTTGAACATTTACAGCGCTCGATAACACCTTTAATGTACATAAGTTGAATTTATCTAAGTGTTGCTATAAGACAGGCTTGAAAACATGAACCTAGATTTCTTCATCCTGCACAGTCTTTTTATATTAAGGGTGGTCTGAAAACAAAATAGCAATTAGCAATGTGCGCAAACATAACCGGATAATTAGTGTACTTTAAACGAGTCATTCATAAAAAAGAATCAAATAAAGAGGTATTAAATATAAATAAACTATAAAGAGGCACTTGGAGTTTTTTGCCAAAACAAGATGCACTATATGAGAGAAATGTCTTCTGACTACTTGGCACCGCCTGCTGGAATTATTACGCCACTGTATCCACTTTTTCTTATGGGTTCTTCTGCTGACGACGGCCTCTGAGAGCTCTTGTAATCATTTGTTTGGTCCCTTTGTCAAGACTTTTACTGAGTCTTTAATTCAGTAACTTTTAGTCAAACTTTTAGTAAAATAAAGCAGAAGCAGAACATCAGACAAATGTTGGTCGATAGTATGACCTATGACCTTCCATTTCATTCATCATACTTCCATAATAGCAATGACAGTTTTTTTTCTCCCTTGGACATTGATTAGTGCTGTCTGAAACGTATCAAGTGTAATCAAAAGATCATGTAAAACCTTTCCTTCCTACACCTGACTATTTTATAGAGTGTTGCTTGACCTTTAAACTTCCTACTCCGGCTCCTTCTTCAAGACCCAGACCTCATTCCTGCGGTTGGTCAGTTTGAAGGGACTGTCATACCCGACTGCGTAGTACGGCTTGTCGATGTACTGGACTCCGTCTCTCTGCAGGCTTTCCATAAGTTTTAGGAGCTCTTCACGTTTTGAATTCTCATTGGAGAAACCACCGTATGTCCTGGAGGAAGGAACAAGAGAAAGATCTAAGATTAAGTTCTGCACATCAGGGATTTAAAGTCTTCATTTGATCAATTCTTCAATTATATTTAGTAAATAAATATAAGACTGGCAGAGGGTCATTTTGACACTTTAACACAATATCAGTTGGTTGTAATCTACCTGACATAAGCTGTGAACTCTTTTCTGTGCTCCACAAACACCTCCGGGTCGCTCGGCTCCGGTGGGTTGTCCTGATGCTCCTCCGGGACATAGAAGGATACGGTGAACTGAGATTCACATGCAGGGCCGGCTCCAGGGTCCACGCGGCACGTCACGGGGGCAGTCATGTCCACTTTCACCTCTGAGGAACAAGTAAATTTTAGAAAAGAAAAGTCACAACTAACATAAAACATAAAAAAGGACATACATGTAGTAAGAAATATAACACTGATGTTGATGATTGTTCTGACATGTAATCAGCTTTTGTAAGATGCACACAGATATTAAATTTTCTAAAAAACCCTCAGTTGCCAGCTGGAGCATCCAAACTTCTGTACATAATGAATGATACCTGAACAGATGGTGGACATATAACCACAGTGTGTGGCAGATGTGGAGGATTAATCACCATGTTTACAGATCACACTAGATTATACTGCAGACCTCTATAGTCACCAGCACAAACAATACAGTAAATTCTCATAAATATGCTGGTGTAAACTGCTGAGTAAGACAAAGGCAGCGGTGCTGTTACAAACTGCTGAGCAAGAGCTAAAGTGCACTTTTTCATTGACTCTTGCATTTATTCATCGACTCTTGTCTTTGCACCCAATTTATCCATTTCTTCATTCTGCAACACTTGAACATTAATCACTTGACCGAGTGTGTTCAGTAAAGTTTCACTTCATTTAGTCAAGTTTTACGTCTCGACAAAACAAAGACTACAAAAGAAACCGATGTTGCATCAGACTGCACAGGGAGTGTTTCTGCCTTTCTAGGAACAAACACGATGAAACTCACTGTTGTGATTGTTGCCTTGAATGTAGCTGAAGAGCCGGCGAAAGCCAACATTCATGGCTGTGTCCCACTGCATCCCACTCAGAGTGGTGCTCACCCACTTAGTCGCATGGTAGGTGCGAATCTCGTAGTCTTGTCCCTGCAAAACACGCATACATCCACGCATTCATAAATGAATCTGGTAAAAAAAAAAAAAATCCAATTAATCATTTAACCAATCAGTCCGAAACTAATGAAAACACCAATGTTACACCACATTCTCTGATCTGCTGGGCTGATGGTCATTTGTACTGTCTCATTATCAGCTTGTCAGTCATCTATGATTTGCATTAACCTGTATGGAAGGTGCTACGCCAATAAAGTTTCATCTATTGATATTTAGATGTTCCCACATGTGGTGACCTCTATTATTATATAATATTAAGTTAGGGTCACAAACATTGTTAGTAGTGATACAACACCACACTTTGGTCAATGCATCATTTAGTATTATTGTCAACCCTCTAGTGTAACAAGATCTAACAGGTCACACATTTGACACATTGCAACACCCATCACAATATCCCAAGGTGACAAGATGCTAAATTTGAAGTGGGTTAAATGAAGATAAGCAGCTAATTGTCACAGCAGATGTTCGGCATTTCACTTGATAAATGACCGGTTGATGGACTAATCGATAAACTAATCTTTTCAACCCTACAGAAAACTTTGAAAAACGCCTATCAGAGGTTCCCAGTATCCACGAGGACACCCTCAAATGTCTGGTTTTGTCCAATTATCAATTATAATCCCCAAATCAACAACTTTAAACCCGAGACAAGTAGCGAATTTGGGATGGTCTACTGCTTTTATCTCTAAAACTTTTTAGCATTAAATGTAACGCACACCATCACATGGCCGTGTGATAAACAGAACAATCATCATCTGTTTTAATGTCCTACAGTTCATCTGGGAATCATTTACCTTTTTCTCGTCTGCTGTGTATTTCGGGTTCTGCAGTCCGGTTGAGAACAAAACTTGTCCCACAGCTTTCAGCATGGCTGGTGTGAGGTTGGTCAAAACTGCCTCTTTAAAGTAAAATATCGACAAACTCAGACGTTTTACAACGGATAAAGTATATCCAATGCAGGATTAGGCAATGTAAATGAAATGAAAAGCTCGGACTGTCTTATAACCAGTTACATCACGTCACATGAGGCTGGTTATGTAGTAGCTTACAAAACTCTGGAAATACACATTCATAGTCGGGGGAATAATTCTTCACCGCCTAACTTGACGCTTTTGTTACAGGAATGTTGTCATTTTGTAAAATTATTTAATAAACACACAAATATATACGTAATTACCTGTAAATGTACGCGTTTGGTGCTTGTTGTCAGGTTGTCAAGTGCGTTTGCTTTCATAACATCGCTTCCTGTTACATAAAAATTGACATCTGATTGGCTGAGCGACTGCAACTTCAAAATAAGAGTCCCAATGTTTGACATCCACACCGCTAAGTAAATAAAGAGGTGGAAAAGTTCAACTTTGGCATCCATTTAAACTTCTATTGGGTGGGGTTGAGCTCCCCAACAGGGCGCAGGAATACGGGCTGAATGGTAAAAATCTAAGTTACAGGTTCAAATTACGCCACAAGGTACGTTGCATTCTGGCTAGTTCCCATGAGGACATCTGTCAATACGTTACTCCGCAGTTCATACAGTAACAACAAGAAGAAGAAGATATACTTTATTTAATCCCGCGAGGGGAAACTCAATGTTTTCACTCTGTTATTATGTTGGTATTTTTACACTCAGGTCCGAAATACACACACATGCACATGCACAAAGAGGACCCATAGCAACACACGGGAGAGATGTCAGAGTGAGGGGGCTGCCCCGAGCAGTTGGGGTTCAGGTGCTTGCTCAAGGACTCCTCCCAGGAGGTGAACTGGCACCTCTCCAGCTACCAGCCCACGCTCCGCAACTCTGGTCCGAGCTGGATTCCCAGCCTAATCCTGAGCTAATGAGCTACAAATAAAAACCCATATTTACCAGCTGCAACATCAAGGTAATGTAAACAATAATGCATCAATAATTATTATCCAGTAATATAAAATACATTGTTCTGAAATGTGCCATTCTGCATGAGTACTTTAAGAATATTTTAATGCTACTACCTTTGTACCTTTATTTAAGTATAATTTTAAATGCAGGGCTTTTGTAACAGAGTATTTTTACATTATAGTATTACTACTTTTACTCAAGTAAAATATCTAAATATTTCTACTACCACTGGCCTGGGGCAGGTAGTATTCCAGTATATAAATACTGTTTGGTTTCTGGGTCTCCATGTAAATTATCTAGGAAGTTTCCATCTATACTACGCTGTGGTCACTGCACCTGATGGGAACTTGAAGGTAACAGGGGCCTCCAAACAGCTTAATCCAGCCATAGTTATTGTCACTCAGACTGTATCTCTGTGAAGATTCTTCGTCATCCAGGTCATTGTTGTCACAATCATGATCATCAATGATTTTAACCTTCCTTGGCACTCAGACGATAGTTGGAATGAAATTTCAACAGGCAGTTGAAAGTCACTTCTAAGAGCACCTCCCATTTATTTCCTACATTATTATTTACATCAAAAGGGATTGATTGCTAACTTTACAAGAAAAAAGAACAAATTTGCAGTATTTAAGAAACACACAGTCCAGGCGATATGAGGCACAATCACAAAGAGGTGTCAGAGTAGAAACAAACTAAAACCTAACAGAACACCTTCTGAATTTTTAACTTAGATGTGACAGAACAGGTACGAATGGGAACAAGCTGCTACATCTGTATCTGACATGACATGTTGAAATGATGGTGAGGATGAGTTCTTGTTTGTTGTATTTAGGCTTCGGCTACAGTTTTGCAAGTGTGAAAAAAAAGGAGCCTGTTGGTGTGAGAGCCTGGGCAAACAGATCCTGGTCTCTATGGAGGTGATGAGAGGAGTAGCTGTGTTTCGAGCAGGGCAAGGCAAGCAAAGACTGTGTTTACAGATATGGATGCATAGTTTAACATTTGTAACTCTATCTAGAATTATCCAAATCGCAGATGCATCTCTCTTGTGACATATGCGCACACACACACAAGCATTGTCTGGACGAGAAACTGTATGAATTTGATCTACAGGGACATGCAATGCAATCCAATGTAGAGACGGCAGCAGCGTTTTGTCTCCGTATCGTCCTATGATGAGGCGAGTCTTATTCATTACATTTCATAGAGCCAAGGGCAGTGATAAGGCAGAAAGACAGAGTGGTTTGTCAAATGTCCGTTGCTTACACAGAGTGCAAATGTCACCACTAGAAATACCAGCAAACAATTCATCACTTGAGCTCCAGAACTCCAGTTACAATCTGGTATTCATTTCTATGAGCGACCTGATATAGAGAACCTTGCAATGGTTATAAAGCAGTTTATTAATTGATATTTAAATGGACAATAAAAATAGGGATTAATAACAACTTTATTGTTTAAGTTTACATTTATGAATCCCACTTTTAGGGTCAACATAAATATCAATTAAGGCACTGTATTATGACCATTTCTAAGGCTCTATATCCTCCATAAGTTACTGCATTTTGGCTCTAGGTTGTAGCTGGTGAAGCTCTGGGGCTCTGTGAGTGTTTCAGGGCTGGTAATTCTGGTGGACAAAGGACAAAACATAATCTTTGGACAGTTTCTCAGGGTCCATCCGTGTCTGAGAGTCATGGACTATCACACCATCCACCCACGCCCAGAAGAGCCGCTCAGAGTGGCAAACGCTGAGGATGAAGACAAAGAAAGGATTCTGTTTATTCATTGATTAAATTTAAAAATAAATTAATTCAATGTGGGCAGAGAAGGGAGTGCTTACTGGAAGGGGGCAGCAGAGTTGGGTGGCATTTCATAGGTGGACTCTTTGGTTGTCTTGTTAAAGAAGAATTTCATCTTGGAGTTTTTACTGTATGCCATCGTCCACGGCTCTGAGGGATGGAGAGGGAGGAGATGCATTTATTAGTATTTTTTATTAGAAAAGTAAAAAAGACTCAACAGTCCCAGACTAAACACATACACACAAGGTGTTCTGCCCCAGGGGACTGTTGAGTCTTTGACAAATGAAAAAAAAGTTACAAGAGAATTAAAGTGACACTTTTTGACAAACACATAACACCGTACATACCATTGACAGTCTTGATGATGTAAAGGCCCGTGGGAAGGAAGTGTCGGTCATCTCTGCCGGTGTAGGACAGACGCGGGATTCCTCCTGAACTCTTTGTCACCTTCATCTCTAGCCTGGATAATAAAAAGAGATGAAATTGTAGAAAATCCTCAACATTTAGTAAATAAATACATGAAACTCGGCCTGATTTTATAGTCCTGTTGTACCTGACAAAGATTTTCTCCATTTCCTCCAGCCTGTAAACCTCCTTCACTCTGTTTGGGAAAAGACACATTACATTTAAGACTACCTCCAGACAAACAGCATTTAAAAGTTACACTGACACACATATGACAATACAATACATTACAACATCTTCCAAGACACCTATACATACATTTAAAGCCTCCTAATAATTAATTGTATAATATTAATGCAGTGTAATAACTAGTTCAGATGCATTTAGAGTTCTGTCAATAACCTGTGTGTTTGATTTCAACGTCATGTCGACTTGCTGACCATGTGGGATTCACGTAATCAGAAACTGCGTCATGGAGTGTGTCGTTACAAAAACAAAAGGTTCCTTGCACTTTCAGTACTGAGAGCAATTGGCCCTGGTACTTTCGTGCTTGTGCCCTAATTAATACCTGATAGGGTTCATGTCTGGTCTGCTGGGTTTGGACACTGCCTTCACAAACTTCTCAGCCATCTGGATCCTGGACATACAATGTGCATTATTTAGTAAACTATAGAAAACTGAAATGAAGACAAAGATCAATAAGTAAATTAATAAAAGGGAAAGATTCAATGATTCAATGATACAGGTGACTCTGCCCTACCTTTGGTTGAAGTGCTTCTCTCTTACATCAGTGCCATTCAGTATTAGTACATCCATTACATGAACTGCGTTGATCCTCCGCTGAGCTTTGCCCTGTGGACCACATATTCTGTATTTATACGTGTAAAACCATAACAAACCTGTTTTGGGTGTAACAAAATGCAACTGTTCCTTTTTTGGGGAAAGGGGTCATAATGACCACAAACTCCTACAAATACAACAGAGCCCTATAACAGTTGGTGCCTGAACCCCATTTTAGGAGAACATGATCAAGAAAGAAGCTACAGATCATCTAGTGAGAACAACTGTTATTCTTTCCAAATGAACAGAAATGGAGATAAACATAAAAGTGATTGGGATACTGGCTCCCATATTTCATCTGTTCCCTCTACTCACCTCGCCCTTCAGCTCTTGGACAATCTCCACACTTAGAAGTGTATCTCTTGGAAGCTCCAGCTTGAAATTCTCCAGTTTCCTCCAGCGCACAGGCATCTTCCCATCCCATGTATATATCTGAGACTTCTACACAAGCCAAGAGGAAATGGAGAGAACAGATAAAAATGAAAACAGGTTCAATCGCAGTCTACCATGCTTTAAAAAAGCAGTAAAGCTTCTCTGGTCACCACTAAAAAGAAATAATAAAAAAATACATTAGGGGTGAATAGGCATGGCTCTATTTTAATCTTTTCTTACACATTAAATAGCTGCAACTGATGGGCCTAGCTGTCCCATTACTGTATGTAATAATGTGCCGATGGGAGCTGCTGAAAAAGACAAATCCTACTCCTACTGTACACAAAGAGCGTTTTGGTGTTTTGTGTCTCTTAAGACTCACCCCCAGCGCTAGAAGGAAGATCTGCTCTCCACCTCCCACAATGCACCTGTGGTCCAGGACATGACGCAGCTTCTCGAGTGTGGTCTGGTTGAGAGGTGTGAGCTTAGACTGGAACGACTCCACATCTGAATTCTGCGGTGCGACGTTTGTAAAGTAAGACAGAAAGACATGGAGATAAATGCGTGACCGTTTGTGACAGTGTTTCCCATTGCTAGTATTTAGCTTGATAGACTGACAAAATACAAGATACTTGTTTTAAAAATCAGAATTTTACCATCACAACAAAAATCTCAAAGATCCACTAAAGTGTACAAAGATGCTTAAAGAGGTCATATTATGTTTTTTGCTTTTTTACCTCTCCATTATTGTGTTATATATCTTTTTTTGTGCATGTAATAGGTTTGCAAGGTGAAAGAGGAAGTCCATCCCAACAGGAGTTAACATTTCCCACAGAAAACACAGCTCCTGAACTGCCTGAAAACAGCTCGATCGTAGTCCAGCCTTTACTTACATAACCTATCTGCGTCACTATATAACACGCAGCATAATGCTCGCCTAGCAGCTATACAGGCACGTCCTCAAAAACACCAGTGGAGAAACACACTGAGCTGCAGCCAAGGGGGAAAGCCAGAGATCGGACAGTAAAGCCAACCAAAGCCTGCACGGAGGGATCCATGTAGGCCCAAAAATGACGTCAAAACCCTGTGACAACCCGTCGCACATGAGAGATATAACCGTACTGCTTAGATTATAAACTCTCGGCAATCTAAAAAAACTATTTGGCGATCAGTGACGCTGCGTAGGTGACAGCCTCGTAGGTGGGCTGATTAATCAGTGACGATCCGAGTCAAACAAACACTCTGATGCATGAAACGTTTTGTTGGCGCAGGTATGCAGCTACCAGAATTACAGTGTTTCTGCCGTTGTTCTACGTCATTAAACAACGGTTATGCTGCGCAATTATGCGCAGAAGACGCTGGGCCAGACTTATATACTTATATTAGTAGTATTTTATTGGTCCAAAACTGGCTTCACTGCTCTCCATTCAAATCAGCGGGGTGGCTTCGTCCAGTAATATACCGTCTATGGCTGCAGCACACACAGTGACGAGACGTCCGCCCACAGAAGCAGCTTTTTTTCGGTAGTCCTTACCTAGGTACTGCGTATGTGCTCCCAACAAAGATCATATAAAAGTGAGATGCTTCACTCGATAGCTAAAACCGAGCCTTCAGCACACGAGTGAAAAGAGGAGCTGCAGTATGACAGAAAAATATGGTGTTTTTTGAAAATGAAACCATATAAACCTGTTCTGCTACAACCCCAAAATAAAATTATGAACCTTAAAATGACCCTAATATGACCTCTTTAAAATTTTTATTTGATTTCATTCTTAACAAGTCGTGGAAAAACTGACCTTTATCAGTTCATAGAATTTTGACTTTGGGTCTGAGGAAGCAGGAGCAACTCTGGCCTTGTCTGGGACCTGGAAATTGATTTAGCGGTGGAATGACAGAGAATAAAACTGCATTATTCAACAAACTCTATTATTTCTATTAGTATGTGGTTCTCAGCTTGTCCACTCACGGCCCAAAGTTTCAGACACTCCTTCCTAATGTCAGCTTGCCTCGGCTCTGAAAGGGTCCTAGAGAAACAAACGCAGCATCACATAGTCGGTTGCATACACAAACACCCTAACACATGGCTAAATGCACATAGACAAGTACAACAAAGTTTACTCACGGGTCTACCACGTAGGCATGGATCTTAGCCAAGGCCTTGATCTGGACTGCACAGAGGCTGCAGCAAGAGTTAATTCAATTTCTGTCATTCACACAGTTTGAAGTGAAAAGATTAAGGTCTTAGTGAATAGTGTGTGTCCCTACTTCTCATTGGAGTTGACCATAAACTGGTAGAAGTCGGTGTCCTCCTTGATGATGCTCAGGGGAACCACATCTGTGACGTCGGAGTCCGTGTTTCTTAGTTGGTTCAGTTTCAGGTTGATTCTGAACATGTATTCCCTGACGGCGTCTGAACCGGGCTTCAGACCACGGCACACTACGTACCTGCAGATGACAAAGAGTGCGATAAGATTTACAGATGGAAATAGTTCTCGGCAAATTCTCTCTTCTCAGTATTAATCAAAAATCGGATCCATAGCAGAGACATTGTCCTGTTTCCTGATCGAGACACTTAACTTTTTCTGCCTAGACCTCATTTATAATTTTGGGTGTTTACTGGTGAGGAAATAGTTTCCTTCACACAAGAATTGACAAATCTAAATAACAGCAAACACAAATATATATTTATATACATATTTCCTGTATTTCATTTGCTTTGTTTGTCTGCACAGCCCCGCTGAGGCTAAATGAAGCAGTAAAAAAAGGTTAAAAAGTCTGAGGAATGCTCCATCATGGCATCCAATGATGTGCTGAAGTCAAATATTGCTCCAAGTAATATTTCATATCCACAACCTTTTGCTGCTGCCACTTTTCAGCCTTTGATTTGCTTTTAATTGGCTAAATGTTTTAGAACAAAAATTCAGTTATTCATTTAAAAAAGGATTAAAAAGGTATTTGGGACAACCCTGCTTAATTAATTTACAGCATCTGTTCCACTAGCTAATGAAAAATTAATGTCAGAGAACATGTAGATTACTCAAGTTGTGTTAAAAAAAGTGTGGGTATTGTAGTCTTGCTGTCACTGTCATGTACAAAACTACATTACGCAGCTCTACTGTAGTTTTAGTATTCGCTTAAAATATAATAGCTGCCGACTTGACAGACAGACAGACAGACAGACAGACAGACAGACAGACTCACCTCTCAGAGTTGGCAGGCCTGCTGGTGACAGGCTTGAAGAGAGAGATCCTATCGAAGCAGAGGTAGAGCAGGTAGACCAAACCCACACTGAACGGAGTGAAGAGGTCAAAAGTCTTACAGACAAAGTGACCACCTGGAGAAGAGAAAGAGTGCCACTATCATTTAGCCTGAACCCTGACACAAACTTACAGTACATGTGCACATAAATATTGGTTTCACACAGATTTTAGGAAACTTAGAAACACCAGGAGCTGTCCACTTTTGCCAGAGTTTAAAATATTAGCCTCTGATGGACAGGTATGCTGACCAAGTAGGTGACTCGCCCATACACGTACCTGTCCTGAGTGTAGAGATGGCAGTGAGGAACTGACAGAGCATCAGCTGTTTGCTCAGGATCTCCTGGATGTTTTCCTGGCCTTCCACAGAGAAACCCTACCGGAGACAGTCAACAAACCAAAAGTGATCTAACCACTAAACAGAAAGCTGGAAATCTCAGTTTAACCCACCAAGAGCAGCAATCTGTGATCTCATCTCCAGCATGATGTGTGCATTTTGGATTATTGCAGCATACTTTGTAGTAATTATTCTCTGCTGTAAAAGTGTAAAATGTGGAATAGCCTCACCCCGTCTGCCATGAGGAAGTGCAGTCCTCTTTTTTCTGTACTCTCCAGGACAAAGTTTCGAAAAGCTGTTATGTTTTCTGGCCGAGTGATGTCGCCGTCCCCATCCACTCCTCCCTCACCTGGGACACACACAGAGGTCAAGCTTTCACTGAATCATTCATCACATGAGACATATACAACCAGCGTCTGTTCTCCCCCTGAACGTGATGTGCAGATCTTGTGCGCGTACCATAGTAAGGCTCGAACAGCTCGCTCGGCGCTGCATAGAAATCTTCCAGTTTGAAATCGCAGGGTCCTTTTAGCGTCATGCCAAACCCCTTGGCGTGCCAATGCCTCTTCCACAGTATGTACTCTGAAAAGCCTCCAGGCCCCGCACAGACGTCACCGAAGTACAGAAGCTCGCCCTCGCGGTCCTTTGTCAGAGGTTTCTGCATAATGAGAGAGGTTTGTTTCACCATCTGTTTAAATGGGCCTGTGTGTCCTGATCCAACAGAAGTTCACTGAAACACATATCAGCAGTTACTGTGACTAACTCACCCCTTGTGAATCCTTTGGGTTGGTGAACATATTGTCGAAGCAGTGGTCCATGTTGGCCATTTTCATAGCTGCTCTAAATACAGGAAGAAAGTAATACAAATTGTCATTGTCTGGGTTGGCACACTACAGAGTACTCATTAATCCATAAGAAAATTAAAAAAGTTGTGAGCTATTTATCCGGCATTAACTAGCAGGACTGGAAAAACATTGCCCATATAATAATGGTATTAAAATACAAGGAATTATATGTAATATAATATACAATAATCAACTATAGTTCTTGTGTTACTGAAGAAGAAACCCTGTCACTAAATGTTTCCAAAAGGCAAAAAGTCATTTGCGTCATTTTCACAGAATTTATATAATGAACAAATGACATATTAAAATGTGTATCATCACACAAACATACACACAGACACATGTTTTACATTTGCCATCATTACATTTCTTTAGTATGTTAAATGATGATAAAGAAACTTATATATATAACTTATATATCATTGATCATTTGTCCACCTGTTAAATGTCTAAAGACTGACCTGTTGAGGAAGATACCTCCTCTGATCGTCTCGTAAGGGTTGGAGCGTGTTCGTGCTCTCCTCATCTCCTCGCCCTCCAGGTTATCAAATACTGTCTGAACATCAAACAGACACAACTCAGGGACATTACAGTGTTATGATTTGGGACCATCCTGTGTAGGGGGCGATTCACAGATCTTTACACATAGAAAAGTCCATTAAAATCCTCATTCAGCACAATACAGTGAAGAAAAAGGGATCCTTTGTGGAAATTGCCAATAGTTGATCAACAAGTGAAATATAGGAAGACATTTAATATTGTTGTTACACAATCATGCCAATAAAGCTAATTTGAATTTGAATTTATTGCAAAGGTGAACTCTTCTGATTGCTCAGACAGCACACCTTAAATACATTTCTGAAGGTGTACAAAAATGTCATTAACTCATCTTTGTGTGCAATATGCAGGTTCCTGTGTAGACAGCATATTGTCTATCTATCTGTGCCCTAAATTAAAACATTTACCTTTAGGCTGAAGAGGCTTCCCACATTTCCTCTCTGGCATTTCACTACCATTCACACCAGACCCAAGACGTCTTTTTGTAGCTACCTTCTAACTAACTGCCACCTGTTTCCTAAACATTGGGTATATACTACTAAGGTACTGGATAATGAGGTAAATACAGATTTTTTGTTCAGTTTTTGTGTTTATGTGTAAAATTAAATAGGGATAAAAATGAAGTTATAACTCACCTTGCACCTTAGAAGAGTGTGTAGAAGGTCTTCAGTGCAGAACTCTGTCTCATCCTCAATCTTAAGTTTCCTCTGTAAGCAGTCAAAACCAAGACTTTAAAAACATTAAGAATCCATATGAGACAAGCGTATACCTGAGTGAACGTTGTGTATGATATATATCTAAGCGTTTGTATTTACCCGTCCCAGAATCATCCAGTCCCTCAGCTCATCTGCATCTGGGATCTCTGTGGTGCATTCTGGGAACCAGTCTACCTTCTCTACGGCACTGGGCTGAACAGACAAACAGAAAACGAGACAAACAAAGGGAGAAAACAATGGATATGGGAAACAACCGGTCACGTATACATATGATACGTATAGATAAGAAAATAGTTCTCGAGAGTGAAACAAAGGAGAAAACACACAATTAGTAGTGCAATAATAGACATGCAATTCACATAATTTACAGTTAACACCACTGACAACATTACGTGGTTATTTTTTACTGCTGTGTACCTCTGGTTCATCACGCCAGTCGACATTGAGCTCCCCCTGAAAGCCCTGGAGCGTGAGACCGAGACCCCTTCTCCCTCGCTGGGTAGAGGCCTCCACAATCTCTTTGCGTCCCTGGCCGAACTTCCCCAGACCATCACCCTCACGGAAGCCCATCTTGGCCTAAAGGAGTAAGAGGTGAGAGAGGATAATGGAGTTAGGAAAAGGCAGACAACTGCTAAACATTTAGTGTAAGGGCAGTTTACACTAGGTCAGGTTAGGTTTCAACACATTACCATGAGTTTCTGAGAGACACTGTTGTACATAGTGAAATTGGAGGAGGCCTGTGTGGCGTCGGCGTCTTGGTCATCAAAGGATGATATGGAGGGCATGGAGAATCCCGGTCTGTGATCCTCCTGGTCACTGAGGGAATCATTTTGGCTAGAGTCTGGACAGACACACAGGTACAAACCGTTCATATCGAAACATTAGCTGGCACAGACACCAAAGTATTCAAACAAACAAACCTCTGCTAAAACCATGATAACTTCTTGACTTATATCCTGAAATTTGTTAGCCCAACATTGTATTTAGGATTTAATTTGTATTCTGATTAGTTGATGCAGAACATCAGCTATTCTTTCTGAGGACAACACAAAACACAAAAGCGTGACAACAGATAAGAAACTCCAACAACATGATCTGAAAAAGTATAACTAACAATAATCTTTCTGGCAAACATCACTATTCATGTACACTGTATATTCACACACAACATTTACAAGCAATGAATATACATACAAAGTGAAATCTTACAACATATTTGTCTACACATTGATATTGCTCTACATAAAGAAAATGTACAAAATGTGGTTACAGGAACAGGGCTATTAGGTGTTGCTTGTTTTTTAAAGCAATCTGAGCAGGAAGTGACTTCCGTGCAACCAAGACTTGATTCACTGTGTGTTGCTTTGGTCGTGTCCTAGGAATTCTAGGAATTATGTAGAGACATCTGGTGACATGTTTAGTGGGGTAGATACAGTACAGGCCAAAAGTTTGGACACACCTTCTCATTCAATGCATTTTCTTTATTTTCATGACTATTTACATTGTAGATTCTCACTGAAGGCGTCAAAACTATGAATGAACACATGTGGAATTGTGTACTTAACAAAAAAGTGTGAAATAACTGAAAACATGTCTTGTATTTTAGATTCCTCAAAGTAGCCACCCTTTGCTTTTTTGATAGCGCTGCAAACCCTTGGCGTTCTCTCAATGAGCTTCATGAGGTAGTCACCTGAAATGGTTTTCACTATCAATCAGCTAAGTAAAGGGAAACGAGTGGCCATCATTACTTTAACAAATGAAGGTCAGTCAGTCCAGAAAATTGCGAATACTTTGAATGTGTCCCCATGTGCAGTCGCAAAAACCATCAAGCGCTACAATGAAACTGGCTCACATGAGGACCGCCCCAGGAAAGGAAGACCAAGAGTCACCTCTGCTGCTGAGGATAAGTTCATCCGAGTCACCAGCCTCAGAAATCGCAGGTTAACAGCAGCTCAGATTAGAGACCAGCTGAAAGCCACACAGAGTTCTAGCAGCAGACACATTTTTGGAACAACTGTTAAGAGGAAACTGCGTGAATCAGGCCTTCATGGTCAAGTAGCTGCTAGGAAACCACTGCTAAGGAGAGGCAACAAGCAGAAGAGATTTGTTTGGGCCAAGAAACACAAGGAATGGACATCAGACCAGTGGAAATCTGTGCTTTGGTCTGACGAGTCCAAATTTGAGATCTTTGGTTCCAACCGCCGTTTCTTTGTGCGACGCAGAAAAGGTGAACAGTTGGATTCTACATGCCTGGTTCCCACCGTTAAGCATGGAGGAGGAGGTGTGATGGCGTGGGGGTGCTTTGCTGGTGACACTATTGGGGATGTATTCAAAATTGAAGGCATACTGAACCAGCATGGCTACCACAGCATCCTGCAGCGACATGCCATCCCATCCGGTTTGCGTTTAGTTGGACCATCATTTATTTTTCAACAGGACAATGACCCCAAACACACCTCCAGGCTGTGTAAGGGCTATTTGACCAAGAGAGAGTGATGGAGTGCTGCACCAGATGACCAGGCCTCCACAGCCACCGGACCTGAACCCAATTGAGTTGGTTTGGGGTGAGCTGGACCGCAGAGTGAAGGCAAAAGGGCTAACAAGTGCTAAGCATCTCTGGGAACTCCTTCAAGACTGTTGGAAAACCATTTCAGGTGACTACCTCTTGAAGCTCATCAAGAGAATGCCAAGAGTGTGCAAAGCAGTAATCAGAGCAAAAGGGTGGCTACTTTGAAGAAACTAGAATATAAGACATGTTTTCAGTTGTTTCATACTTTTTTGTTAAGTACATAATTCCACATGTGTTTATTCATAGTTTTGACGCCTTCAGTGAGAGTCTACAATGTAAACAGTCATGAAAATAAAGAAAACGCATTGAATGAGAAGGTGTGTCCAAACTTTCGGCCTGTACTGTATGTATGTTAGAGCCAAACAACTAGGAATTTTCAATACATGAATGCCTCTAACAAAAACAAGGAGAGATGCCGTCAGCCTCACCACAACTTTTAACTGGGAGAGACTGACATGCGTGTTGTTTCCATTAGACCTTAGAGAGCATCAAAAAGCTTTGTTCTGAGCCAGCTGCAGGAGCATCATGATAAGGCAGCTAATAGGCTGCTAGAAGCTTCTAAATATACATAACTTCATTTAAAAAGAAAGTTCAATCACAATACACTATACATTACTCCATACACATTCCTAAATACAGATACAATATTATCATAACACTTTCAGTCACAATATTCATTTTTCATTTATTTATATTTCCGCATACAGCTCTTGAACCTAACTGCTTTGCTGCAGTGGAAGAGCCAGCTAAGGCAGGAGCACTGGGAAACGATACAGTGGTGTAGCAAAGTTCTCCAGCATTAATGTAAATGTTATCAATGCACGTGGATGATCTGATTCCAGCACAAAGGTCAAGGGCAACTGGACTTTGTAAAAAAAAATACAAATAGAAGACGTTTAGAGCCACCCGTGGCCAAGTCTGAACAACAATCGTTGGTATCTTCACTTGAGGCCCAGTGGAAATGCTTGTTTAGTTTCCTACCATATCTACCATCTTAGCCCCTTTGGTTGGTAACACGCCTCACCACATCCAAAACTCCACTGACTTGTAAACAAAGTCCAAGAACTAAAACTGGACACAGATGAAACCCTGGTGTCCTATGATGTGACCTCTTTGTTCACCTGCATCCCCACCATGGAGGCAGTAGAATCCGTAAGGAAACTGCTACTACAAGACAACACCCTGGACAACAGAACCAGCCTCAGCCCTGACCAGATCAGTAAATTACTCAACTTCTGTCTAAACACCACCTATTTCCAGTACAACGGAGGAGTCTACAGACAAAAGCATGGCTGTGCCATGGGCTCACCAGTGTCACCCATTGTGGCCAACATCTACATGAAAGAAGTGGAGGGAAATTCCACTCATTCAGAGGAACAGCACCGAGCCACTGGTACAGGTATGTGGATGACACTTGGGTCAAAATAAAAACCCAGGAGGTGCAAGCCTTCACAGATCAACTCCATGGACAGTAACATCAAGTTCACACGAGAAGATGTCCACAACAACAGTTTGACCTTCCTGGGCCTCGCTTCAGAAAGTGGGATTAGTGAAAATTCTGAGTATGTTAAGCCTGAGATGAGGGAAACTGAGTTTTCCGTTTCAGAGAGTGAGATCAGATAATGCCTAGACCAGTAACTCCGGCTACTGATGCTGTTAACCTAACCTCCTCGGGAAGTTTCTCTCTGACTCCTCCCCTCCTGCGGAGCCTGAGGCGGCTTTCTGACTCACTATTTCATTTCCTCATTCATTCTGTCGCTATCAAAGCACATATCTGAACGCATTTACATCTTTAAAAACTTTAAAATCCCGGTTAGATAGGCTATTAGTTTTTCACCCAAACATGATCTTGAACATGACCGCTTTTATGATCAATCTGTCATCGATGTTAGGACAGATCCCCGCACATCGTGGATTTGTCCTCAGCACAGAATAAAATCTATGTCCATCTTTAACGCTGTGACAAACACTTACTGTGTGCTAAATTACTGCAGTAATCACTGTTTAGTAACCTATAAAACTGAACAATGAACAGTAATCTTTCATACTGTAGGCTGGTCACACAGATTGGAACATTCCTATCGTCGTAATCAACTGGAGATAATGTGACTATTTCTGAGTGAGGATGACTGTGATGCAGCTGAAACAAAGGTTTAAAAGTGAGTTTTTCTTTATTAGCTGCTGATAGTCTGTGTTTTGACAACATTAATAAAATACGTTGGCACACGTTCATATTAGGCCTACTAGCTCCACCCGATTAAAATGGAGACTCTGCCTTTATTTACCCGTTGCCATGGTGAATCATAGTATCAGCGCTCCATTGATCATGGCTTTTTTTCATCCCCATGCACGCGCTTCCATCAGGCTCAACATACTCAGAGTTGATTGAACTTATTCTGACCAGCTGTTCTGGTACCGAAAACTCAAGAGTTTCCCACCTCAGGCTCAATCAACTCTGAACTCAGGGATAAACAGAGTTTATCCCTGAGTTCAGAGTTTGTTTTCCTGCTTTCTGAAACGGGGCCCTGGACTGTTCTGTACACATTGAAGAGAACATGAGCCTGCAAATTGGGGTTTACAAGAAACCCACACACACGGACCAATACTTACTTTCTGATTCCCACCACCCACTGGAGCATAAGCTTGGGGTCTGGATCATCACAACTTTGCACCACAGAGCAGACCACATACCAACAAGTGCACAAGTCAGAGAGAAGAAACAGAACCACCTGAAGGGGGCACTTACAGCCTGTGGATACAATGGACCTTGGCTACAAAGTCCAGGAAGATGGTTTGAAAGAGGTGTCAAGGAAGCCATCTACACCCGGGTTGAAAAGCCGTTGCTGAACAGAGGAGGGCGTCTACGCCACCACTTATCCCCCACTTACAATGCTGTCCTTTCATCACTTCCCAGGAAACTGAGCAAGCATTTCCTCTTGGCCTCAGGTAAAGATACCGATTGTCGTTCAGACTTGGCCACGGGTGGCTCTAACGACCATGACCACTGTCGTTACCACAGCCAGGAGCACTAACGAACCAGCGCTATTGACGATCCTAGCTATCAATCCCAGAAGTTAAAAAGCTGAGTTTCCCTACCAGTCAGTCAGACCTGAAGAAGGCTCTTGGATGAGGGACAAAACGTCTTCTATTCTATACTAAGTCCAGTTGCCCTTGACCTCAACCTTCGTTGGATAACTATGACCTGGATGACTGAGAACATTCACGGACAGATTACAGCACCGTTAGTAAACACGCTGGCGGGTTAATTAATGACCTGAACCAGATTATAAAGCACTTGTTACATTGAGGAGTTTCTTTTTCAGCAGATAGCTTGATGAAAGAAATTTTATGTTCAGGTCTACCAGAAAATAAATCTCTCTATATTCACATCACATACTCTGTCAGCATTTCACACAAGTTATCTATATACTGACTGTCAGAACTTGGTGGCCTATAACAGCATCCCAACAGCAAAGACTTTAAATGAAGCAGGTGAACATTTCAACAGCACTTGACATTAAGGCTATGATCACACAAAATCAGCTGTTGCGGCAATTAGCGCAGGGTTATGCAGCAATGTGGAGGGTTTGTGAGCATGTTTATTTATGCTTACAATGTAAATGCTGTGAAACAATCAGAGCATTTTATTTCTCTGATTAACAGCCTTTTCACTACCTCCTCATTCACTCTCAAGACTCAAACAAATGGACACAAACCAAAGGAAGCTTCTTGCATCTGATTTGGTGTGAATCCAGCCAAAGTCCTCTCTGAGCTTAACAGGACTGTGGCTCTGAATGTATATTGCTACTCCTTCCCAATAGGTATCCCTGTCCCTTCTATATATGTTATATACCTGTATTGCCACTGTGGCATCATCAGATAAGTCAAGTGGGTTTCAGAGATGGGCAGAATATGAATGTTGTCTGACATGAGCAAATTATCGATATCCTGAACCTTATTTCTAAGCCTACATATCTTAACATGGGCTATTTTCAATCCTTTCCTAGGAAGTGTATTAGATACAGACATGATATAGAAAAGAACAAATAGAGCAGAAAGAGCAACACTATTCAAAATTCAGTTGTGTGTGTGTGCAAAGTTAGGAACCCATAACCTTGGCTCTTTCCACTCTCTCAGTCTTTTGGGAGGGAGGGTAGACTATAAGTCTGTCATATCTGATGTACGCAATGTTCAATGTTCAGTTTGCCTCTTTCAGCTTCAAGGCTGGATGGAGTTCTTTTCACCTCTGGTATACGGCCTCAGCATAGTCCTCGTTGAGGAAGATGTTTGTTCCTTTCAGTTTATGGCCTCTTTCCAGAACCACCATCTTGTCCTTATATCGTAGGAATTTCTCCACTATTGGCCTGGGTCTGTCACCTAAATTGGTTTCCCTCCTGTAAGCAAACTCCACCTCGATCCTCTTTTCATTCAGCTTTACAGCGAGCAGCTCACGGAGCTTGTCCTCAGATTCCTCTCAGCTTCCACATGGGGACTCAGGAATGCCTTCTACAATTATATTGTTCTGTTTCGACTGACCCTTGAGGAAGTCTGCTTTCCCAGTCATTGATAAGACTGATTCACACACGGTATTGATGACTGTTCATGAATATTTGCACTTTATAGTCAACTCTTCGCATGTCTCTTTTAGGTCTTCCACTTCTTTTGAGGTAAACTGCATACGGCTATTTAGGTCCTGGACCTCTTTAATCATATCATCCATTCTTTTATTCATAGAATCGACCAAGATTTGGATGAAGTCATTGAAGCTGTTTTCTTTCTGCATTACCAACTGCATGTAGATCCATGGTTTGGATGTCATGGTTGGAGTGTGGGTTAACGCTAATCCACGTACTTCCAGCCACCCAGGTTGAAACCGTAATGCTAGCTAGCAGTGCCAAACAAGATCCCCGGACATAAATGCAGTCATTGCAAAGCAGGCTAATCATGCCATGGGATCGAAAATCAAGTGGACCATTGTTAAACAGAAATGTTTTACAAATACTAAATAAATTTCTAAGCAGCTCTCTCATTTAGTTTGTGCCCAGAGCATGTAGAATATCATACTTTTATCTAATGGCAGAAATTGTTTGGAGGGGAGAAATTAATCTGTCTACCTTGTCTGGATAATTGTGACTCTTCATCAGAACTGCTGTCATCACGATGCCTCTTTGTTCCCTGCAGTGGTGACGATGATGCCTCAGCTCGTCTCTTCATTGTGGCTGAAACAGAGCAGAGAGGACAATAAGAACTAGATAGGAGAAAACCAAGGACTGTGAAAGGAATACACAACCATGGGTTAGGGGGATATCAAACTAAATGAAATGGAACAGGGCAGCAGAGTCAACCTTCCTGTTAATGTCAAGAAAACAAAAACTAAACCACAACAGCAAGTATGACAATGAGGCATGTATGACAGGCAGCCAAAAGCATTTTGACATATAGTGCTTAAATAAAGCTTATAGCTAGAACATAATTTTACTGATTAACTGATTAATGGATGGACTGAAAATCTAAATGTATCAACTAGAAAGCGAGAGCAGCATGCATACAATGCTGGTCATTTATAAAGTAAAAATGCAAAAAACATTTGCTGTACAAATCAGAATATGCTGTTAATTTTCCCTCAATTTATTATTGTATTAATATGGATTTTAAACTGTACTGTAACTTTATATTTTGATTGGCATTTGGTTTGACCTAATACCAGAATGAATGAATGAAAATAACTCAGTAACTCGATAAATCAGTTGCAGCTCTGATGGCTGCCCTGTGCATGGCTGTGTAATTACTGACTGAAGTATTTCCTTACAGACTCTATATTCATAAATAACATCTATATGAAGACAAGGAAAAAATGATAAGCGGTCCTTTAGTTTCAACAGTGATATACTGCCACAACACACTACAAAACAGTGGACACTGCCACCAGAAACGTTATTCTGCTTTGAATTTATACGTTTGGTCTAAACTTGCTTTATTCTTTTCTGTTTTCTTGTGATGCAAAAATGAATTTGAGGAATTCCCAGGCAAACACAGTCCACGACAAGCATGGTTAGGCGTTAGGTGACTCTTGTTATTTTCTGTCGTGATATCGGATTGAGATAAAAGCATAAGAAATGGATATTACTAGCAACAAGTCTCCACATAAACGGTTCACATGTTATCTTGGACATCTGGCCCCAGTTAGCGCCTTTCATGTATTAATATTACATTCAAAAGAGGCGTAAACTGTGGCTAATCACATATACCACGAGCCGTGTCTTGAACCTCCACGTTACCAGAAGTTGACAATTATAGTGTCTGAACCTGAAAATGTGTTTCCTGCTAATTCGAAGCGTTACCTCTGTGGTTGTGTTGTAGTTAGCAGCAATCAGCTATCAAAGTTTGGTAAAGTCGACCCATGCCACTCTCCAAGATATATTATTTGCAGGAATACACAGCTAAAGCAAACATGCTTGGCTGGTTAGTGTCAGTGTGGGTGTTTCGGTGTTTTTCTGAAACGAAACTGCGCAGCTGTAGCAGCATTAGCTGTTAGCTAGCTAAATTACCCAGCTAGTTTTTACCAGCTCAGAAGACAAACGTCGCTCTTCTGTGGTGAGCCAGCAGCGACAAAGCGTTAATTCCGCATATATTTCGAGATTTCCCCGTTACGTTTTTATTCGCATGGAAACTTTTGCAATAAATACACTGTTTTTTGAAGTTTACATTAGCCCGCGGTCTATTTGGAGATTTCAGGGGTCCTTCCTTTACTGACACGCAGTAATGATGCGCGTGATGTGAGGACTGTCTATACAAGTGCCTGTGTGTTTTTGTTTTTATTATTTTATTTGTTTGTTTTATTTATTGTAATTGTTTATTTGTGACCCCTGTTTGGATCACTTTAAAAAAAATTATTTTGAAGGATGGCTGTTACATATACGATATACTTTTGGACCTTTATGTTTTTCATGAAATGAAATGTTGAAATAAGAAGGAAAAACTGTGTGAAAGAGCATTCATTTCTTTGTTCATATCTTGATATTACTCTTTTGCACTCAAGTTGCTTTGTATTGACCACAAACATTGAGGTTCTTACGAAGTAGCAAGTACAAAATGCAGTCTCCCCCTTTTATCAACAAAATAAAAGGTTGATTCTAAAGTTGTTTCTTCTCTATTTTCTTTTACTCTGCAGTCCTGAAAAAGTTATAAACAAACCAACCCAATAACAACCCTACTGAAAACTCAATTTAAACCTGTATGTCATGTTAACTAGTCTGGATAAGTAGCCTACCACTGACACTAAAGTGAAAATGGTAACTTCACACTTTTGTGGGTGCAAACTTTGATGACTTTCTTGAGCCTAAGAATAACTTGGACTGATTTGCATAAAACTTTAATTGCATTGTTTTTTGCGTGTGTGATTAAGTGATTAGATTTTCCTTTAATCTTAATTTGCATGTCTGTCACATAGGGTTAATCCGTTCTTGGCATGTAAGTAAAAAAGCATCCTGAGCTGTTTGTCAAAACAGTTATGAGGCTATTTCCAGAAGAACTCACAATAGTTTATAAAAATAATAGAGCTCTGTGCTCTACTGTGCGAAAAAGGCGCTCAGGAGCATGCCAGCACAACCTCTGTGGCTCCAGACTGTCTGCCCATTGACTGAAAATCATTTTTCTCCCACAGGCTAAATGAATACCTTTTTCAGTTTATTTCCAAAATGTAAGCACTGAGCAAGGTACAGTAGGTACTGTAGGGTTATTGAGTTTCAAGTAAATGCTCTTCCTTTCGTGATGCAGCTTGAAGCTAATCTGTCAGTGCATCGCATGCCTTCATTGATGAGTCTGTGAAATCCTTCTCAGAAGAAACATCATCAGCCCTGTTTTCGTGACATCAAAGAGATAATTTGAGGAAACACTTGAACTCTTCTTCCTGACTGTAATTCTTTGACAAATTTCAGAATTTTGAACAAAAATATTGTAATCTGTGTTAGAAGACAAGCCTGACATCAGGATAATGGAGATGGCTTCAATAACACTTTTTATAATGCCTTTTTAATTCTACCACACAGCTAACCATTCTGCTTCACCCCTTTAGAAAGTAACATTAACTTACTTTGCTTCATTGTTTTGATTGTTTAAGATTGTGCTGTAAAGATGTACAACATACATTTGTGTAAATATTTTTTGTAATTGAACTGCTTGTTGTTTCTTGATGCACCTTTAAGATTAGGCTTCTAAAAAAGAGATGACTATATCTGTGAAAGAAAAATTAAACAACAAGGTCAGATAATTTAAATGCTTTAAAAAAATATGCGTTGATTATGACTGAGATATTTTTAAGAAACCAGGTTCCTATGTGTAGACAGAATGTGTGTTTTTGCTTTTGTTATGCCTATAGACATCTGTGTCTGCAATGCGATTTGCTGTTTAATTATACCTAATTGTTAAACTGCCTCTCAGTGACCGCAGCTGACATCATTACAGCATTGCTTTGTCATCCGTTGATGGGGTTGTGTGTTTATTCCCTACACAATTGGTGGCCAAAGGATGTAGAACATCTCTAACAGGTATAATAATCCACTGCAACTCCAGTTGCTCTGCTAATCCTCCACTGACACAAATGGACATTCACACGAAGACACACACAAACACAGTCCAGCAGCATGTGACCAGCTTACGCAATGAGGCCAAGGCTTTATATACTACCTGTAGGCACCGGTTTCCCAGAAGGGAGAACATTACAGTGCAGGTGTGTCTGTCTATTTATCTGAGTGAGGGGGCGTCGAGTGTGTCTTCGGGCACAGGGGAGAGCTGCTGCTGCTGCTGTTGCCACACTCAAAGGGTGGAGAAGACTGAGGCCAGAGAGACCCAGAGGGCGAGGAAGAAAGGGATCCACAGTGAGAAAGTTGCCTAGCAGAAAGTCCTGAGGGCTGGTTGCAGAGGGGTTTTTGTGGTCTCAGCTGTGAAGCACTGGAGAAAACAACAACCATGTTTTTTCGCATCCCTCGACTGACCCCTGGATATATTAGATACCTCCAGGTGCGTAAGATGCTTCAGGGCGATTTTCTTCTTTAGCTAGATTAATGATTAGTCTTGGACATTAAGGGACATCTGCAGTGGCGCAACAGTGAAGCAAATTCCATTAGAGCCTCTAATAACAAACAACTTTTAATATCTCAAGCCTCAGCCCTGCACATTTCTCTGTCTACACTGCTTTAGTAGTGTGTAGATTTTAAACAAAAGAAATTCAATATTTCTCTTAAAGCCGACTTTGGTATGCATTAAATAGATTCACTGTTTGAGTTAAACCATCTTATGCATGCCTGAAGAAAAGGTCAGCATAACTAGAAATCAGATTTACATTGAATTGCTCTGAAGCTCATTTTAAACTGATGCCACAGACTCATCGTTGTACACAAAGTGCCCATTTGTGCATGTCTCATGGCAGGATTTAGAATAGAGGATTACAGCAGCCTGTCTTTGAATGGATTTGAATCAGAAATGCCTTAGCTCCCCAGGGTCAGGTAAACACCCTTTAATTGGATCTCCCGAGGATCAGCATGAGATCCATGTTCTCAATCCCCCTGGTGGGTAATTCAGATGCAGCTAGGTTTAGGAGCCTACAGTGTGGCTTGTGTTTATTTAAAAAAATGGGACAGTGTCAAACCTCATTATCTATGTATCAGCTCATCAGAGTTCATGTTAGATAATTCTCAGTTGTTGCTAAAATAGGTCATGGTTGTAAGCCTACCTGTTGTGCACTTTTATGATTGAGAAGAAACTGTTCTGTCACGGTCTGTGAAAATCATGTATCTCAAAAAAGTTTTCAGTGGGTTTTAAAATTGTTTATTAAGCCTTAGAAAACTGAGACTTTTCTTAATCCTTCAGTGTATCAGAAAAATTCAAAATCGTCAAATTTGGAGACATGTGGTATTCACAGCACAGCTAATAACACAACAGTAAAGAGGAAATAACTTGTTTATAAATTTATATCTGACTTTAGGACATATCTTGGACAGTGACTGTTATGTATTGAAACTGAGACAAAATGGAGTTTCTAGTGCGGCTCTTCCCTTATGGTAAGACCATCGCTGGGATGAGACATGTGTGTGACCACGGTCACCTCTATAAGGACTCTACCGCGGCCAGAGCCAGGAGGAACGCTGCTGCTGACACAGTACCTTGGCCATCATCATCAGGGATCATGATCGCGTCCGTTGGTGGCTCTCGAGGCTACGTGGGTGGTGACCCCTGCTCTCTCTTTCAGACTCAGGCAGCCCAGACTGTGCTGCAGAGCCGGGAGACCCCTGTGATGCCGCGCATGGCCTTCCTGCTGGGTCTCATGGGGATCGGCATGTCTGGCTACAGCTCCCGCCAACTCACACTGCACTGCAAGCCGTCGAGTCACCTCTTTAGATGAGATGAATGGAGGACGGTGGCACACACATACACATACACAGGGGTGTTGCAAACATTCTGGCCAGGCCACTCCCCACATCCACACCTATTTGTTCTAGTGTGTTTATGTGTGTGTTAGTGTGGTGTGTGTGTGCAGGGGTGTAGGACTAGGGGGAAAAAGGGGACCGAGCATGCAGGGCCCTTATGTGAGGAGGGCACACACACACCCACACACACACACTAGAACAAATAGCTATGGATGCTGGGAAGGGCCCATAGAGAATGCTTCCTCTTAGCACACGCGCGCACACACACACACACACACACACACACACACAAACAGCTTTTACTTATTATAAATCTGACATTTTGGGAAATACGCTTGTTGAGAGAACTTTCAGTCTGCTCATCTGTTTCATCAAAAAAGCAAACAAGTGTGTCTCCTAAAATGTCAAACTATTCCTTTAAAAGCAACATGGAAAGACCAACAAGATTGAGAGAAGCAATGCTACCAGGTTTTCTGTTTCAGATTTTGTTTTTCTCTGTGCATCCCTACTAGTACTATAATATAAGCCTGCTTTAATATGTGTGGTTCAAGTTCAGTGTCGTCCATCTTCTGGATTTCAAAATGATTGTGTTGTGTTTGAGATGAAAAGATTGTTGCCTTAAAGCTCCGTTTGCAGTAAAAAGTAAACAAGTTAATCCTCCATGTTTAAAACTACCCCTCCTTTTAAGCACAGTGTAGTTTTTCTTTCTTGTCTCTAATAGGTGGTGGTGATGGAACAGTGGATAGACATGTGCCTTTGGTGTTCCAACTGTAACATCCACCAATGTGTCCCTGGGCAAAACACTTAACCCCTAGTTGCTCCAGAGCTGTAAAACCTCTGACATATGTAGGTTATTGTAAGTCGCTTTGTAAATAATAATAATGGTAATATGCAGGGGAACAGAAAGGCAGCTTTCGATGTTTCTGATGAATTTGGTTGATGCTGTACATGAACCACAGTCCTTCCGCATGTCCCGTGCCTTATCATGGGAGTATTCAGTCAGAACTGACCATTTAAATTATTTACACTTTTCTAAATGCAGCTTGAGCTGAGCCCCAAGGAATCACTTCCAAAATCCTCGTCGTTTAATCACCGTTACTTTTTCTCTGGCATTCTAGCAGTTTCCATGATGTAACGCAGAGCGCCAGGTCACTCCTCTTTCGGATGACAGCCAATGTCTTGATCTAATTGCTCTTTTTGGATTCCCTTGGTGAATTTGCACAAGGCAAGGAAACAGAGAGAGATATCACATCAGAAGCAGCTTCAGCAGCCTTTTTATTTCAGCCGGATTTCACTCTTCATTCTGGAGATGACAGTTTGAGTTTGGGCCTTTCTAATATCGCTCTCAAACTTGTTCTCATTGTCTGTTTGGCTGCGCTCAACTCCTGAAAATGCACAGAGAAAATACAATACAAACAGAAGCAAAATGAATGTGTGATCTTTGATGTTCGAACAATGCTACTTTGCACTCTTTTGTGTATATGTCTTGTACATAATCATATACATATCACTTTGATGCTGTATGAGATTAGTAGAGCAAGACAGTGGGTGCTACCAGCCTGTGTTGTGAGCTGGACAGAGCGACATCTAGCTGGATTGACACACGGCACTGCTGTGTTGTTGTCAGGCAGAGGAACCAGGACAGCCACCCTGGATACCACCTGAACTGACATGCGAATCCACCCGGATGTCTCCCTGTTGCACACCAATTGTCAGACAAGATGAAGGTAGCCAAATGACCACTACGGTCTCTTAACATAGGTAGACTTTTTTTTGGCTGTATATCTGTTACACACAATGCTTTGTAATGAAAAAAAACCCCATGATTGACAGCATATGAATGTATCACTGACGAAGAATGAAAATGAGCAAAGTAATTGTAAAGACTAGTGTGCGTCCTGTCCTGATTTAACAAAAGAGAAGTTATGTGCATAGTTTGAGCATGTTAACAGGTCACAAGGTGTGTGCAGTGATACAGTGATCTCTCACAGATCCTCTTACCATGCATGTCTTTTTTAGACCAGCTTATACTTACAAGGAGAGGGGTCACTGACCGTGAAATGGAGAAGTGTGGTTATTTATGTGATTTGAGCTTGTGACTGGGATTCTAATTGAACAAGGGATTTAAAAAGGTTGTATGATATCAATGATCGAAGGGTGATTTTTGCAAAGTAGTGATTTTTCGTGATACAAAGGCATAAGATGTCTCAAATGGCACTTTAAAGAACAATCTTACCTGAGTTTGTATTGAAATCTACCTTCAATTGTGTAAATGAACATATGTAAATTAATACAGATTTTCAGGAGTTTGTTTGACATGAAGCATTATAAATGCACAACAAAGCACCTTTGAACATACTTTATTTTTGTTGGATTTATTCACTCTGTATGCAAGAATAAATTCGTTATGTGTCTCCTGTGACTTTCTGAAAAATGCTAAAAGAAGAAGAAATACTTCCTTCATGCACTAGATGTCAGCATAGATTTTCAGCCACTTTCTCACACTGAAGCAACAAGTCTGTGAGCTTTACATCTCCATCATCCATTAGAGTGCGCAAATGTACACTATAATGTCTGTGACCGATACCCCTACACAAGCGGTTCTGTTAAAAACATTTGATCAGTGACCCAATTTGTTTTCATAAACAAGTGGTATTTTATAAAACTCCACTGCAAACCTGCTTAGTCAGCCATCCCTTCAACATTGTTTTGATGCGCACAGCAACATTTTGGGCAACATTATGCGTCAACATTGGTCAAGAGAAGCTCCAGTTTCTGGGTTTTTAATTTGTGTCTCACTCATGAGGTTTTTAGAAATTGATATTATTTTCCCCACAGCCGTTTCTTGCTGATTCACCCCCACTCAACTTAGGCAAGTTGATCTGCCCGTCAGACAGCCCCCTCCAGTGTTGCTTGACAGCTGATGGCAATTTCATGCTCAAGGCTAAGACACTGCGTTCTGACCCAGTTATTGATCTAAGCTGCTTTGGAAACAAGCCCCAAAACTATCCTAGCAGGAGCCAGTCAGGGTTACACGTGTGCCACTCTGGATTTTATGGAAGCTTAGCATTGAGCTTTAAGGAGAAAATGTGTGGAAATATACCGTGAGCTCCCAACCACTACAGTGGTTAACATGTGCATGACCACTGGTTGGACAATTAGAAACATTACAAACATTACAAACATTGCCGTGGCATTCAGAAGCCTTTTGTCCAGGGAAACACACCTGTTTGTCTGTTTTTTTTTAATCAGGTTCCCAGCCTCAGGGAAGAGAGAAGCCAGGAGTCAGGGACAGACAGACAGACAGAATTTCTTACTCTCTCCAGGCTTACAAATACGCACACACACACACACACACACACACACACACACACACAGAGGACCATTGTGTGTCTGTTTCAGTAGCTTCTCCTCAGGAGGCTCTTGTTACAGTCTCTTGCAGCCAACAACAAAGAGCTGAATGTCTTTGCTACCAAAGAGATGGATGAAGAAGGAGGGGGGGGGGGCATATCCACAAGGTCTTTTAACCATTTAAAGTCTCAATACTGCCTGTGCGTGTATGTTTGTGTGTGTAGGAGTCTTCTCTTTTATGTCTCTTAGATTCTAATCTTACGGTGTCATACCTGTATCAAATGAGAGCAAATACTGAGAGTAGCCTGATTTAGCTATGTATAATGGACAGCTGTGCATGTGTTAGGCTCTGTAACAGACAACAAGTCGTTTAGGATCACAACTCACAAGACAGGCAGAGAGTACAAATGTACACATATTTGACAAAAAAAAAATAACAATATGGAAGGAATGCATTTCAACCCCTCACACTATCTTCAGGAGACAGTCTCAAGTTGTGCAAAAAAAATTGCAATAAGTTCATTACACACAAGTATACAGGCGATCCTGCCAAAGTCAAAGGGTGATAAATCAGCTGCAGGCGACAAAGTTAACATAAAAAAGTAACCATTGTTCCTATGTGTCAGTGAGCACTTAATTAATGGTTGTGGAGTCTCAAGTTCAAGCCCTGATGTCGGCAAGTATCAAGTAAACACCTCAGTGAAGTGTCCTTGAGCAAGACATTAAATCCCTGTCAGCTCCGGGTGGCTCTTCTGTTGCAGATCCTGACCTTTGACCTACCAAAGTAAGCGATGTAAACAGATTTAGAAATTCTCTCACATTGTGATTTTTGAGAACTGAAAGTTTGCAGTCAAAGTTTTATTCAGAGGCAGAGTAGATCAGAGGCGTAAAGAAACTTGTCACTATCATGTTCATGTACTTCCTCCACATTGAACTGGATAAGAATCAAAGAGCAGTCTACAGCAATGATGATGAATTTATGTGGAATGATGACTTTATTTGAATCTCCCCCGAACCACTTTTCCTCATAAGGTAGTAATCTATGAGGAGGCTTTCATATAAAGGAACAATGCGCACCTCATTAGAGCTGGACTAAATATATACGTCATATGTAACAAAGTAACTGTTACAGAAAGAGCTTCAAAAAGCTACTTTATTACTTTAAAGCGACTTTGATCAATATTTTTTATAATAACAATTTATCAAAGGACAATGTGAAAATAGTGTGCAGTCGCTCGAAGTTATGACCCTACAGGGAATTGTCGCAGGAATCTGCAGCTCCACGTGGTTTTACTGAGCTTTCACTAGCAAGGACCACAATCAACAGATACGATTAAATGATTTACTGATAAACAAACAGAAGATGTGTGATGCTTGCAGTAGCTGAATAGACATTCAAAAGCATTGTGGGGAAGCTACAATAGGGAAATCCGCTGTAGCACCCGGGCATGACCGACCCCCATATAACCCTAAGGAGAGGAAGAGGAGATGAGGAGACTGGACAGAGAAAGGGGTGAGCAGGAGGGGTGCAGAATGCGAGAGCGAAGAAGAGGACGTGTGTTGTGTGGGTATTTATGGAAATGCCGGGACTGACATCATTGATGTGTGGTCCCTTTCTCAAAACGTTGTTCTCGGTCCACAAAATGCTCTACAAATCCACTATATGCGGCCTGCTGACGACAGGCAGACACAGTTAGCAACTAGCTGGTGAAAGTAGAAGCAGAAGAGCTAACTATTTCCCTCAGGACTTGGTAGAAAACAAAAACAAAGCAAAAAGAATGTGAATGTTGTACTTAGATTCATCAGGTGGCCAGAAACATGACTCCAAATGAATGCGAATGTTGCTCCATAACTGCTAAATGTGTAAATAAGCAACAGTTTGCTAACAAGGTCACCATACCAACTTAAAAGGTGTCAATGTTGTGTCAATGTTGTGCTTACAACTTGTTTCTGACGCTAAGTGGCACAAAAAAAGGTTATTGCTATTGCTGTAGCTTGATTGTTACTTTTCAAAATTAGGTATCTTATTTCTACTTGATTTTAACTCATGTAGCAATACATGCAACATTATGTAATTAAATGTAAATCACAACTGTGTATGGGTTTAACTTGTGCATACATGGTATTGGCATTATAAAGCACAATTCCTTTTTAAGTTTGGTCGATTTGTCTGCTGGTTTGTGTGTGTGTGTGTGTGTGTGTGTGTGTGTGTGTGCGCGCGTGTGTGTGCACTCTGTGACGCAGCAGTTTTCCCCTCCCTTTAAACAGCTCTTCTTAAACAGCGGAAGAGCTTGGCCTTGTTTTAAATGTGTCCTCTGCCTTGAGCTCATTAAAACACCTCTCGTGCACAGGAGCTAATTATTTTTTCCGCCTCCTTCTATGCTAACACAAGTAAGTGCTGTCATGCACGCACACACAACCACACACGCACGCACATTACATGCACATAACCTAAAAACTTTTAATCAATGATTACCTACTGTATGTCTGGGATTAGGCACACACTGTGTTAATCTACAGGCTGACAGGGGAAATAGCAGCTGTGTGGATGCGTGGTGTTACCTGGCAGCTTCCCCAAACACAAGGAGGTGTGTATGCCAAGACACATTCATCCAATCTATTTTAGGTCTGATTTGCAGAATTGATGAGGTGTGACTGAAAATGACCTTGTTGTGAATGGACTTAAGTAGCCAATTACAAGTCTTTGATAGTGCTTTTCTTTTTTGTTGAGCTCCTTACAAATACAGAAATGTTTATCCACATGTGTGTACAAGACATGCAATACTAACTCCCATGCACAATTGCTTGAGGGACCAATGGAAAATAATCTAAAGTTATAATTATTCATTACTGCATGAGTGCAGGAGCACATACTCCCTTCTAGTTCCTGTGTTAAAGCTGCACTAATGACTCAGCCCTCCGATGCTCAAACTACCTGCTCTACAGCTTCAAGACCCCCCGAGATGTTTTACTTTTCCACCACTTCACCCCCAACATTTCTGTCTTTGACCTTTGACATTCTGGCTTTTAGTCTCCCTATCAGTATCGCTGCGTCCCTTTTCGGACAGCCAGCTGCATTTGTTCTGTCAGTGACAATTCTCTCTCATTGTTAGGAACAAAACAGACAGAGGAGAAAGAGAGATAAAGGAAGGGAGGGAGGGAGATGAGCCAATTTAGCTGAGTCAACTAAATAAGAACAGAGTACTGTTAAAGGAGTGATAAAAGTACTCATAACAGGGACTCTTTGGCCTTGTAATTGTAGAGTTAGTTGCTTCAACCTCTAATATTTCCTTAAATTGATGTGCAAATGTGTTTAAGGTTTAATCTATAATTATGTCTTCTGTTCAAACAAGCTTTCTTTATGATTTACTCTAAAGGATCTTTGTCATTCTTTCTTGCCTGATACTGTATTTTGTAGATTGAAAACTTAGATTAAAGTAAGCAATGGCATACAACTTATTCTTACTTATATTATTTAGACAGTGATTGAAATTCACTATCAGTTTTAAGTCACTCTTCAGATACCAACTGCTCATTAAAGCTACACTCAGCAGAGCGTCTCTAGAGTTGGCCTGTGAACATAATTAAAGCTTTAATCTCTGTCCTTGGCTAACAAGTTTTGATGCAGTCCCGTGGGTTTGTGCTGGACAAGTGTGTGAGTTGTGAATCTCATCACATAGTTGTTGAGTCATGGTTAATCTCAGTCTTCTTCCGTTCACTGTGCGACCACGACAGGACTGAACAGTTTGTGAAAAACGAAAAGATGTCTGTTATGCTTATTTTAGCAGTTCTTTACACTCATAAATCAAAATATTGATGGAATGTCAAGGAATAGTACGCATGTACAAACACTGATAAGACCTCATTGTTGCATTTGATGTGCTTGTTAATGTCAGAAAACCTGTAACCTAACATCTCTAAAAATTAGGAGACTTTGGATTATTTTGGCTTTTATACTTACATTTAATTAAATCTTGAATAACATTATTTTGGCCACTGGGGGCAGTGGAAACAAGCCATGAACACAACACAAATTTATTAGTGAATGTGTAAGCAAACAATTATCAAAAACATTATCAGTCATTTGGAGTCGTGTTTCTGGCCACCTGGTAAATGTTAAGTTCGATATTCAATATCTTTAACTCTGTTTGAAATATCTTGCTCGTTAGCTGCTAAATGCTGCACAATGTTCATCAGCAAACGTTGTTTGTCTGCCTCTTGGTGCTGAGCAGGTGGTGAAAAAACCCCAGTAAAGTTGTGGGCCGTAAAACCAAAACAATGAGCTGTAAGTGGATAAAGCTCTATTGAGCTAAGGCGAGCTGCAGAGTCTGGTGATAATTCTCTGTGTGAGCCTTTGTTAATATAAAATGTTGATTACAGCCACTTTAAAATAATAATAAGCTATGATCTACAGGGACTTTAGCGCTGCATCACATTTTCTGCCAAATAACACAACTTTGTAGTTGTTCTTGGTGATGCACAGAAAAGCAATTAAGAAGTTAAGCACACTGTCCTAGACATTCCCCAGGCCTGGATCTGCAGTTTAAGCAGTACAGTACATCTGTGTCCATGTGAGACATTAGAAGCAGGTGGGATAATCCCAGCTGTGTTCCACCATGACTCTCTGAGCCTGCCAGACCTGACCTGCGGCCTCAACAATCAGAACAGCTGACGTAAGAGTGACTTACATGCTCCTTAACAATACACATATAGTGCATGCAGACACAAATACAGTACATCTTGACATGTTGTATTTGCTAAACAGAGCTGGATTAACCCACTAGAGGGCCCCAGGGGAAACATTTTACGTGGGCCCCAACTGACCCATATTGAGTGATCAGAAATTTGCTTTGTGTTAACAGTAACACTTTACTTTATTTACCCTATAGCATTTATGAGCAGTTTGTAACACAGTATATTGTAGTTGTAAGCAGATATAAGTGTTTATTAATATATTTATCACAACTATAGCTCCCCATGGGCAAAGACAATGTAGTAAAACAGTACTGTAATAATAATAAAATATCTCTTCACAGGAGAAGTTATAATTGTTCACAAATACTTTACATTAATAAACGCAACTATAGTGTGTTATAACCATTCAGTTAAATACATAGTGATACAATTCTAAATGCCGGGGTTAAAGTAAAGTGTTACTGGTGTAAATTGTAGGCACAATTGTCTTTAGTTCATCATGTATCATGTGTCATGTATTCAATATAAATTGAAACAATAAATGCGTTAAACAGTTAAATAGTGCCTTTCTTAACTCCTCCTGTGTTCCTGTCAGTTCTGGGTTTTAGTATTAAAGGGTAACTACAGTAAATCAATAAACATGTTTCATTAGTAGATCTCAAATTTAAAATTATTACACATATGGTATAGAGTATATATCTATATATATAGAGTACCTAGGGATAATTAATCCTCTTTATACAGTATAAAAGAGTACATGTCAGTTTGTCCTCCCAGATCCATGGGTTCAAATAATGTGAAGGGTTTCTAATTTGCAAAAGCTGGTCATTGTAGGGCAAAGACAATCAAGTAGATTGACTAGGGACATAAATATTGGCACCCAGGGCTACTTTGACTGTAAATGACCACTGTAGAGATACTGTGGGAATGCATGTCCCAGAAAGGGTCTCAGATGGACAATTGACCCACTGATGACCTTCAGTGTCAAAGGTGACTGACCTGCCTATTGACAGGTGATGGAGATATCCTTACAGCCAGCCATGGCTTGTGTCAACTTGTACTAATGAAGAACTGATTCCAAATTGCGCGCACGCACACACACACACACACACACACACACACACACACCTAAAGTAACATCACAAATTAAAACCGTGCTTTAGAGCCAAGCATTGTTTTCAGTATCGGTCTGTATTGCTTCTGCATTATGAAACAGCATTATTACATTATTAGATGTTGATTACACACAGTGAAACATTGCCCAACACCATACATGACTAAAAACACAACTTTCTTTCTGGGCAGATCTCATAAAAGAAAGAAAAATCTTAAAAACAGAGTCTGTGTGATTCTTTTACTGCAAGTTCTTACATATCTAAAGATCCACGTTCCCTGCTGACTTCCAGTATAATGTGGACATTGAAACCTTTGAATCAGGTGAGTGGTCTTAACCGGAGCTAAACTGTGGCTATTTTTAAGAGTTCAGCCCACAAGCATAATGTGTCATTTGTTTCCCCTGGCGTCAGAGGTCTTAGAGTAAGAGAGAGAGAGAGAGACAGAGAGAGAGACATTCAATTTTAAGTGAAATTCGTAAACACCAACTCTAAAACTTCCAGTCTTCTGTTTATATAACACGTTATACTCACATTTCTACACATTCTCCAAACAGGAAAAATCGTTTTACTCACAGACAATCCAGAGCTGTGGATTTTATTTTATACAACAAACAGTATTTGTTTAAAGTAAATTTGAGATCAGCTGTTTTTAAAAAAGGACAAAAACAAGTTGTTTTCATGTGAAGGACTCCCAAATACAGATTTGACAAGAATTAACTGAAGAATTGATTTAGTCCCGAAAGCTAAAAATATTGTCTGTTTTGAAGTGTCGTAGATAACCATGAAGAAAGAAAGACCTTTGACAAAAATAACTAATGTTATTACTCCACGCATTGTTTTAACAATGACTGAATGCATTTAAAAAAACCTTATTAAAAAAGAAATAGATTGTTCTTTTTTTACATGTTGTGTGTAGCAGATCACACAGAAATACACTTAGGCCTAATTATGGCAAAACAATTACTAAAATATTAAATATTACATTAGATATTATGTAACACATCACATAGACAGTAATAAAGATATTTACTCAAAGAGCCATGCACAACATACACAGGTGTATTTCCATTTTTGGCGACTTTAAACCTCTACAGCGTGACATTTCAGAGTGAAATGTTGTACTTTTTACATCATTGAAGTTACATTTTACATATGCTATGAACATTTCATAAAATATGATGAACTCTTAAAAATGAACCTGTCCAACCAAATATCAAGTGGTTAAAATGACCAGCAGCCACATTAAAATACTGATAACATGTATTAGTAATAATAATTCTATAAAAACTTATATGAAAATATAACATGGACTGGAGACATTCTGCTACATTTGAAATGTTTACACTTTGCTAACAATTCGTCTATACTTCTACTTACATAATGATTTTACTTTTAAATAACCTGTGACCTACTTCATAGGTCTGTATATACAAAGTAATTTAAACAAAAAACAGACTCCTTGAGAACTGAAGAGTGTTTCACTGTGTGTCAAACAGCAGACTTCCAAATATCCGTTTCCGTTTTTTTCCAGGCTTCAGTTCTTTCGAACATGAAAAAGTTCTGCATAAATATATATTATTTTACATCAGTGCTTAGGTCAATGCTTGCTTTGGCCAGAGATGAGACGTATGACCCCTTCCTCCTTCTACCATGGCAACTTCATGGAGCAGGAGAGAAGGAGGGTTTATGGGAGGAGCAACTGTTCAAGGTCCAGGTGCGTAAAAACGCACCAAACACACGCCAAACACTTACGAAATAGTGAGCGTCATTTCGAAAAAAGCCCGATCCTCCAGCTCCTGGTACCTCTATTAATTAATAAGCTGTTTGCAGAGAACGCCTACTGGATTTGCTGTTACAGAAATAACCAAAATACCGGAACGCGCTGCGGTGGTGCGTCGCTGAAAACGGACAAACGGGGCCAAAAAGTTCAGGGGGAACTTTAGATTTTTCTGGACCGTGGAAGGCAACTCTTTCAACAGATCAAGACGGCTTGTTTCAGCGATAAGTGGTGATATGTTCAAGAAAAGCAAGAGTAAAATGCTGGTGGATTATGCGTCAGAGGAGGAAGACATGTCCTGGCACTATCATCACTCCTACAAGGTAATGACACGGATGGAAAGGAAACTCAAACAATCGACTGCTTACAATGACAGGCAATCATGTTTGGCGACGTACCTGAAACAGCTGGGTTTTAAAAAACGGCAAAAATGATCCTGTGTATCTCTAAACTGTCTTGTTGCACTTGTTCAGCCCACCGTTTCATTTGTTTCAGGGTCCCCCCCCCCCAGGAACAAGTGTCAGGAAAGCAAAATGAGGCAAGGTCGTAACAGTAAAGCTGGGTCAAAATTCATAGCATGCCAGGTTTCAAATGATTGAAGAAAAAGATTTGTTTAGATGATATATAGATCAATATAGTAATTATTATGAGTCAATGAGTAAAAAAGCCATTAAAAACTAGATATAAATGATCATAATTAGGCACAAGTCTAGTCTGCAACTATTATTTTAAAATTACTCTTAAGAATATTTAAAATACTTATCTATTGAAGCTGCTAAACTTACCTAACCTAAAAAGTAACCATATACACCTTATGCTGTTAAATTGAGATTGTGGAGCAGAGGGAGGAGGAGGAGGACAAGTACTCAAACTCATGTCATGTCTGCCGAGGAAGAGAGTGACAGAAAATGCTGAGACGTCCAACCAATCCAAACATATTTTAGATACTGTAAAACTGTAAGAATATCTAAAGAAGCTATTAAACTATAGCATACTATAGTCTTCTTCATGGGAAATTACAGGAATAAAGCTGTGGAAAAAGGAGAAAGAGAAGTATGCTGACTCCACTATTATCATTGAGTGCTTTAGCACCGACATAAATGTATAAAACAGGAATATTTTATATATTATATATATAAAATATACAGTTTAAATAGAAATACAGTAGAAAGAAAGAACTTTAGACTTAAATTTGTGTCAACTTTGCATCATATAAAGCTTAAAGACTCGACTGACTGACAGCACTTGTTAGTCAAAAGGTAACAACTAACAACAATGTACTTGTGTTTAAAAAAATGATAGACGCATACAAAGAAACACACAACTGCACAATTCTCAGGTGAGCAGCGGCATGTAAGATCTGAGCCTCTGTGTCATCTCTATCTGGCACTTGCAAGCAGCTGGGCTCTGTCAAGGTGCTGGGGGGCATAGGGGAGGATCCATGATAAGCCACACACACACAGGAGGCCAGAATCCCTGGATAGCATTTTTTTTTTTTTTTCTTCATAAAGTTTGGAGCCCTGGTGGAGTGAAAGCATGTGGTATCTAATCAGCTCACTGTACTTGTGATAAAAATGCCTTTAAACTGTGTAACGAATCCAGGTTTAATGAAGAAAGTAAATCAATAAACATTAACAAATAAGATAATAAGAGGAGACACAAAGCTGTCAAACAAAAACTATTTTTATTTTGACAGAGAAGATGAAGTTTAAGTTCATTTTAAGACACTGTGTGATAATAAACCATGTCAGATTACCTGCCTCCATCTCCTTGAGTGTATTGCCATAGAACATTCACTGGATGTGTCATGTAGCAGGGAATTGGAAAGATCAGCCAACACCATTTCCCAGCATTTTTCATCTGTTGTTGAGATAATGTGGAGATCTGTGACCCTCGCCTGGGTTTTATTGGCCGTTCTTTACTTCCACCCTGGGAACCAAGGCATGTGGGCCTTACCCCCAAAGAGCTGCTTTGAGTTCAGCTTGTGAATCTGTGTCCAGTGGTCACCAGCTACTTTTTTGGCGATAAGAGCTGATCTGGGATTAGAGTAGGAACTACTCCTCAGAATTCCTGGGAAAGTCATCAGGGAGGTCTCCTCGAGTCTCCATTGCAATAAAGTACATCCAGGGGTCAGGGGTTTGATCATAAAATGTCGTAAACACAGAGAAAAGAGGCAGATCCAGCACAGCAGTGATAAAGGATGAAGCTAGGATCAAAAGTTATGATAACACAGTCTGGACATGCAGGATTTTCCTTCCCCTTGGTCAAATCACAGTAGCTACTCTGGTCCGATCTACCTCTCACAGTAGAGAGGGCAAAAGATAGATTATCCTGTGATGTTGAAGATAATCAAACATGTCAGATGGAATTAGAAAAATGTTTTATCAACTTTAAAGCTACAATGAAGAGAAACTTAACAGGAAGGTCAGGGTTCAAAATAAAGTTACAAATTATTTTCAGTTTATCTTCAGATCTATTAATCTGCAGTTGAATGGTGTGGTCTGTAAACTGTCAGAAAATAGTCAAATGCTCATTACAATTTCCCAGAATTCCAGTTTACATATGGTTTGTTTTATTTGACAAACAGTTCAAAACCAGCAACTTAAATGATTAATCCATTATCAAGATAATTACCAATATATTTTCTGACGATCGACTAATCAACAAATCGACCAATAGTTCCAGCTCTAGTTAGAAAAGTTGTTGTTTTTTGCCACTTTATAAATAAGATGGCGGTTTTTGTTTTGTTTTACATAATATTTATTATATATGTGCGTCAGTAATATTCAGAAACACATCTTTTTGCCAAATTTGTCTGAAATATACAGCATATAAACAAAAGGTACACAAAATAACAGAAACACCTGACTTCCAAAGCAATAAAATAATCTTTATATAAATTAGGTCTAGGTTTACCTCTTTTTGCCCCTTTTTGCTCAGAACCACCACAGTCTGATCTGTTGGGCCCTTCTGGGTGTTAACAATAATGGTCAGGGACCTCAAAGGCACCACAAGCGCTGTTCTTTCACTTTCTTCCTCCAGCATTTATTCTGGTGGAACAGGGATGGAGCCAGTGACCCACAAGTCTGCTTTTCTAGCCTTTAGCCCACCTCTGTAAGTTTATAATATTTTTTCGAATAAGATCAAAATGTTTACTTATGGTCGTTACAAGATAAAGTGAGTCTCATTCTTGTGTACTTTGTTTGCTCCCTGTTATCTCTGTGTATGTTTCATGGCAGAACAGATGATTTACATGTAGTGCCTATCAAAGGAGTTGAAAGCGTACATCATTGTCACCAATACAGACAGACACAGACAGACAAGTATAAAGGGATAATACATCCATGGACAAACAGAGGAAATGAAGGAGGGTACAAAGGAGGAAGGGAGGAGAGAAAATGCAGGATTTGAAGTTAATATCTTTCCTCCCTCCACAGTGCTGAAGGCGACTACAGTACAGGCCCTGTGCCGCAGATTGCTTTCTCACCACTCACTCTATTGAAGTTCAACAGGCTGTAAAAGGCAGCTGTGAGCTTGCGGGAGGTGCGTGTGCCTGTTTGTCTGTGGCTTAAAGTGCTAACACACCTGAGTACTTCAATAACACCACTCTTAATTCCACCATAGGGGCCCTCTTTGTGAAGTGGGATCACAAAAGTACAGATCAGGTCTGTGCAAAAAAACTTCAGACGTCCTCACATCTAAATCATTAGTGGTGAAGAACAGAAAGGTAAAGCTGAGTGGATCATCTGTTGAAGGGCATAGGGTAAAAATCCTGGAAATCAAACGTTTGTGGGTTTTGTCTTACAAGTTCAAACCAAATTGTCAGTATGTCTTAAGCATTTTTACAATCAAAGCAAAAGTTTGTCATTCCAAAAAATATGATTACGTGTTTTTTTTTTTTTTGTTTGTTTGTTTTTTTTACTGAAATTTAGACCAGAATGTTGATGCAGGTCTCATATCTGTACGCCAAGTGTGAAGCTGTAGCCAAGAGAGGGTTAGCTTAGTTTAGCATAGTCTGGAAAGTAGCTAGCCTCGCTCTGTCCAAAGACTCCAGGAAGTCCCTGCTCGTCCCCCACAAGTTGTTGTTTTTACAACAATAGATGAGATACAGCATGTTCATTAGTGAGCTTCATATTAACTGCAATCATATGAGAGTGTGGTGCCAATCTTCTCATCAAACTCAAGAAAGTGAATCCTCATAGTTCTTAAAATGTAAATGTATGTATAAAACTATTCCTTTAAATATTTTTGGTCAAGTGCTAGTCCCTGTGCTTGGAGAATGTGGAGTATAGTTGGTGTGCAATGCCCCTTGAAGACTACTGTTGGTACTTTAGATTGAAATTCACTGTGCGTCTTTATTGCCTAGTAATCTGGCTTTTTGAAAGACAACTCTAAAATTTACACACTGACACAGTCAAAGAAGGAATGAGAGAAAGACTGAGAAAAAAACGACCCCCTGAGGTGCGAAAACAGAACTCTTGCTTTCTGTTGTTTGGAGTGTTTTTTTTTTTTTTTTTTTCCTGTAACACGACCCCCCCCCCCCCCCCCCCCCAAATCTGCCCTCCCCTCTTCCTCTATTTCAAGTTCTTTAATGCTTTTACGCAGCGCTTTTAAAAGTACTCAGCAATCAGTATGTGTGAGTGTGTCTTTGATCGGCTCAGGTGGCGGAGACCCAGCAGACTTTGCTCAGACATGTCCAACCACCGTTTCCCCTCCTCTCTCTCACGGAGTCTTTAGATGTCAGACGTTCTTACAGCTTTGATCATTTTACAGAAATTCTGGCTCCACTTCAGTAATCTCAGGCTCAGCTGCACATCTGATGACTTCTTGCTGCCCTTTTCTTATGATTTAAAGCTTTTTTTGAAGTCTTTTGGAGCAAGTCCAAGTGAAGTCTATGATAATGGTTAATATCAGTCAAAATGGATTTCTTAATGAGTGTAAGACTCAGTGAAATGGGTCTTCAAAGTTTTTCTTAATAGTGTATCTCACATATCTGACAACCAGTTGTTTCAATTAACAAAAAGGTGTGGGACTATGAAAGGTCTACTTGAGGCTGTCTGATTTACTTTCCGTTTGTCAGCGAATTTTCATCAGGGCCAAAGTTGAGACTTGATTGTTTTTTCTTCATTCAGGTTAAGCTAATTCAATTACATTCAACTTTATTTTCATTATACTTTACTACACAACATAGGCTGTTGGAATTTCTTAAAAAACAGCAGTCCGTTAAAGTTAAGTTAAAACCTCATTATTGTGACTTAAGTCTGACTCAAGTCCACAAGCCTCAGGCTTGTAGCTCTGTCTATTGATTTATCGTTATCACCTATTATTATTATTATTATTATTAGATTTATCCCACAAAACAATAAAAAAATTATGAAACTTTAACACAAATATTACACAAAGGATATATGAATCATTGGGGGGAAAAGCCTGTAAACTGAAGCACAATGGACCCAAAATAGCTCTACTTATATACCCAAAGAGTGTGACATACTGTTGATGCAATAGGTCACAAATTTGTTTTCTCTGTTTTGTTTAAACCTGCCCTCTGAGTACAGTGGCTTCCCCTCATCCCCCCAGTCCTCCGTCCATCTATCCCTCCATCTCACCCTCCAAACAGCGTGTTTATGCTACAGCATTAAAAAGGTTGCCTTTTGTTTTTTTAACAGGAAAGCCTGCACACACTCCACACACATCCCTGCCGCAAAGAGTGGAAGGTATGTGTGTGTTTGTGTTTGGGGGTTACTATTTGTGTTAACTCACTGCTGCTGTATGTGTGTGTGTGTCTCAGGACAAAGACGTAGAAGGAGAGGAAGAGGAGGAGGAAGCTGTCACTGCAGTATCCAAGGTAAACAGCACAATTTCACTGCTATACGGACGCAACACAGACACAAACACACTATTTGCTTCCAAACTTAAACTCAGTTTACAGAGTTTTACGTCTGACAGTTACCCCCCGCCCCCCCAAAAAAAGATATGCACTCGTCCTGCATGCGCTTATCTTCTAACACAATGACTGTACAGTCATGCGCACATGCTTGCACTTCTGACATCACGCTCATGATTGTGTAACCCTTAAAGAATCAATCTTATGTCGCCAAAAATGTCCACATCCTTCAATTACCCCAGTGACTACATAGATGAAACACTATGTAGTGCAGCTGAGGTAAAGCAGGAGGGTGGAAGGACTGCTGAGGCTGTAGTGTTTATCTGTAAACACACCAGCCTTCAGAGTTCACCCCCTGCTTTATCTGTAGCCTATCACTGGAAAACTGTCATTGTCTGTTTATTGTTATGACGCGTGTGTGTCTGTGCTTGTACTGTTATCTTTATTCTGAAACTCACAGTTTGGAACTGTTTAGGGGGGTCACTGTAGCTTAGGGTAAATGTGCAAAGGGTAATTCTTGAGTCTTACATTTTGCAGTTTTGACCATGATTTTTATCAGTAATAATAACATTGTACACAACTCAAGTTAATTGATAAGATCTGGAAGTGCTGCAACAATGTCAGAAAAAAGAAGCACATGCAATGAGATGATCATACAGGTTAAAGTGGTCATAAAATGCTCACTTTAATAATTTTATAATAAGCATAAATTGATTTAGGAGTTTTACCAGAATGGTTTAATATTTTTGTCATAGTGCACATTTCTGCAACAGCTTATCATCCTGTGTGTTGACCGCTCCGTTTTAGCTACTGAATGAAGCATCTCACTATTTGATCTTTGTTTGAATGGGCAGTACCTAGTTAGGGACAACAGGGCAATCAGAAACATAGTAAGGTGGGTCCTGACTGGCTGGTAATCCGGGCTCAGTTCAGTCCCTACAAAACACTGTAAAACGTTTATTTCAACAGAAATGGTGGAGCTTTGAATTTCCTATCGCACTGCACTTTACTGCCTTATCGCAGCTGATTGGGTAACACCTTTGACATGCCCACCGAACGGGAGAAAACTTACCTCAAAGTCCGTTGCGCAACATTGCACACTGTTTCGAGGAAATATATCGCTCAATCCGAAGACGAAGCAAACTGGCGCAAAATGTTTAAAGATTGAAACCGGCCCAGGGCTTTGGTTCAACTGTACATGTTCCCGAACCAGCTTCTTAACTTAAACTGGTGCAAGAGTTTCAAGGTGTTAAGTTAAAATTTGTCTTTCATACAAAACGTTTTAGCTGTCTCTCCATCACAGAAACAATCTTATGTCCATTGACTGTCTGGAGGGTATCTAAGTTTTGGTAAGGAGAGTGGGGGTGAGGAGAGGCTGTGGTCAGACTCTGTGTGTGATGCAGCTCAGTGTGTTTCTCCACCTCTGTTTCTGAGGGCGTGCCACACCAGCTGCTAGGCAAGCATTATGACCAATTTTGCATAGTGACGCAGATAGGTTACGAAAGTAAAGGCAGGACTACAATCAAGCTTTTTCAGACAGTTCAGAGGAGTGTTTTCTGTGGGAGATGGGAATTCCCTTTTGGAGTGGACCTTGGGCTTTTTTTTACTTTGCAAACCTATTACATGCACGAAAAAGATGTGAGACAATAATCTTTAAACAAACCCTTAGTCAAGGTTAGTTAACCCAGCCGTGTAGAACTTTTGTCTTCCCCTTCTGGCAGTGAGAGTAATTAAACAAACGCTGTCGACGAGTGCTCATGACGGATGCCTACATGAGAGCTCGCCCCAGGCTAGTGTTAATATACAGAAACTTCCACAGTTAGAAGAAAATAATCCATTATTTAGGTAGAGTAAATGAAATGGCTACATAGCCTGCTCCAAATATTATACAAAAACCTGTCAGAGAGCAAGTAACGTAAAATCCGTGTCTGCCTGCAGTCCCTTCTCTTCCCTTAGTACTCTCCAACAAGGGAAGGCTTTCTTTTTTTGATTGCGTTAAGAGGAAGGATTACAGAGTTTTTTTTCACAAATGTTTTTTTTTTTGGATGCTTCTTAGTTTTTTCCGCCATAGTCTCCATAATACTCTTAGTTGCTTTGGTCTAATCTGTTACTACGGTTGCTCCAGAGCCCCCCGTCAGCTCTGACAAACCAGTCATTGGGTGGCGTAAAACACATATGTGCTGCAGTGCGGGTATATTGTCCTTGCTACTAGTGAAGCAACTCATGAATGACTGTTTTGGTTCTGTATTTTTTTTATACCCCTACTGCATATATACCTCAAATTACAAAAAGCTATGGCCATAACGTTAGACCTCATTTCTGAAAACTTGTGTGGGGGAAGCTACTTTATCTGCACCGATGCCCACTCCAAACAATGTTTGTGTGAGTGAGATGGTGATGAGAGATATGTAACATCTCCTGATAAGTACTGACAACAAGCCTTAACTTATAGGTGTGGTTGTGATTGAACTCTAACTGCGTAAATCTTAAGTGTAAACCTCACACATTCACAAGACATTGTCTTTGACTCTGGCTGCCTTGCTACTGTAGGTATAGCTAGCTAGCTGACTTAGTTCACAGGACATATTTCATGACCTGTCCTGTTTGTGAAGATAGGGGTGGCTGGGCTGAAGAAGGGAAGGAAACGCAGCATTCTTTCGAGGAGCTGGGCCTTTTGGACGGGAACAATCACCGTGGAAGAAAAACAAGGCTGAAAATAGCCACAGACTGCTCTGACTCTGTGGATGGCTACACTTCTTCCACCGTTGGCTGTTTTATGCTCATATTAGGACCCACAAAGTAGTTTTTCACTGTAAAAGGCTGATTCCATTTCTAGATAGAGGGAGTTTAATTCTAGACTGCTGTATTACCGTTTTCCAACATAAACTTCATCAAACCATATTTGCAAACCATTCTTCATTTCGCCTTTAAAATAACATATATTTCATATATAAAGGACTGACTTCCTACACTGTGCAATAATGTCATTCACTTCTATGACAGGGATCAAACTGACACAGTGGCTGAAATGTTAAATGGAGGATAACAGTTTGGGAAATAAGGTTATTTTCTTTTATGCTGAGAGCTAAACGAGAAGATGAATGCCATCCTCATCTCTAATGGTTAATGTGTAGCTACAGCCAGCAGCCAGTTATCTTAGCTTTTCATAAAGACTGAAAACCGGGGGAAACACTAGCATAGCTGCCACATAACCCACTGTGAAACCTTACTGTATTAGTTATTTACAATCTTTGGTTTTCATACCGATTAAACAAACAAGATATGTGTCGAGGTTAGAGGTGCTGGTAGGTGGGTTTTGTTAAGATTGCTGTTTCCCCCTGCTGATGGTAGCTTCATATTGAATGGATCGGTAACTAACTTTTGACAAGAAAGCGAATAAGCGTCAAAATTATTATTTATAATGGTAATAGTGAACAGGAGCAGCCCTCATATATTACGTGTAGCAGAGAGGCACAGGAAAAAGATGTCAAGCAACAAAGGCCGTAGGTGGATCAGAACCCATGAAAAGTAAATGCAGGATCTCCAGTAACTGAAGCTAAGGCTTTCACATTAGCCCATCAAAAAAAGACTAGCTTTAAAAAAAACTATTGTGTCTGATAACCAAATTTAGCAATATTTCTAAATACAAATACCTCTTTAATCTCGCAGTTTCCATCTCTGGGGTATGGATGGAAGAATTTGGGCCAATAAGAGCTCTATTGTTCTGCCAGGCATGGAGCTGTAGGTAAAGCTCCCCCACACAGCGAGCCTCAGTGAGCTGCTTGGTTTACCTACTTTTTGGCCAGAGAGATTACTGGGCACTGAGCTGCTTTGGATCTAGAGGCCCGGAGGTTAATGCTGAAGAGAATGGTGAATAGGCAGGCCTCTGTATGGGCACGCATGCATGCATGCACACACACAGCTGGAATTATGCTACAGTTCATGCACACACACACATACACTCAATCTGCTTTGGCATCTCTGGTTTCTGCTCTGAAAAGCTCGAACTAGAGCAAATCTGATCCACGGTTTACACTTGGCAGCACACAGGAAACAAGAAGCAGAGCGAGGAGTGAGACAGAAAGAGAAGAGACAGGGCGCTGAAATAGCTGAGACAAAATGTTGTAAATATTTTTTATGATAAAAAACTCGTTCATGACGATGAGAGGTGAGATTTGATTTTTCTCTTATCAGCAACAGTGTCTGTATCCATATGAGATACCAAAGTTAGGCAGAGTAAAATGAATCCATAAAATGTCACGTAGTTTTGAATACGTAGTTTTGTGTGTGTTTGATAAAGTGTATCTGTGTGGCCTGCATATCAGTAGGATGAACTGTTCTGTAAGTTCAAGTTATCTAAACTGTGACATTCTGAAGCTTGATCTCAGACCTGGTGATCTTATTGTACGTAATCCTGTTTGGCTTGAGTGATGACTGCTTTCATGTCCAGCTAGCTGTTTGCTTGTTATGGCCGCTGTCACATCCTCTGGTTTGAATCGGACACCTCTTAGATGCTTAAAATATAGAAACAAAAGAAGCCGTTTACATGGGCTGCCAAGGTCAGATGCATTCATCAAATAATGTTGTGTGTACTGAGAATGATTTGATAACGGTAAAGCAAAAGCAGGCACAGATGTGAGTAGGGAGTAAACGTTATGACCTTGACAGTTAACATTGGGAATTCTTCCCAGGCATGGATAGAAAGGGCCAAAAGCTTGTTCATATTCGCTGTGGAAGGTGGAATCTGTGCTCGGTGGAAAGCTGTGAGTGCAGGGAGGAATTCTGACGTGACGGGGAGTCCGGGGCAGTTTCAGTGGGAGTGGAGGGTCCTACCACTGGAATGTGCTGTGTGTTATTAGTCAGTGCCACTCAATTGGTCTCTCTATATGTGACTCAATATATGTGTAGTTATGAGTTTTCTTCTCCAACAGCAATAAGAAAGTTGCCTGGTTGGTTGTAGCATTATAAACCTTAAAGGAGAAGTTCAACATTTCGGGAATATGCTGGTTTGCGTTCTTGCAGAGAGTTGGATGGGAAGATCAATACTGCTTTCATGTCTGTACAGTAAATACTGTATGAAGCTATAACCAGCAGCCAGTTAGCTTAGCATAGCATAATGTCTTGAAACGTGGGGGAAACGGCTCTATCCAAAGGTAAGAGAATCTGCCTACTAGTGGAGTAACGTCCGGACAAGAAACCACAACATGACATTTATATACGCTTCTACAGATTAACCAAATGAGATTTATCATGTTAATTAGTTAGCTTTAGCAGTGCTTCTAGGCAGATTTTGTTACCCTTGGAAAAAGCCAGAGCTAAATTAAGCTTCATGTTTAGGGAAAAACGGCTAGCCTGGCTCTGTCCAAAGACTCCAGGAGGTCACTGTGCCCAGTCAAGAAATAGTTGCAGCACATAATGCCACTATAAAACCACAGCATTTGAATTTTACTATTGATTTACATGTTTTGCACAAGTTAGCTTAACTAACCAACTGATGACAGTAGCTTCATATTCACCATACAGACATGAGAGTGATATCAATCTTCCAGTTCTCTACAAAACAATGTGTCTCAAAATGTCAAGCTATCCCTTTAAAAAAGATTGGTGTTGCAAAAAAAAAAACAACTTGTGTGAGACTGATTACCTTTTGTTAACCAAAAAGAGTAGTTTTAAAAATGGATGATTGCTGTATAGATGGTTTAGGTTTGAGGAAGAGCAGTTCAGAGCCAGTGAAGCCCATTTAAAAAAAAAAAAAAATGCACCTTCATCAATCTGAACTGCTTTTCTAAATTCCTGTGAAGTTGACTTTATGAAATCAACCTTTTCGGGGAGCATAAATCACTCACAAACAGGCATGGGAGATAACACACTACCATGCAACAGAAGAGGATAATCATTTCGGCTGTGCAGTTCAAAATCAAATGTTCTCTTTTCTGCTGGTTTCTGTCAGGAGGCCAAGGTGAAGAAGATCATGTCCAAGAAAGAGAGGAGGGAGAAGAAGATGTTCTCCTCTCAAGATGATGAGCACTTCTTGTTGACCGGAGTAAACCTGGCTGACCGAAGAGGGTGAGCTTACACTTATAGTTATAACGTTATCATTAAACATGTTACTCTGAGTACTTACTGTGTTTTTACATGCTAATCATTATGAGGATATGTTATCCCCATCGACAACCTTGTAAATGCTTACAAGTTAAAGTATCAATAACTTAACACGTAAACAAAATAATAATAATAATAATGGGTACTTTTAAAAGATATTTAAGGGTATAATAATAGTTTCACATTTTGGAAATGTGCTTCTTTGCTTAGTTAGTGAGATCAATACCTCTTATGTCTATTTGCTAAGTATGGAGCTAGAGCAAGTAGGCTGATCATAGAGAATGGAAACAGCCAGCCTGTCCAAAGTTTAAAAACCCGCCTACTAAAAGCTGGCTAATTAGAAAGAGTCAGGCTCAGCATGCTAAGCTAAGCTAACCACCTGCTGACTGTAGTTTATTTAGCGACATGAGAGTGGTATCGGTCTTTTCTCTCACCAAGTGTATTTCCCAAAATCTGCTAATGGTCACCATGCTAACCCACTGTGATTTGTTTGCTTTTTAGCGTTAAATTAGGTTCAGATATGCTCAGTGGCCACTTTATTAGGTAAACCTAATAGCCATAAATTCAACATTTATGATAATACTGGCATTTGATTATATGTTTAATATTGGGGTTGGAGTTATAAATGGTGTTGAACTGGAATAAATTATATTTAGAGGTGGTTCTAATGGTTTGCCTATCCCAGTTACAAACACGAGGGGTGCTACTACCTAAGTAATAAGCATATGGTCGCTTTTAAAGTTGTAACAAAATCTGGCTATTATAATCTTAGGAAGAATAGGTGGCAGATCTGCTGTACTGGATTGCATTAGATTGTGTAGGTGTACCTAATGAAGTGGCCAAGGAGTGTAATTTAAAGTAGCCTACTTTTTAATACCACTAACTATATGTAACTTTGTGCTAAAAATATTGAAGTCAAACCTGACCAAATCATTCCTGGTTCACATCATTGTAAGGGGGATATACCCAGTAGCCATTACTGGTTAAGTGTATGTAGCAAAAATATTTACAAACTTGATTAGAAATAATGGGATCATGTCCAACCACTTGTATTTGTTTACATGTAATACAGAGCTTCATTTGCCAGCAGTTGTTATCTTTCAGACCCCTTAAGGAAGTGGAACATGTATGAAGAGGAAAACAAATTAATTACCTCTGACAAACAACCGGGAATTCCTATATAATGGCTTGCTGTGTGAGCATATCTCTCACACACACCCAGTCAGTCTTATTTTTAGTTAAGATGTGAGAAGTCAGCTGATTATTTTTTACACTGCAACAGCCACTTTAAAGTTTGTGTATCTCTGATTCTCCCTGTTTTCCTCTAAAGGTCTCACAAGAAAATCAAGGATGATGAGAAGGAGAAGGAAAAAAAGGACAAGCCAGAGAAGGGCCACTGCTTCTGGGATAGTGTTACCATGACAATGCGGCAGATCTCACCCACCAAAAAACTGGAGAAGATGGAGGGCTGGGAGCCGCCTTGCCTGGATAATGTAACGGAGCCTGTGACCGATGAAGCCCCAGAGGACAAGAGCAAGAAAGGGGACTCGCCTGTGTCCTTCCCCAACTCTCTAGGCCTCCCGTTGGAATTGGCCTCCTGGGGGGGGCGGGGTTTTGAGGAGGACTCCTCCCGCTATGCTAACCTGTCGGACTCCAAGGATTCAACAGCCGCGGTCAGGTGGACAGCCCGCGCCAAAGTCAAGCTGGCTGGCATCAGCAGGATGAGCAGAGGGATTGTGTCAGAGAGTGCTTGGGAAGGGTTTAAATAGTAGCCATTTTACCTTTGATCCACCTCCTTCCTTACCTACCATCAGTAAAGAGGATGAAGACCTGAACCAAATATCTGCTTGTCTCTAGTCTAGTTCTGGAAGAAACTGGTGTTTTTTGTCAACTGGTATTGAGATGCTGTAGTCAAGCCCTGAATATAACACATGAAGTTTGTCCTTACTATTTTAGCGGATTTGGCTTTTTTTCTGCAGGGCGGCCACATTTGAATCACTGACTGCCTGTAAATTAAAACAAATAAAAGCCTTAAACTACTGAACCCTTTTAACTGTGTATCCCCTGGCTTGGCATTTAGATGTTTTATATTGCTACAAAAGGAGAAGTTATTTTCATATAATTATTGTGGCTGTCAAAGGTAAAGAATCCATGAAGAATATGCAAACCTGCTACTGAAGACTGTTGGTTTCCACTTCCTTTCTGTCCATGCAGTCGGATCATCTGAGTACAAAATGAGAGTCTCACGCTTAATGTATACATCAACAGTGGGCTTAAAATCTGTGCATTCTTGTGTGTGTGTGTGTGTGTGTGAGAGAGAGAGAGAGAGGTGGATAGTAAGAGGAGAGAAAGTTTATGGATGGGCATGAACATTTGTTTTAGTGAATCACTCAAAGTTTGAAGCTCTGTTGTGTTTTGAGTATGTGTCATAGACTGATACATCTTTAAATCTGATGCTGAATAACATTTTTATAAAATTTGTAATGATGAAAACATAAAAGCCAGACTCTGTGTGTAGTTGTTTCCCACAGTGACTCCATGCACCTGTGAAGTGCCTTGTATCAATAGAATTATGTCATGTGTTTGCTGTAAATTTGAACCAGACCGAATCATCCTCTGCTGTGCTCACCTCAATGTCTATGCAGGTGTGTCAACCCAGCATGTTCCTGTGCTGCGTCAGCCTTTAAGTCCATTCCTGGTTTCCAGTTACAAACCAGTGTCCACGGATGTTGTTCGCTTCACCAGCTGGAGCAGCAGAAGTGTTGCAGTGTGTGATACATTATAAAAAGCTAGTGGGTTCTTTAATGCTGTTTGCATATCTGTGTATTTTATAAGACTGAGGCCATGGAGATTCATTTAATTTCTACAATGATTTTTCTTTTAGATTATATGAGAAACATTATGCCATTGGGCTTTGCTTCTCAGTTTACTGAATTTGTTTGATACTGACGTCTGCTTCACTGCAGACATCCAGTCCGCTTCCAGGGATATGCCAGTATCCTGTATTTATTCACTAAAAGGCTGCGTCACATTTTCTCAAGCAGAATAAAGATTTAGTTTGACTGTCTGGCTCTACTTCTTTCAACACTTTGCAGTCTGGAGTAAATATACGCCTTGATTTACCAGACTTTGCTTTCACCACCCACATGGTTTTCACTGATAAAATGGCCAAAACAGAAACAGCCTGCCCAAGTTCTTCCACCAGCAGGCATTTAAAGCTGGACAGCCACTTGTAAAACATACCGTGACCTTAAAAATTGAATAATACATATAAATACTGTCCATAATGTTCTGTAAAATAACACTGTTCTTCCACTTTGTATATTCATGTGACATTTCTTGTTATTATATTTAATTTTCAATGTATTTTTTTAGAAAATGTCAGCTTGTGCAAAGCAAGTTACTTTTCATTTATCAGCCTTTAAAAACAATTTACATTACATACAAAAAGTTACATTTTCAAAACACTTCACACACAGGGCTAAACTGAAAGTCACTGGCTAAAATGACACACTGTATTTGGAAAATGCACTAACACTCACAAAAGATAAAAAACATACAACAAAAGCAAATGTATATCTAACAACACAACTTTTGGTGAAGATCATACAGTCCTTCAATTAATCATTACATAATGGACAACAAAATACAGCTATCAGTATGAACCAGTTCAACCTTAGGTTGTGATACATGCCATTTTATTGATACTTTACATAGTATGTGCCAAAAAAGGCAAGAAAGCATATTACAGCATGAATTGTATTTTCTTTAAAGAGATAACACACCCTGCTGCACCAACACTTGCCTTGTTGCAAAACTGAATGCAACATACAATAACATCCAGATGCTTATTTGCAAAAAAATGTGTTTTTGTACGACAGCCAGTCCTATGGAGAGTAGCAACACTGCTGAACTTTCTCCATTTATAGACCGTGTAGTGGCCACTATTGCAGGACATGAAGTTTCTGACTCATGCTTCCCAAAAAGGGCAAAACTGTATATTCCAGTGAGGCAAGGAGGCAGATGTAAGATGAAAAAATATCCATTTTATTTGACAAAAAAAAAAGGCGACTGTCACAAAACAAACGTCTCCAGCCAGAGTCCTAAATATGTGTTCTATCAAACTTACTTACACAAAACAACTTCAAAATTTTCTATTGCTAATACACTCCAGAAGGTGTATTTTCTTCTGCTGAAGCCATTCTGTTGTTGATTTACTTCTGGGCTTTGGATTGTTAACCTGTTGCATCACCAATCTTCTGTTAAGCTTCAATTGGCAGACAGATGGCCTTACATTGTCCTGCAAAATGTCTTGATTAACTTTGGAATAAATTTTTCAGTCGATGATAGCTTCCCTTCCAGGCCCTGAGGCAGCCAAGCAGCCCCAAACCATGATTCCCCCTCCACCATACTTCACAGTTGGGATGAGGTTTTGATGTTGGTGTGCTGTGCCTTTTTTCCTCCACACATTTGGTTGTTGTTCCTTGCAAACAACTCAACTTTGGTTTCATCTGTCCACTGAATGTTTTGCCAGTAGTGCTGTGGAACATCCAGATGCTCTTTTGCAAACTTCAAACATGCAGCAATGTTTTTTTGTACGACAGCCAGTCCTATGGAGAGTAGCAACACTGCTGAACTTTCTCCATTTATAGACCGTGTAGTGGCCACTATTGCAGGACATAAAGTTTCTGACTCATGCTTCCCAAAAAGGGCAAAACTGTATATTCCAGTGAGGCAAGGAGGCAGATGTAAGATGAAAAAATATCCATTTTATTTGACAAAAAAAAAAAGGCGACTGTCACAAAACAAACGTCTCCAGCCAGAGTCCTAAATATGTGTTCTATCAAACTTACTTACACAAAACAACAACTTCAAAATTTCCTATTGCTATAACGCGACAGTCAGAAAACTGTTGCTCTATGTCCTGCTGGGCTGACCTTTTACCGCAGATCACCTCATTTTTACACTTTTTTTACACTTAGCTGCATTTTACAACACTTGAATAGCTCTGAGTTAACAGAACAAACTAATGGAGCACAGCTACACGTTAATTCACCACTTAAACAGTAATGACACCCATCTGAGACAAACATAAAATTTTGCCAAGTGCTAAACACATAAAGGAAAATTAACAAGACTTATAAATAAGAAATTATCCACAAGATTAACCATGTTTTTTCTGGTGGCTCTAACAGAGAGACCTTTGTAACCCTTCATGCAAACCAACAATTCTTCTTCTGAGAGCTTTTTTGTTTGAGGTATGGTTTCACATCAAGGAATGCTACATAAGAGCAGCAAAATTAAAATTGGTGGTTTTTTTTTAGGGCAGGGCAGCTCTAACCAACACCTCCAATCTCATCTCATGGATGGGACTCCAATAGACTTTTGTAGAAGTCATTAGCCTAGAGGTTCACATACTTTTTCCACCCCGCACTGTGAATGTTTACACAGTGTGTTCAATAAAAACATGAAACTGTTTGTATGGTATTTCTTAACTGACTGTGTTTGTTTATTGTTGTAACTTAGATGAACATCAGATCACATTTTATGACCCATTTATGCAGAAATCCAGCTAATTCCAAAGGATTCACATACTTTTTCATAGAACTGTATATTATAGAGGGATAAGGACTGATTGGGGATTGAGGAGTAGTGCAAATGAGTTTCACACAGGTGCACTGGATATTAATAATTATGTAAGTCATTTCTATCAAATGTGGATAGATATTTTCCTTTTGTTTAACATGTTTAATTCAAGAAGTTTAGGTCTTTCTCTATATGATCTGTTTTGAAAATATGTGTAAAAGCAGTAAAACATTTGCATGAGAAGACTTATGCTGTGCTGAGAAGGTGGTGATGAAAATCAAGTGGATCCCAGTTTGTCTAAGCAAGCGAAAAAAACTAATCATGAAACTTTGTTCCTGTGTTCAATTAAAAACGAAATTTTCCTTGCTGTTTTCGGTGGGAAGACATTCACATTGAAATCCAAGGAGTGGAAACTACAATTAGATTAAGTCTAAAAAAAAAAAAAGTCTTTATACAGTAAACAAAAGGAAAAATTATTCCCTGCGACCCAGTATAAAATGAAGAACAGAAACAGGTTTTTAGAAATATTTAATAGTTCCTGTCCCATACAGTCATGATAGTACCATCAAGAGTATTGGAACAGCAAAGGAATATTACAAAAAGTTGGAGGAAAGATACAAAACGTTTTTTTCCCATAAATAATTTTTTACATTTCCTCTGTCTGTTATTTGACAGTTCTGACAAAAGTACATTTAAAAAATTTTACCGCTAATGGAGTTTTACATAATTTTCTCTTAGTGTCGACGTTTCCAAATATACACGGAGCACAGCAAGAATTCACAAAAGGACAACATACAGCATGTAAACAGAGACTCAGTTATTGCAGAAAAATACCACCAAAACAGAACACAACAAAAAGCAGAATAGTTTAACGCCATTAAATAAACCATTAACACACAAGTAATCTTATTCTGCTGCACTGTAAATGTTTACCTTTTGCCATGTAAAACAAAAACCCATTAACATTACTTATTATTATGTACCTACCATAAACATGCTACAACTCCTTTACAGAAAAATCCTTTCACATATTCATATTACATTTACATATATTTTTTTCTCTGTCAGGAATTGCCTTTTTTTGTCAAGAAGACAAACATTTGCGCTGAGGGAGGAAAAACATAAAAGTTCTTAAAACCAACAAACACACACATTTAATCTTTTCTTCGTCTTACGGAAACATTTGTGCGTAAAGAAATGAAGACATTAAAAAAGGCATCTTTCAGTTGAAGCCCTTTGTATTTGGGTAAATGACATCAAGGTCTCGTACAAACTCTCGAGGTGAGGGCTGGGGGTAAACGTAAGCTTCGCTCGAAGAACAACATGTAGGGTTTAGAACTTGAAAAGGTCGATAAAGTGCTGCGGAGAGATGGGCATGAGGCAGCTATCTGGATCGTTGGCTGTGCATGGATGGCCACAGTCCTGGAACACAGTCAACAACCACATTGTTAGAGAGAAGGGAGAAGCCAGAGGTGCAGCTATGCACACAGTTCACATACATACAACAACTTGACATGGGACACTGGAGCTGGATGCATCAGCTGTTTGTAAGTTCAAACTTGGTGTAGTCATGATGCAAGTGGAAGTTTACGCATTACTGAACTTAAATCGATTGTACTGCTCAAACTAGCTCTTACAGAAGAGATTACTTAAGCCTGCAATAACTGATTTTTTGGCCACTTGGGGGCAGCTGAAACAAGCTCTAAATACAAGCAACACTTTCCGCATACAAGTTTGATCCATTGTTAAAAGTATTGATTATACCACCTTAACATTACACATCACTGCCAGATGTAACACACTTTTAGAGTATTAGTCAACATTTCTGACCTGTAACTTAAAATGTTGTTGAAATTAGTGACTTAAACTGCTATAGAAATAATAATAAGTAGGCTTAGGGCTGGGCAATATGGGCAAAAATGGTATCCCGATAAAAAAATTTCCTATCATTAAATTATCGATAATTATCACGATACATGTAAAGTTGTTATTTCTTTGAAGTTTAACGGCTGATTTTTCTTCCGGAGTGAAAGTTGAAGAAGCCAGATGGTTAATTGTAGTTTTAAACTGTTCTTTATGGTCAGTATCTGACAAACACCTGACAAAAACAGTGGATCACTTAACAAAGCTGATATAGAACATTCAAAACAATTATGAAAAAAATCTTTTTTTTCAACAAATATTTATGAGTAAAATTAAGTCAAATCTTTTTTCGGCCCCTTTTCCTCAACATAATAAATATCTTAATAGAAATATTAAGTGCTAATTTGTTTGTGATTCAAATGATTTAAATCAAACATTTATTGAACATTTGTTATATTGTTATTAAGGAAAACTGTATTGGTCTAATTATCATTAGTTTTATTGCCCAGGCTTCAAGTAGGCTTCACTCTCAAACGATTACAATTTGTATCAACAACAATCTGAATTAACCAACATCATTGCAGATTTTAAGCAGATATGCCCAGATATGTTAACTAAATATGTATGTTAACTAGAAGATTTAGTAAAATGCCTTTAACTTACATTTCCAAAATAACACAAAACACTTTTACAAAAATTACAAAAGGTCACTTAGATTGCGTAACTGGATATGTCCTGCTCACTCCAAATTTCATAAATAGTACAAAGTTAACACATACATTTTTCTATGTAAGCATATTGTAAAGAAAAGTAATATTTACATTTAAAAAGGATTGGAAGTCAAGCATAATATATTGATTGACTACCTAAAACTTATTTTTTTTTAATTTACAGCCAGTTACAGCTGATTGCTATAAAGAGCAAGAGCTTTAAGTTTTAATAGTACCTGATTTAGTAAAGCAGGAGTAAAAACATGGAAGGACTTTGCACACACATTTAGGGATTTACAAATTGCTGGTGCAACCTGATTCTGGACATTAGTATACACAGAGAAACGTGTGTTAAACTAAATGACAAATGACAGTTTTCTTTCAGACACATGAACTCAACATTCAGAGGAGTTTATGAATCAACTAAAACACACGTACTTTTAAGAATTCTGAGAGAAGCCATTAAAAAGTCAGTGGAAAGAGTGGCACTGTTTACTAAACACACCTCGAGCAAAACATGATGACATCAAGTGAAACGGAGAACACTACAGTGATGAGTTATAAATCAGATCATCTGGGAAACATGAGACAAACTGGCAACTGAAGACACAAAAAGGCATGATGGGACAGAAAGTACCTTGAATAACAAAGCCAGGTGGCAATCCTTAAGGAATCAGGGAGAAGGGGTACCAGGAGAAGAGGCAGGAAGGAAGGGGGACAAGCAAGGAGAGGGATGCAAAGAGGGCGAGATTAAAAAGTATAGGCACCCAACATGTTTGTGGGTAGTAAATAATCACCAGGAGGGGGGAACAGATAGTATAGGAGCAGTAGTTTTCATCCAAATACTGTTATTTTTTTGTACATACATACATCTTTCCACCAGAAGTTATTATCTTAAATTCTGAAAAACATGATCTTTGTCTTACACGTGGTTTAAAGTCAGACCTTGTGTCATTGAGGGCAAACAAGAAATGTGTTTGACCTCTGACTGCCACGTATACATGTACACAGAATCCATTGTATTGGTGGCAACAAGGATTATCATTCCTGTCAGTACTTACTTATATATTTGTATAAACATAACATTATTCTGAAAATGTAGTATTTCACTGGCCTGCTGTTTTACCAGTAAACTGATCAACATCAGAGCCAAATATTTACAGTACAAAGATGGGACTATTAAACACCTTTTTTGCTGCATGCTAGAGACAGATATCAGTGTGATAGGCTGTGTGACTGGACCAAAGTGTCTCGGAGACTTTCCCTGAGTGTTCCAAATGATAATGGATGTTTTGTCTCTTTGACCAAGGAAATACAATGTGTTCTGGTACAAACTTGATAGACTCTCATGTCTGATTTCTGTACAGTTTAAGAAATATCAGGTCTGTGAGAAAAATCTCTTTGAACCGTGCAGGTTTAATTTACTGTACACACACTTCTGCTTCTAGAAAGCTACAGGATACACCACTATGAGGCGATAAAAGCAAAAGCTCAACCAATCAGTAACACTTATTGTGTAGAACATATTGTTTACTTAATGTTTTCCTCCAATAATGTACTGGTAACTTACTTGCAGTCTGATGAACAGTACTGGTTAGTCACATGGTATTTCCCTCATGTTATGAATGTGGTTGTAGGTGTGTTTGTTTACCTTCCAAAAGAGGATGCTACAGTGTTTGCAGAAGTGCAAGGTGTCGCCGTACTGCTCCTTCATCGGATAATGTTTCTGCAGGGTGAAGTACATTAGCTTCCAGTCCACATTATTGCTCTTGGTTAGGACCAAATTCCTACAGAACTGCACATGGATGGAAGGAAACACAATTAAAACACCCAACCATTTAAAACACAGGGGACAGGAATGTAATTATAACTGGAACAAAGTGTAATTAGATATAATGGAGGACAATTTGTCATTAACACCAATCATGAGTGGGTGTTTTTATACAATATGTGTGTGATAGTGTGTGTGTTTTTGAGAGAGCGAGAGAGAGCGAGAGAGAGAGAGAGAGAGAGAGAGAGAGATCATTGTGAGCAAAGTGTGGCAATTCTGCCCTCTAGTGGACAGCAGGTGAACTAATTAGCAGGCATCTGGGGCAGCCATCTTTTTGGAAGCTTAACTGTAAACTACTATTGGAAGTTTTAAGCATCTCCCTTTCAGAATTATTATTAAAAATCACACATTTAGCGGCACATACTCTTTGTCTATGTCTGATAAAAATTAAATATGTTGCTCTCTCACCTGTTTGTCTGAGAAGTGAAAGTAGCAGAGTTTCTTCCACAGCGTCCTGTTCTCACTGAGGAAATGCAGAGTAGGCGTGGCCTGTCCCAGGTTAATGATGTCATACGCATCGGATAACTTGCAGAGGATCTTGTTCTGCATGTGTAGCGGCAAGTCGCTGAAGGACGTGCCACTGCACATTTGCTGGGGAGACAATTAAGAGCAACACATTAATATCAGAGCTGGACTGTACAGACAAACAAAGTTTCAATATTCCTACATCATAGCAGTAATTTTCCACTGAGGATGATGTTTGATTCATACACAGCTGAGCATTAAATGACCAGTTCCAAGAGATTAGTTGTAAATGCTTCCTCCATCCATATTTCATGTTCCTCACTCATTAAGTTTACCTTCTGCACTTGTGGCCATAAAAGCTTTCAGATTTGTAGCCTATTTCCCTTTTTAAATGTCTCATTTACATACTGGCAACTCAAACTGGACCTGGAGGCGAGGCCCAGACTCCGGGGAGCAGACTTTGGGATGGGCTACACACAAGTCACACGCAAGTCACACACACACACACACGTCTCACACACACACACGTCTCACACACACACACGTCTCACACACACACACACACACACACACACACACACACACACACCTTCTACCTTGGGGATCTGCAGGTTATTGAGCTGCTGCTGCCATTTGAAGATGGTCTCCAGTCGGCACAACCAGATGTTGACGTTGCCCACGAGGACACACCTGCCAACGTGAATAGTCAGACTGTGCAGTGTCGAGCTCAGGTCCTGCAGCAGCTCCTTGACAAGGCGCGGATTGTACTGGTCCTCTAGAACTAGTGGAGAAATAAAAAATAAATAAATAAAAAAAGAAAACATACAAAACACACAAAAGACAATCTTTAAGATGAAGTTCAGCAGCCAAAATGTAACATAATGTAACTAATTATTTCCTTTTCCACCTAAAAAATTTTTATAACTGCACCTAAGGAAAATGCAAAGACTAATGGTAGTTTTAAAAAATCATTTATGAATGAATTGCTGAAAATACCCTATTTTTCTGCATGATTAAAAGCCATTACTTTATGGGGCAACACAGCCCCATAACGACGGAGCACACTGGTCCTACTGGTTTTGTGGTTAGGCATTCAGTGCAATAACACTACACTAAACAGTAGTCTGAGAAACAACATCTTCTGGTTGCTCAGAACACTTACGATTTGGTGAAGAAATGTCCTGTCTGTATAAAGCTACTTTTACTAACACAACATGCTACTGACAACTCTAACACCAGAAACAGTGCTGAGAAAATATCTGGCTACACAAGATGTCCACTGAATAAGTAATCAATGTCCGTCTCAGGTCTCCTTACCCTTTCTTACAATCTTCTCCAGTATATTGAAATAGTTTTTCTGTGCAGCTCCACTCAAAGAGGTCAGCTGAGACCTGGCAATCAGCTGGAAAAGCTGTGGGAGAGAGATGGAGTAAGACAGTTAAGAGGAAGAGATGCTTGTGCACGTCGTAGTACAACAGTTTCAAAAGGATCATAAATTAACATGTGTGATCGTCGTCGCTCACTCTCGCAACATAGTTGAATCTTCTCAAGTCCTGAATGGCACTGGAAAAATCTAGACGGTTGAGGGCTTCACCGAGCGTGCAGTAACCATGACGCTGTGTGTTAACATAAAAATACACACTTATATTTTATTAAAGAATTTATGTATTTAATAGCAAGTTAATCCTTCAAGTGAAAATTAATGTGACTGCTGCAGCACTCACTTCTTTTGTGCTCCCTTTCTGCACGTAGATCCATTTATCCCTGAAAACAACTGGACAAGGGGAAAAAAAACAAATGTATTGCAAAGTGTCCTTCCTTAGTATTTTGGTGATATGCAGTACTAACCAGGTGTTTACAAATGTTTGGACTGAGGTGGTGGAAGACATATTTAGATCCTATGCTTAAGTAAATTTATTAGACAATAAGTACAATTAAGTACAACATTAAGTGTTACAAATCTTAGTGAAGTATTTAGGTACAATCAGCAAAATGTACTTAAGGTGCCTGTGAAGATTTCTTGTAAATAAACAAAGGTTATATTTATATTCAGTGTTTCTCACCAAAAAGCACTGTATGCAACTTTGAGAAAAACAAAAGTGTTTAATGCATTTCATCCCTCATCAAACATCTGAAAGGTTTAAATCCTGCATTGTTTACATTCATCTTTACTTTCCAACAGTCTTTCACAATGTTGTACAATGTTGGGCAGTTTAATCTATAACAAGGCTTCATATTTTATAAGATCATGATGCATTTTGTGAGTAAAATCTTAACCTACAAAGCACCTATTTATTATCGCTGTCAAATAAATGTAGTGGAGTATATAGTACAATGTTTCCTTCTGAAATGTACTGCAGTAGAATTATAAAGTAGCATAAAAGGAAAGTCCTCAAGTAAAGTACAAGGACCTTTAAATAATGTAAGTAATGTGATGCTACACAGCATTTTCACAAAACCCTGAAAATGTTTCTGTAATCTGTGCAAAAAAGAAGGTTGAATTCCATTTATGGATGAAAGGTCATGGGTGGATAGTTCCAGCCCTGAACAATGTTTCCCACAAGCTGTCTGTTGGACAGCTGATTGAGACTGAAACTAGTTGTGTTATTAAAAACACGTTCTGGTGTAAATACATGCAAAAGTCACAAATAGCCATTACTGCTGTAAGCTTCAATATGATAATCACAAGTGATAGATTGAATTTTCATTATTGATACCATGAACTCTTCACAAAGCCAAAATTGTGATCATGCTTTGCTGAAACTCACACTGAGATTTGGTGTTATTGTTGTAGAAGTCCTTTTTCCTCTTTGTGGTGGGGAGCTCACGCACGTCTTCAACAAACAGATTTTCTTTGTTGTCACTGCACAGCCTGTTTGGACAGAGGAAGCATGGAAGGAACTTGTTAAACATTGCATGCGGGTGTGACCAGTTCACCTGAAATACAACATAATTACAAACTGCTGTACAGAGTATGCTCTGCTGCAGCGTCCTGGAGCAGGTCTGTGACTATTTACTGACTGTAGTTCATGGCAAGATGGCTCCTAGGCAGTTTAAGTGCTGCAATATTTTGGAGTTAACAACTTAGGCCAACAAATGTCCTTAATGGCTTAGGTGGCCAATGAGAATAAACTAAACAGAAAGTAAATGCGGGGCTAAAATTGGCTAAACTCAAACAGAAACCCAAATGAAACCATGTAAATATATTGGATACAGGTTATCCACGGGTGGGTGCTTGTGAGGGTCTGTGCACATTTCTTGCTATTTTTATTGAATATAAATGCTTTATGACAGCACATCAGGTGTCTTTGCAGAGTACTACTATTGTGACAACTTCTTCTTATGCAAACTTCTTCTACGGCAAATGAAATGAAATCCCATTAACTAAAATAATCTTTACCACAATCGATTCCTCTGTAACTAGGCATTCTCCAATGACCTTTGAGCAACAGATAAAAGGGCTGGACTGAACTAGTAATTGACGGTCACTGAATGCACTCATAATACTTTGGCTGAAGTTGAGCAGCCGACTGGCAACACTACCAACTCAGGGAGCACAATATATGAGTCAGCTGACTGTACTGGGCATCTTCTTAAAGAGTAAGTGGAAGGACTGTGGTCCATTCAACTTGACTGCAAAGTCTCTGGATCTCATATAAAAGCACACTTTTCATCTAAAGCAGATTTATTATAAGGATATACTTTAGAGAATGACTGATAAGATGGTTGCAACAAATACCAAGTACTACAACAGGTCCCAGAGTATATTCAACAGGGTATTTATTCTAATGACAGATACAACGGCAATATTCTGTTCATGAGCTTCCAGAAGCTGGACAAAAATATGTACTTCACACAATCTGAGTGATTTCAACACAGATTCTTTTGGATCAAGAAACAAATTTACTTTTTCCTCCAGCATAAGTGAAGGCATGGCTTTGCTTGTCTGACTGTGAAGTCAACAGATTGGGGCGAATGAGCTCTACAGTAATCCTCCGTCTCTATCCATTTATCCATTTGCACAGGCATACACACAAACACACATGCAAGCACAGTAATCTGTCACAGTGAATTACAAGTGAGGAATGCAATAGCCAGGCTTTTAGTAATTTATTTTTTTTTTACAGTTTGCATGCAGAGCACCAGCCTCCACAGAGCCAATAAAAGTAATCACACAGCAGCAGGAAAGTTCAGAAAGATTTGTGGACATTTAAACTATATCCTAAAATACATGAGCTAAAGGGTTGAGGGTTATGTAGAATGTCAACATGAACAGGGAAGAAAACAAATAAAGCATGTGGCTGACATTTAGCTGTTAAAATGTCTATTACTCACTGTAGATAGATGTGTTCAAGTAGCATTTATTACGTGCTTTGTCAAGCGCAAGACGACTAAACAATCAAGGCAATTCAGACAGTGTCTGTGATAAATTACCACAGAGATGGGCAGTAAAGTGAGGGTCAAATACTGACACTCAACTTTCCAGCACCTGACACTAGTGAGCGAGTGTTTGCAGATAATACGTGACAGAGGTTTGTTGACGTTAAAAGATACATTATGTTCTAAACTACATCCGTAACACTGTGCCAGAGCATTGTGGTGGAACAATGCTCTTCTTTCTTTCTTTCAGGCATACATTTGTTGGTCTGCCAAATGTACCTCCGTCGCATTAAGTCACTGGCCTTTCTGAGTGAGGCTGCCTTTGGAGAGCAGCCAATTTGAACAGATGATGTCATTAGTTATTGTCCGGTGCAGTGTCCTTGGCCTTTTTGTGAAAAGACTGCTGACCAGCTAATGTGGCACTGTGAGGTAATGTTGTTTTTTTTTTTGATCAATAGAAAGGGCAACACTGTGATGTAAAGGAGATATCACCAACTGGTGATGAGATTCTACCAGTAACCCTATCTGCACCAGCAGGACACCAGCGCCCTGCTCACTGTTTAAGTGAGTCTGACAAGTGTAAATAAATTCAGCCTTGTACCTTACAGTCAGTCAAAGCTCTGGTCCATATGAGCAAAATGAGCTATCATGTTCTCGGCAGTCCACATTTACACAATAAAATTTGGCTCTAGCCCATAGTCCTTACTTGGGCAAGAGGCTTCAATGAATAGCTGCCTGTGTTATTTTTTGGATATGATGCTTTAGTAAACTCTCCACATTCCAGGTTTTGACCCTTGACCCCCATGAAGTCAGAAAGGTTAGGGACAACTTGAGAAAAACCTAAGCAAAGACTACTTTAACTTACAACAAAAATCTCACAGATTTCACCAATAAATTGGATTACTGAAAAGTTCTAGGCCTGAAGTTCTATGTTTGTTTGTTTGTATATATATATATATATATATATATATATATATATATATATATATATACACACACACACACACACACACACACACATCATAAATTTGAATACAATACATCTTAATCTTCAAATTGTGCAAAGATAACAAGAGACTTTGACAGTCAGATAAATGCAAGTAGCAAAAGAAATGCTTTGCAAAGAAATGCTAAGCCATGTACAGTATAAACAAACTAATGATGTAAATAGCACCTCACTGCACCACACAACACCCCAACACACATACTTTATGATTTAGGAGAAGACAGATGTAATTAAAAGGATGGATACGACTGGGAACCTCCTCTTTTCTCTCCCTTTATGTGACCACTCATTGCTAGTTGGCTTGCGTCAAAACAGTACATGTTTCCTGCAGATAACAAGGCGAGCTCTCCTCCTGGGAGGCAACCCAGACTGCCCACAGAGGCACATGTAATACAGACCAGAAAGAATTATTATTGTTATTTTTTTTTAGTTCAGCTGCTTTCAACAAACAGTGGTCGTTAAAATCCCAACTTAACTCCTTTGGGATGTTCAGTGTTATAAAAGCACACACACAGGTGCTGTTTCATATTGAAGTTATTCTTGTGTGCTTGATATACGTTACGCCAGTCATGGTTTGTCAGTCAGTCAATAATAAAGCTAAAATATGAACAATTACCTAATACCAGTGTATATATAATGTAAATTTTCAGTTATGACACAGGCCTTTGCAGGTTAAGTCATTTTTACTATTTTAAAATAGGTTATATATTACAACCAGGCTGCATGGCTTGTTTTGAGTGTTTGAGTAAACAACAAGTGTTTGTTTATTGCTTCAAGAGGACAGATTGCAGGAGACAATAATAGATAAGAGTTAGCGGAATACATTTTCCTTCTGGAAATGAGAAACTATGGCTTTTGTACTTTGTGGAAGTTGGAAGATGTCTGACAACCAAGACAACACTCAAAGTGAGCGAGTCAGTCAGCTAGAGTCCACTTTTAAACAGAGATAAAATCTAATCGACTCTTGGCAATACTGGTTTACTGTGGTAAGATACTGAGCAACCTCCAATCTGATGGGCCATTTTGAGTTGCTTAAATATTTTAGTTATTCATTTATTTAAGTATTTGTAATACTAGTGTAGAATAAGAAAACTTTGATGCTAATTTGATTACACTTACTGCTGGGCTCTGAATATAGATTATTTTTGCATGACAGTAATCCTTGCAATCATTAATTTAATAAAACCAAAGGTGAAAAGGTGAAATCTTTATCATATTGTTGACCAATGCAATGACCTTTGTTCTATGGATAATTTAATCAGATAAAAAAGTCCACTAACTAACTTTGTTAGTTTTAAATTATTTTTTAATCTGAATCATTACTTTGGACAACACAAAATGTCTCACATTACGATCAGATCATCAAGATATGATACCACTAAAAGTCAATAAATGCTTATATATATATATATATCCATCCCTAGTATATACTGTGCATGTAGAAATAAATCTAAGCACTGCATAAGAGAGAGAGAGGGCTACTGATGACTATAGGTAATATACTCATTTTATACTTACATGCATGTCACAATTGTATACTGAGGATATAATACATTTTAAAGTCAGTTAAGTCTAATCTTACCTGACAAAACACTGACCCATTAACCATATGACGTTTGACACACGCAGTGCTGGTACAACAATGCCATTAAAGGCTGATATAGATGATGAAGGTGAACAATTATCTTACTCTTTCAAGTCTATTTCTCTGTTGTCATCTTCCAACTCGTGTCCATAGAAGACAATCCTCTTCCAGCCACACTCTGTCTTTGTCCAGCTCCAGCCTGGTGACCTCCAGTCTTGGCCCAAGAAAGGCATTTTAGCAAATGTCCGGCAGAGAGCAGTGAGCAGAGAGGGTCGCTTCCACTCCAAACACCTGGGGGGTCAACAAGATGCAGGATTTAACTCTGTGCTCTGGGTTCTTTGGAAGAAAAGAAAGGATAGGATAGGAAACGGAATACCTAAAGGAGAACTTATAGTCAACTTAATGCTTAATGTTGACACTTAACTAACATTTTTCAAAAATTCTGATAAAAAAATTCACATCTTGAAATTAAAGTTAAGTCAAAAATCTGGTCGCTCAGACTGGATCAGTGAAATTCAGACATCAAAATTTAAGATTAAAACTTGACCATCACAGCTACTTAGGATGAATCAGTCAGACCTCTTCCTCATGTGAGTCATCTGAGAAGGAGAAGTTCACATGAGCCACTGCAAACCTAGGACACTAAATTTGTGAACACTTTTTTGAAACTCCACCAGCTGAAATGACTCTCTGGACATTTAAATTCAGATTTTCAAAGCTATAGTGAGATTTCAATTTTAACAGTGTTTAGGATCTGTTATACTAAGGGAGTGGGAAATGTATTTATTATGGCCTTTTTTGCTTCCATAGTCTGCAGCCTACAACTACATGTTAATATCAGCTTTCTCTGACAACTTCCAAATAAAAAAAAGAGGAGCATTATATTTATTAACGTTGTCTATTTTGATCCTGTTTTTGCGACATTACGGTAGACACTGCGATGCAAAATGGCATACTGAGATAAACTGCTTTAATAACACACCTGACAACGACTATGGCGCATTTATCTTGCGCATTTGAAAAAATAACAGCGTTAGCAAACGTCGTTTTAACGCTTAACAGTAAAAAATGAATATAAGACAAGCTGTCAGTCGGTTCAACACATATAATCACGACAGGAAATACATAAAGCATACCAACACTCTATAACAGAGTTGTGAATTTGCACAAAACGGCTAAACAAACCTTAAGCGACTCGTTTGTTGCACGGTTCTCCTCTGCCTCTGTTTCTTGTCTCCGCCTGCCCTGCTGGAAATATTGACGGAAGTAAACACAGAGCGGACACTGGAGTTCGTCTGCGCCCCCTGCTGCTCTTTGATAGGACAAAACGTCAGTATTTATCTTGTTGCTACCCAGAGTCGCATCACTGATTGGCTCACCCGGCTGTCAATCACGTTCTTTTTTTATCCCATCTGTTTTGATGGGGGTTTCTTCTACACGTGACAGAGGTCTGCGCACATGCACTTATGTTTTGATTTTGAGCTGGCGGATGGGAACGGGGGGCAGGACGGTGGGGGCCCTTTCTATGTGGAGTTTGCATGTTCTCCCCGTGTCTACGTGGGTTCTCTCTGTGTGCTCCGACTTCCTCCCACCGTCCAAAGACATGCAGACTAGGTTGATTGGTGACCCTAAATTGTCCTTAAGTGTGAGTGTGACTGGTTGTTTGTCTATGTGTGGCCCTGCAATGGATGCCTGTCCAGGTTGTACCCCGCCTTTCACCCAATGTCAACTGGGATTGGTTCCAGCCCCCCCCCCCCGCGACCCTGTATGCAGGATAAGTGGTTGACGATGGATGGGAACGGGACCACCGGGCATTTGTATGAGTGTTGATGTTGTTGTTAAGGAACATTTCCAAAACACATATTTTTAAAGTGCTATATTAATTATTATTTTATTAAACAGAAAACTCAGGTTCAGACCTCATTGTTAATGGTATTAGTTTTAGAAGTTGTGGTAGTGGTTTAGTATTAGTATTACTCTGATGTGAGAATTAGGGTTAGCTACCATATTTCTGTTTAATCATCATTATTTCAACCACTTATACTGTAGTGTTGTTGATTGGGGAAGTCTAAGTCAAATCTTAAATCATTTAAAGTCCAAGTCAAGTCTCAAGACTGTTGAAGAAGGAAAGTTGCTCACCTTAAATCTGAGTTTAAGATGGTGTATAAACAGAATTTTGTCAACTCCATCACAACTAGTTTTGAAGCCATTCGTGCTCCAACTTACTCAAGTGTGATGTGCAAACATAAAAGGCTACATAAAATACACAAAGGCTGGACTTTCACGGAAGAAGGAGACGTCTTGTATCTAGTAGTTCAACTTTTGATTGGAAAACTATTTGTATATTCATACATTCTTGATTTTATAATGAGCGAGAAGAGGTAGATGTCACTTTCACAAGTTTTTAAAGAATTGATTGAAATAATAGTGTAAAAACTGTATTAGACAGTCAAGTCAGTCAAGACTCAGCAGTCAAGTCCAAGTCAAATCTTGAGTCCTAATTTTCTTAATGTAAATCACACATAAGTAAAGAGTCTCAAGTCTATAGCTAAGGTATTTCTGAATTTTTATCGGTGACATGACAGAAAAGGTCTGAATTGCTGTTGCCATTAGATAGGCTATATTTATGTTTTGTAGAGCAGCAGCATTACAAATCAAGCATCTATCCAGATTGGTTTATGTGGGGTAATTGTTCCTCTGGGCATTGTTAGTATATGTGATCACAGTGCTGACAGAGGTTTAGTCTGACTGGCCTGGTGACATAGTTGCTTAGCTTTTAACACTACACATCACATTAGGTTCAGTCTTGTTGTTTGATACTGCCCCCTTTAGGCTACATACAGTAAGTTCAAAAGATTTAAAATCACTATGAACAGTGCTACCATAGGCCTGATATACATACAATATTAATTAAAAAAATGGTGTTATATCTATATAGATTTGTATTCCTCTTAATTTGATCAGTTGAATAAGTTAACCAACATTGTATTCGCACCTTGGATTAGACCTCCCGAAACATACTTTCACTGAATAAAGGCAACAATTTCATCCCTATTCAGTCATTGTCCGGTTAGAATCTGTTAACGTGCACCTGGCCTAAGAGATGTGCACACAACTTGTAACAATGAATACATTTAAGAAACAATTTGCGAGTAAGAAAAATAATTAACAACTTTATTTCTAGCAGTTTTCCAAATTTACAGTATAAAACAACACAGACAACGGTAGTGGTAGCTTGAACCTGGTTTGGGTAAAGGGGTGAAGTGATACTGCAGTAATATTTCAGCCTATATGGTGAAATTGACTGAGATCACAGTAACACTTTACACAATAAAAATCCCAAATAAAAGAAGGCTTACAAGCCTGCAGTCAGCAATCACACATTGTACACTGAATCATCAGCTGAATATTAAGAAGTAATTTTTAATTCTGGGAACAAACAAGTGGAAAGAGCAGGACATGACTTGCCATCATATGAAAAATTCAGTCAGGCCTCTGGAGAGAAATGTGTGTTGACAACATGGGTATACCTGAGTGATGTGTATCTACTCACATATGCTGTGCAGAGACATTGTTTTTACAAGAGAAAAACAGAGTGGGTGGTTATCCCGTTTAACACATTGAGTCCACAATTGGCTAAAAGACAGAAAGGGGAAAAAAGTGGTGAAGAGACAAAGCAGACAGAGATTGGGAGAAAAGTGGAGATACAGTTACAACAGGTCACTGGACTTAAGCCTATCAGATTATTAAGTACATTCCTCTCACACAGTACTCAGGGACAAGCTGATTCTTTGGCTGGAAAATAACTACATCCTGCACACATCCTGTGCACAAGTTTTTCTGTCCAGCGGCAGTTAGATTTAATGATTTTTATTACTGTCAACAAGAAACACTCGTCTACGATAACATGGAAGGAGCAGACCTGTCTTACTGACACTCTTTACTTTTGTAACTGTGGTGTGTGTGTGGAAAGGAATTTACACATTTCACATCTCCAGATGAAAGGTGTACATGAAATGTGGGCAGGGATACACTCATTGGATTATGAACTTATAGGCAGATTGGATAAATGATTATTTAAGGGCACGTTCATGCTTATGGTGGTCTGAATGCCTTCCTGAGGAACTTCATATTTGAGTAGCATAACATGAGCAATATCACTGCTCCTAAAATTTTAATCTTGATATGCGTGTCGTTATTTGTGTCTTCAAGTGTGCACCCATGCACACAGTTTTGACATTTAACACAGGTATTAGGAATTCTAAATTGCAGCTCTGTGAAAAATCTGTGTAGAACGTCAGCAAATAAACCTGCTAGTAACATTTACATTTAGCTGACACTTTTACCCAAAGCGACTTACAATTGCTATACATGTCAGAGGTTGCACGCCTCTGGAGCAACAAGGGGTTAAGTGTCTTGCTCAGGGACACAATGGTGGATGGGTCACAGTGGGGAATTAAACCTGGGTCTCTCACACCAAAGGCATATGTATTATCCATTGCGCCATCACCAATGTTTGAAAAATAAGTTTTTGTGTTCCTGTGTGCGTGTGAGGTGGGGCTTTCTGTGGCAGGACAGAGAACAGCTAAGCTTTATGCAAGTTTGAACAGATGCAAAAATGCATTTTTTTGCTGAAATTCGCACACAGTATGCATAGAAACCAAAAGAAAACGGATATAGGCACATAGACACACAAACACACAGTCACAACACACAGTCACATAAAGTCCAGTGGCGTTGTAGTTGATTTATGGTCTGCGATACAATAAATGGGTAAAACGTATCAGTTGTAGGTATATGGCCTCTATAGAGAAAAGAAGGAGTTATCTCAATCAAGGTCTCTTAACTTTTTCCCAGTCTCTGTGGCGTTTTTGCAACTGTACAGCCATTTGATAATCCTTGCATTACGTTCAATAACAGACGTCCCCTGATGTATCTTTTCATGTAACTCACGATCTTGTAGTCCATCGCTGTCACCACTGTTCCTGGAGAAGCCATCGTCTGATGTCGAGACGCTGACACTACGGATGTTTATTGGAATTTCATCTGAGCTTGCAGAGAAGTTCTCCTTCCCCAAAGACTCAATAACCTCACTGTCCAGCCCACAGTACTTGAAGAAAACATCAAAGTCCGCAAAGCTTTTGGAGTACCTGGAGCTGATGTCAGAGTGAGAACGACTGACCCCTTTGCCAGGCCTCCTTTCACACTCAGGGACCGCCAGAAGACCAGCAGATTTGTTCACACCAGCTGTCACCTTTCTCCCAGAACCCCTGTTATCTGTTTTGTGTTGTCCTTCTACTCCGTTCATCCTCCTCTCTGATTTAGAGGTAACTTCAAGTGAGCTACATTCCTTTACTGTTCCCTCAAGTGTGGTGTTTTCCCCCTCATACTCTTTATCTGCTGCCTCAGGTAACGGAACATTTCTGTGCACAGAGCCGAGAAGCAACTTACGGGTTATATTGTGTTTCCGGTCATTTGTTGACAGCAACTCACATTTTTGTCTGTAAAGCAGAAGAGAGTCTCGTCGTTTTTTGGAGCTGGACTGACGTATCTGCCCCGGTGAGCAGATTTGTGCTCCACGTGTAGCCTCTGTTGAGTTACTCCCCATGACAAGATTTCCACAACGGTTTGAGCTCTGGTTAGAAGACCCATTGCTACTCACAGAGGCTGGTCCAATACTGATCACAGGCTCCTGAGCCGAGTTGACCACCTGTTGGCTTTTGACATACTGTAGTTTGCTTGCAGCGAGCCTCTCCACAGCAGTCATGCGTCCTTTTTTCTCATTCTCCAGTTCCATTTGCTTTCGAAGGTATTCTGGACCCTTCCCCAGGATTTTAGTGGTCTCACTGGTTGCCTCCATTGTGGTTTGAATGAACAATCAAATCAGTTGTTCCAAAGAGTGGGTAATCCTTTAGCTTACGGTCTCTTCAGCGTTAGAAGTAAAAAATTCCATTCAAGTCCGTTCTTTGCCTGGGCACGTATCACAACAGGAGACTTCACATTACTCCACCCATTCTGTGCTAGGCTAGTTTTAACCAAACACAAGCCCGTTCAAAGTACACCTGATACATCACAGGGTTTTTTTTCTCGTCTCATGGTGCAAATGCGAGCCCTTTTCCTTGTTGCTCAACACAGGAAAAAATATTACATTATCTCCTACCAAGAAAACTAGCTTCCCTATTTACAAACTAGTCTCCGCTATCTTTTATCGACTCATTTATCAGAGACACTGACTCATCAAATAGGATTGGTGTTCATATTGTGCAATAAATGTTTACCCGAGCCTAATCATGCTGTCTCCCATGGGGATTTTTAAGAGAAGGTAGGTGGTAATTATTATGTGTCAAAGCCATCAAAGCAATATTGTGTAACACTCAAAGAGAAAAGTTTATGGGTTATTGTAAGAGTTTGTTTTGTATTTTGCAGTGTAACTATATCTTACTGAATGACTCCACCAGCGGTTTGAAGACTTGCGCCAGGTCAATTTAGGATGATTACGTGTTGTTTTAAATCAATCCCCCTAGCTCGTCAAAAAACCTGACATTAACTTTATTTTGAGGTTTTATTGGATCTGAAAAGTTACACCCTTAAAACACTCAGAAAACACCACAGACCACTAATTTGACAGGGCAAATTGATGAAACCATAAAACTTTTTTATTTTATTTCAACAGTCCAGTCTCCAGTTTACTGGTTTTCAACAAACAGATGTTCATTAAAGCCCAGTTACCAGTGATAAAGGAAAGCTAGACCAGCTGACAACAGATATGCAGACAATTAGTCAAATAAAAAACATTGGCAACAACCAAACCCTCCACTCCACTTCTATTAATGGGTTTTCTAATATGTTCTCGCTGTATCTTTCAGAGGACATGGGTAGATGTAAATGAGTGCTTAGACAAGAGAGAAGGAAATCAGCATGAGTGTGAATGTATGCAACCTTTGTTGGCTTGTGATAGCTGTAAGATTAAGGTTTGAATGCAATAGATTAAATTAAAGGTGAAAAAATCCCATCAAAAATAAGTAGGTTCTCTACACCCTTGTGTTATTGGAAACATTGAATCAACTAGAAACATCTGTGTATAAAATGAACCTTAAAGATACCAGATCTACTTGTTCAAAAGGCAGAGGGCAGCACTAGAACACATAGAAGGAGGGTCATTAGAATACAGTTTTGCCTATGGCTTAATACTTTATTTTTTTAAGAGCAAACACTACACATCCAGCATCAAAGAGGAGTCCACTCTTATCCCGCTTGTTAGCTTAAAGGCCAACAGAAACCAATGACTTAAAGGCATTTTTATTAATTATTTCAAATAATTTAAGCATTCTCATATTTTCCGGTGTTTGCAAACAATTATCATACCACATCTGTTTTTCGTGTTGATTGCATTTATTCATCAGTTTGATTTCTTTTCATTGGCTGCCCTAAAATCAGAATGAATGGTTCACTTGAGGATTCTGCAGTGTTGTGTCGTGTCATTATTTATTAATCATACAATTACATTTTTTTTTTATATTGTTATTTTTTTAGATAGTCATTCTTGACATATCACACCTTTTAACCATCACTATGACAGAATATTTAAATGTATTGCAGATGAAGAATCTTCCATATTTATTTCTTGCAACAAAGAAGAAAATAACTTAGGCAGTGACAAGTGAAAGTGGTACTGAAAGAGCCCACTCTCGGAAAGCAAACAAAGCCATAAGATCCGGCTTCCTTCAGAGAGCCATAACTCCCATCATTGTGACAGACCCACACTGCTATCCCTAGAGGCATGTTGCTTACATCTCTAATAAAAAGGAAAAATAAGCATCTGAAAATGATCATTTTCATAAATGACTGTCTTTCTGTTGCACAGTAATCACCAGTTTGTCTTGGCTGGACTTCATGTGCAAACCAAATATATAATAAGCAATAAATGTTTATAATATACAGCATGTGTTTAACACACAGATGCACGCGTGCATGTACACACACACACACACACACACACACACACACACACACACCTCCCAAAGACTCTTATGTCACCTTTTTTAAAATGTTAGAGTTGAAACTAAGTGCAGTGGCCGTGTTTACAATCATTTAGCATGTTGTCTGATTGATTAGTGAAACCTGTTTAATTGGAAAAAAGAGAGAAGGAGCAGACTCGCAGAAAGGATGCAGGGGAACAATGAAAACATGAACACTGACACCATTAGTCACTTCTCCCCTGAGCCCTGTCACTTTTATTTTATTCTAAACTTACAGTGCCAGTTGGATAAACATAATCTACACTTTAATGTGACACTGCATCATCTGCTAATTGTGTTTTTATTGAGTCATTCACAATAATTATCACCCATCCTTGAGACGTGAATGAAACTGGTCGACTCAATTAAAAACGCTGTGCAAATTATAAGACATAATTGCTGCAGGCATCTTTTGCTTGCAGTTATTGTTTCAGTGTTATGTAAAGTAACTCATAATAGGTAATTATGCATGCAGGGCTAATTACCAGGAATATAAAGTCACCTCCCACTCAATTAGTCAGTGTCTATCACAAGCTCATTTTACTGTATTTCAGAAAACAACTGTTTTTGGAGGATTGCTGCAGTAGTGCTCATTCATGGTAAGGTTTTAATTTCCTTTTACTTACATGTTTGTAGTCAGATAGTCTGGTGTAGTCAGCACTAGATAATCCTTTCTCAAACTCAAAACAGATCCAAACTGATTTTTTTTTAAGTATTTCATTGTGAAATACAATAAATTTTTTTCACCATGTTCATATTGAAGTGATTAAAAAGACTCACTATAGAATGAAATAATGCAACACACCAGGGATCATAACCACACTTTGAAAGTAATGAGTGCATACATGAAGAAACAAATGTTTTGTGAGTCTTTATTTGACTGGCGAACTCGTTAAGTCTTAAATTCAATTATAAATAGAAATGAAATCCTACATCTCATATTATGAAGTTATCAAGAGTTGGAACTGGAATCAGCAAAGAATCTCTTGGATCAGCCTGACAAAACAAAGGCCTGAATTTTATAATTGTCGGCTTACCTAATGTATATCTATTCCCTGGGCAATAATATTCCTAATCTTTAAGCCCTAATCATTGCCTTGCATAAAAAGTGGTGTTGTTGCTAACACCCTGCTTATTCCTCCATTCACATCTGCACAACCAATCACATCCTATTCTCTTGGCAGCTGCAGTTACCTACCACACATGGTCAGACTGCAATAACAGGAAAAAAATGCTAAACAACACAAAAAAACCCAACAACAACACACTAATAGCATTAATAACAGGCACAGATTGCCTGACAACTCTGTGGATATATAGTAACATCAAATGGAACTGTTCCCCACAGCCAGCTCTGTAGAAGAACATCTGTAATGTGCATCTCTTGAATCCATCATAATGTGGAGCAGATGAAAAGCAAACCAGGGAAATGGTTGTGACTGACTACGTTAAATCAACAAAAAAAAAGAAATTTTCAGCCTACCATGTTTCTTCCCTAAGACAAATATATTATGAAAATATATGCACTCAATAGGACTATGTGACAAATTATGTACTTTCACTTTTTATCATTCTTTGAAAAATGAACAATTATGCACAATAGCTGCAATATCAATATTTTATTTATATATTATATTTCCTAACACCAAACGAGAGAGTGTAAGTTTGTACATATGTGAGGTTTTGACCATAATTGAGGTTTGTGCTATAGTATGCACAATAAAGGTGGAGGCTGATTGTGCTAAGGACTGAACATTGTAGTTGGTTTCAGTTGAAGGAAATACATTCCTCTGTGGCATCTGTCTGAAAAAAGTATTGATAACTTTCTACCGCTTTCTCATGAAATATTCCTGTGTTTTCAGGTGGTGTCATATTAACATTCTATTAAAAAAATATTTTTTTCCTTGTTTTCTAGACTTCAGTGATCGCCATCTTGTGGCATTTGTTTTTTCCTTTCTACTTGCCGACCAGCAGGTGATAGTGATTTGAGTTGATTACTGTGTCTACAAGAAATGCCTGTTTTCTCTCTCTTAACACTTGCCTGAGGAAGATCTTGGAGAGTCAAACGTTGCCTTGACAGGAGAATTAAACTATTTATTTGGAGCTTAACAGTGTGCATACCATTCTCCTCTGTGCCCTGCAATAACGCTATATGCTAATTTGATGTGGAACATTTTTCCAAGATTAAGTTAATACTCTCAGAACAGTTAAGACAGCCATTAAAAACATTGAAACCATTCTTTGCCAAACAGCTTGGCTTATTTTTATAGTGCTGCTTTTTTTCATACAACATATTTATGGAAAACAACACAGCGATTATATACCATATTCTGATTAAATGGAGTTTCCTTTTATCCTTTTTTGACTGTTTTGGGGAAAAAACATTCAGTAAATGTAACAGTTTCATCTGACATGTATGTTTGATGTAATAGTGAGCCAGGAGAACTGATTAATGTAGTTCATTACATACCTTGATACTTTCCTCTTTTCCTTAAGACTGTAGTGTTGTCCAGCTGCGTGTCCATCCGATCGGAAAGGCATTAAAAGCTCCCTGTACAAAAATCCACAGATGTTTTAAGTAATATGTAGACAGATAAATGCAGGATACAACTACCTAAGATCCTAGAAAACCTACAGCTGGCTTTTTCCAGGAAGAACTACCCAGTGAAGTACACCTGAGTTCTAAATTAAGTCGGTGTCTCCCATGCCCACATTTATGTCTGGGCTTAGGTATTTCTTTGAGTTCAGCCGGTAGACTTACTCATCCAGAACCTTTTGTTTTACTTGTTTGAAGTGAGAAAATGTAATTACATATTACCATATACATCTGTATCTTATTGTTAAAGGTGAATCATAAAGAATCATTTAAACCTCTGTCAATGAAACACTGAAGGTAATTTCAAAAAGCAACGTGTTTCTCCAAAATGAATTTTTCTGCTTTAATGAACATCTCTCCGCAATCTACTTGTCCTGTCATCTCTTCTTCATTGCTGCTAAGAAAAGATACTTCCCATCAGTGGCGCCGCCAGAAACTTTGGGATCCATGACAAAAAATCTAATTGGGCCCCCTCTGCGCAGCTGTTGTCACCACATCTCTAGGACCTAACTGTCCCATCAAAAGCTTTACATAACTCTAATTAAAGGCTTTCAACTGTCTTGTTTCTTGTAGGTCAATACTAGTACTAGCACAATATTTACTGCTGGTGATTTGTACATGCAAGTCTGCATACAGTATGCAGTTATTTTTATTATTTGATGCAAGATTAAAAGCCACCATAAAAATGTCCTTAAGGCAATCTTTTACAGTCTCAATGTATTTTTATAGTAAAATTAATTATCTATAGATGTCATTTAACGGCCATAATAAAATCTAAATGAATGTATCAAAGAGGATTATTTTAATATCATCTGTAAATTACGTGCAGGTTGAGGTAAGCTACTCACTGTTTCCAACTGTCCAGCATCCAGTACAGACAGGAGGTTGTTTTTATTTTATTTCATAATGATCATTATGTGAGAAAATAATTTGTGTTTGAATTGTTGTCATTAATAAATATTTCATTTTGTTTTTGTTATGGTAAAAAGAGCAAGAAAGACAGAAATCCCCTCAGACTCCCTGGAATGATGCTAACTGGCATGTCATTAACACAGTGTTGCTCACCTTCTTCACTGGGACAGGGACGCTAGCGGTTATGAGGAGACTGGGGTGCTGCCGACTCATCTGTTGTTAGTCTGCTAAAGGGACAGGGACAATGATTTACTATGAATATTTTGCTAAACGTTTCCCTGCACTGATTAAATGTTGGTGAAATGTAGGCTAACGCCAGTCTGTAGCTAGCTAGCTTATTTCACTGTGGACATTAAGCCAACAGGTTAACACCACTCACAGACTAAAGGCTGGCCACTTTTCTTGGTGAAAAACTGGGTTACACATTGACATCCTTTCCTTCGTCTTTCCTCTCTCTCTTTTCTCTCTTTCTCCTTTTGAAACCAGATTTTGGTTTACTAGGCAACATTGTGATGTCTGTATTTCTGGCGCATCTACTAACTGCAACTAAACTCCGTCACTGATAAGGTGCGCATAGGTAGGACCAAACCATTTCATGCAGATACAGGGGGGTGGTCGGTCAATATGGATGTTTAGTTTTTGGTCAATGGGGATATTTAACTTCTATTGCCAAAAACAAAGAGATTAGTAATTTTATTATTATATTTAAAATACTCAATGATGATGGTTTATATAAATATAATTTGATATTAGATTTTACCTATTTTTTGGAATTGTCCTAACTTTTCCCCCCTACATGGCGCCCCTGCTTCTCATCACTGGCTAATAAGAAGATCCAGGCTAAGTAATGAGTTAATTAGTAACAGGAAGTAAACAAAGAGAAACAGGTACAGCTGCTTACACAGTTTGGTGTCATATCTATGTTGATCTGCTCTGACTACGTGACAAAGCATTGTCTTTGATTTGGCTTCCAGTTTCATTCAAGGGTTTGTCTGTGACCCTTATGATTTGTAGCTGAGCATCACTAGGATGGCTGACTTAATGTATGTACTTTATGCATGTATGTGTTTCGTTGGTAACTGTATCATATACATCATAAACAATGGCATGACAAATGGGGCATATGCTGTATATAACAGTTACACAGTACAGAAAGATGATCATGAGTTGTGTATTTCACACCATGACTGAGCAAAGCGTTACCCAGTATATGATAATTTAATCTTCTTGTAGTCCAGGGTGACCCCAAGCCCAGATTTACCGATGTTGTTGTACATAAAAAGAATGGGTTTCACTAAACATGACGTGATAATGAATCAACTATAGTCAGATTGTGTCTGTAATTCGAGGGATCTGAGAACTTCTGAGAAATAAAATGATAAAGTTCTCCCTGTAACTCTAAACATTTATTACCCTACTTCACATCTTGGATTGACTATTGCAATAAAATAATAGTGAGTGTTACAGGCTAGTGAGCCAGTTTTGCATATGTTTCAAATCATCACAAAATGGTACTTTCCTGTCCAGCAAAACATGAATGTACTATTTACTGGATACCAAAGATTGATCAAGAACAAGTCATCGTAATAAGAATGAACCTGTCGTCTGCAAATATTATCAGCAAAACAGTAAAAAAGACAGAATGGACTTTCTAAGTGTTACAGTATATTATTATATAAGTGATATTTTTTGATTACTGTTACTGATGCATTTATTTGTAAGCAGCATTTTGCTGTTGTTGTTGGTCAATGTTTTTAGTTCTAGCTACACAAATGCATCATATTTTACAAAAATGAAAATGACCATTAATGCTAAATGTGAAAATTAATTCACACGATAATTAGTAGTGAAAAAGTGTAGCAAAGTGAAATGTAGTAGAGAAAGCAGCAGACAATGGAAATAAACAGTACAATACTTAAGTAAATGTACTTAGTTTAACTTTCCACCTCTGTGAACTACAAAATAAGTAGGCCAATAAAAGTTTGATTGGTAAAAGAGGACCTAATAATTGTAACAAGGATAAATATTTTGAGTTTTACACATTTCTCCATAACTTATGGGATGTCTCTAAACTTAAAGAAATGTGAGATTTTAGGACTTAAAAACAATGATAATCACAACTGTAGCATTTTCAGGCTTCTTCTCGTTCAGGCGCTAGATGGCCACCACCTGGTTGCGGCGTCACACAGGACCCTTAACTTACAACAACATGGCGGCCAGTAGTACAAAGTCGGTTTTGTTCGTTTGCTTGGGTAAGAGCCGTTTAAATTAAAAGCCTAAAAGCACAGATTGAGTGTGGCCGTGTAAAACAAACATCGCACACGACCAGTGTACTAACGTTACTGTGAAGCATTTTAGAGGTTTATTTAGGCGCTGTTATTTACCCAAGAGAGCCGAGTTAGCTGACGTGTTTCAGTTGAAGTGTTTCAGCTAACTAAGTCATCTGTTAAATGAATGAGTGCGATGCTGTGAACTCTGTCATATAACGTTAAACTTTTCACTAGAGCTACTTCACTTATGCATCAGTGTGTTCTGTAGAAACGCCGAGTATTGTTACTTTGACAGTAGCGACGAGTTTTGGTGACAGCTTCTCGGAAATGTGTCAGTTCATGACATCGGTGCTCTGTTATGACCTCTTGCTTATCATCAGCAAAGTGCTCTGTATTTGTTATTATGGACCCGCATTTGGACACAGATAATGTATCTTTTGCACTGTGTTAATTGTATCATGCTATTTTGTTGTCAGATGTAGTGTTAGTTGGGTACTTGTTTTTTCTTTAATTCCTGGTTTTTAAGTTTTTGTCGTGGCGTCTCTGGCTTTGAACAGGGAATATTTGCAGATCCCCCATCGCTGAAGCAGTCTTCAGGAAGATGGCAACTGATGCTGGGGTTGTTGATAAGGTAATGTTTATTATTAATTCATTATTACATTGTACGTTTATAACACAGGTCATTAATTGCATTGGCCCACTATTACATCTGATGATGGAATTGTTTTTTTTTTTTTTATACTTACAAAGAGAGCTTTTCCTGAGGGAATGTCATTTAGCACAATTCTCAAGTTAGCAGAACAGAAACAGAAAGAAAGTATTAAGCACATAGAGGCACTCAAATGACCAAACCAGTTTAACTACATTAGTTACAAATACTATGCACTGTAGGGGAGACCGGTTATGGTTGTAACACTTTTTGCTTCAGCAACTACAACTACTTTTATACAAAGTACCCACATTTGTTTACTCCAAATGGCACCAATTCAGTCCTCTAAAAGAAAATTGATGTCAAATACATGTTGTTCCTTTGTTACAACCTACCCCACTACTGGCATAGGTTGTAACAGTTAGACAAAAGAAGCAAAAATGGATGCCACACCATATGATATGCTTAAAAAACAGGTATAGTGAAATAAAATAACAATGTTTCTCTCTCTCTCTCTTTAACTAAACTACTGTGTGTGTGTGTCAGTGTGTTTAAATTCTTAATCAGAGTCACAGTCAGTGCTTGAAGTGGGCCGGTGCTCACCAGTACACAGTATCAGCACTTCTACATTTTACTCTTTTGTGTACCAGGACTTTTTCTTGGGCACCAGCACTTTTCACAAGCTTCCGGTATTCTTTTCTGCCCTCTCCACTTATGGAGACTGAGTAGGGAAAAGATTGGGTGCTGATACACACGCCAACATGTGAATGGGGAGTACTGGCAACACTTTAAGAACAGGTCAAAGTGTTGACAAATGATTGCTGGTAACCCTGGAGTGCAGGCTTGGTGTAGACCCATAGACTCCATAGGAAACTCTAAATTTTTAAATTCAAGAAAGTCCTTATAGGGGATTGTTGTGACTAGGGATGGGGACTGTTAATTTTTATTGATACCCTTATTGAGACTGCTTAACGATCTTTACTATTTTTACTACTGCACGTGAAATATTCAATGTGCGAGAACGTTATATATTGAGATGACCTATCATTTGCAATAAATAAATATATATTGAAGGGTACATATTAACTGCCTGGTTGTTTTTAATTTAATATTTTAAATACAGCTAAATGTTGTTTCTAGAACAGCAACATTAATTTTCAGCAGCAAAGTAACTCAATAACTTTATGTGACATCACAAGTAGTGAGTGACGTTTAGAAAGAACAACATCAGTCTGTATCAGTCCCTCCTCCTCTCTCGCTGGCTGCAGGTAAGTTACCAGGTAGGAGGAGGAGCGTCTGGTGTTTCTCAGCCAGCAGCTGAGATTGTAAGACTACAGACCAGTCTGTGCTCCAGACAGACAGCTTTCTAGTTAGCTTGTTTTTAACATTTGGCTAATGCCAAGCTAGCGTTAGCATTGTTTGTATAAAACATACAGGATGAGATACTGAGGACAGAGATGATTAAATTAACCATTTCTACATGTTTAACGTTACATTACAGACAGGTGTATTGATAAAGTATTGTGTTTTTACTTGCGAAGGTTTTATTGCACGTACTTACAGTAACGAGCGTAGCTGTCATCAACTAACGTTACAGTAGTTTGGAGCTAACTTAACCCTCACCGTGACGTTATTCCACCGCGACGGCGCAGCCTCTCGCTCTGCTGCCGCTGTGTGAGTATGTGTGTGTATGTAGGAGCCGACAGAGAGCAAGCAGAGACCGCAGCCTGATGATTTTCTTATCCATTGCGTTTCAAATTAAATCAGATTTGATGCTCGAGACATAACGTTACATCATAGGACCCGCAAGTCACGATAGCAGTATCGATAAGCACGAACCTTTATTGATTTTCGGGTTTTGAGAAATTTTGGAACCGGGTCTCGATCCCCATCCCTAGTTGTGACACTTTTTATTGAAGTGTTACAACCCACCCCTGTCAGTCATTGTTTAGCTAGCTGTATTAGCATAGCGGTTTGAAATTAATTAAATAGGGAAAAATGCATCACACGTTGCCTAAGAAACGACAATTCAATCTAGTATAAGTCATACAATTTTATCTGCAATAGATACTAAACAAAATATAGTCCAGGTCAAAAAATTTACATTCTTACCTCAAAATAATTGTTTGTATATATTCTGAATGTACCTGTTTCCGGCCTTGCCAACTACTATGCCTGATCGGGGAGGCAGTAGGTAAACACTGAAATGATCTCATGACTCCTTTCTTACCTCTAATTGCTGGAATTGGTTTTGTTACAACTCTCCCCATGTTACAACCATACCCGGTCTTCCCTACTATTACATCCACTGATTATTGTTATTAAGTGGGAAATGAATACCTATTGGTGGCAGGTTAAACAAACCCTATCCATAGTAATTGAGTTGATAATCACAGGATACATTTAAAGATTTTTGGAGTGAAATAAGTCATCCATCCTTATCAGGCCCAACAATACATAACAATGAAACATTTGTCCTAAATTCCACCTGTTGAGTTTCACTTCTAATCCTGTAAAAGCTGTACCACCTACCACATGCCTGTACATGAGAGTATGAAGCATTCTTACCCTTTTATTGTTCCCCGTGCTCTGCTTTGCCTAGTGGAGGATAGACAGTGCCGCCACCTCCACCTATGAGCTAGGAAACCCTCCAGACTACCGCGGTCAAGCCTGTATGAAGAAACATGACGTGCCCATGAGGCATGTGGCCAGGCAGGTACGACCACCCACCTCTCCACCTAGTTAGCGCCCCCCTTTTTTTCTGTGTTGTTGCAGTGGATCATAGACAGTGGTGCCACATCCGACTGGAATATAGGCAGCTCACCGGATGCCCGCGGTCTGGCCTGCCTAAGGAGGCATGGCATTGAGACGAGTCACAGGGCCCGACAGGTACAACCAAATGTCCCGTGGCTCCTCTCACCCCATTTTTAGCTTCATTACACTGGCTCCCAGTATGTTTTAGAATTGACTTTAAAATTCTATTTATCACTTTTAAAGCTTTTCATGGCCTCTCGCCTTGTTATATTTCTGACCTTTTAGTCCCATACGCACCAGCACGACCTTGAGATCCTCGGGCAGAGGTCTGTTGTCTGTTCCAGAGTCTCGACTGAAAACTAAAGGGGACAGAGCGTTTGCTGTCAGGGCCCTGAGGCTCTGGAACAGCCTGCCCGAGGAAATCAGGTCGGCTGAGTCAGTGAACTCTTTTAAGTCCCTTCTTAAAACATACTTTTATAGGAGAGCTTTTCCCGATCTTATTTGACTTTATTTTATCCCTTTTATTTTATTGTATTTTACTAATTTTATATTAAATTTTCATGCTCTTATCTTTTTTTGTATTATTCTTTACACTTGTTAAAGCACTTTGTAACTTGTTTTTGAAAAGTGCTCTACAAATAAGGATTATTATTATTATTATTATTGATATTTGTGTTTATTAGTATAATGTTGGTAAGATGGTGCCTTCTAGACACCCAGGTGTTGCTGTTGCTCTGTGACTCAATGTATGACCAGCTTACTGGAGCTTTTTCTAGTTCAACACAGGCTCAAAAATTTTTTTCTAATGCCTGGAATGCCATGTTTAAAAACATGGGATGCCACAGACATAACAACAGAATTATTAATATATTTTAATTGTAAGAACACACACACCAGACAATTCAGCCAAGACTCATGACCACACATTTTCAGAGTGGCGGTTCTGGGGACTTCAACTCGCGTGATCAAACGTGACTTCAGAAATAAACGAACATGGAGGCAGACTAATTGTCAGCTAGTTGCACTTGTGTGTGCCATGTTCTGCAGAGAAAAACAAAAAAAAAGGATGAAACTGTGGATGAACTCGTGACTGTGAAGAGGACATCTGCAAGGTTTATACATTTTATAGTGCAAACAAATATACAACGTGTTGGTAACACTTCCTGGTTGGTTTACTCTCATTGGCTGTTGGGGCTTTTTTGTTCCATCGCTGTTCCATCACAGTACAGGAAATGATTCAAGTCTTCCTGATTTCGAATCGTACATACTAAAACATGTTTGATATTTGCGATACGGCCTCTGATCTAGTCGCTGACCTTGGTTTTATGTCTATACACTCTTCTCACTACATGATCATTTCGCCCGTTACTCTGTTTCAACCATGCCATAGATTGAGAACGCCACCGCAATTTTTGGGAGGGGCGAATTGGACCCAAAATCGGCCCAGTTATCTTCTAGTGTGGGACCAGAGTTTTACATGATTGCTCTGTCCACACAAGCTCTTCCTTTGCAAATGGTGGAATAGAAAATCTGTTTCAGTTTGTCAGTGCCAGATTTTTACAATGTAGCCCTGTGTTTCATTAATGATTAACTACTCCCTGCTTTAACACACCCGCATCATCACAAATTAAATGAAAACTAATTCAAACCCAGACTCTAGCTCTGGAAAAAATAACCCTGTAGAGGGACCAGGATTAGTTGTTAGTGTAATAAAATGAGTGTGCACACAATTTATTAACTTTTCTTCTTTACCTGCTAGAGAAAATTCAGTAAAATACCCTTACAGTGGGCACATATATTTACTGGTGTTACACTAATACCTTGGTTCCCAACCCTTTTAGCCTATGACGCCTTTAAAACAAAGCTTTGTTGTGAGTAGATTGTCTGAGTGTGGTGGCCTTTTCAGTTCGCCCCTACAATCATATGCTTTATAAAACGTCTGTCGCTTTGCACACAGCTTACACAATATAACATTTATATAAGATAGGTCTTTATAATGGCACATATGGTGAAAGAGATGAACTTATATTTGATATTAAAATGATAAGAACTGTAGAAATGCCCCTTTGAACAGTTATTCTTCACTCTTCTCTCAGTTACAGTTTGCAGCAGGTTTAGCTTAAACCTCAATTACAGTGACCTCTTGTGACAGTTAGCTGAACTCCGCAGGACGCATCAGCTGGTTCAGATTCTGAGGACACAACAATAGGGTTTAAGAGATAATGTGACTCAGGAAAGACGAGACTGGCAAGCTACTTATTTGTTTTTTTATATGTTTTTTTTTTTTTTTTTGTGTTGTTTGTGTTATATTGCTGCAGTAAGTTTAGTCCTGTCTAAGTTCCTTTCGTTTTTTTTGCCTCTAGTTTATGTGCTACTTGAGCTGTTTAAAATGTGCTTTTATTTCTAAGTGGCTATCTACTTTTTAGATTTATTGAACAATTTTAGGGACCTTTTTTCCCCAAATACATCAAGTAATGATGTTAATGAATAAGTTTTAAATTCAAGATGGCAGTTTTTACCATTGTACAGGTTTTCTGATATGGATTTTGAGACTATAGTCTTATTATCTTGGAAATATATTTTGTGTGTGTTTGGTTGTGAATCTGTTCACTAGGCCTGTGTCTATACTGCTGTGTATCATGATGGTGCCCTGTGTTGTGTATGAAATATCGATAGAGCCAATGTTTGTATCACCTCGCAGCATGTGTTTCAAATCTTGAAACAGGCCTGAAATTACACCAAGATGTTTGTCCATCTAGGGCCTTCAGGCTTTGCGCTGTGCTGACTTATCCTCAGCGTAACTCCTACTCCCCTATGCCCTAAAAACACTTTCTTTATGTTTCCCTGAGAGAACTTCACCCTGCGCTTGAGTTCTGCTGTCTTGTTGGTTTGTCTGTCTGCAAATCGTTCAGTCAGACACTCATCTAATCTCCTCAAAGTAGGGACGTGGAGGCTCAGTCCTTGGCTTAAACCCAGCCAAATCCACACAATGGGCTTTGACAAGCTTTTGCTCTTTCCTCTTTTCCTTTATCACCCTTTTCATTTCTCTCACTTACTTTTGCTCCCACCCTTTATTTTTTCTTCCCCTTACCCCCAATTTCGTTACTCAGTGAACTTTGCTGACCTTCTGTCGCTGCCAGTTTCCAAGTAGACTGGCCAAAAGGGAGATGGTATGGAGACAACGGTATCCCCACATAAACAAATGTGTTTGTTTAATTAAGCAAACATGCTCCGCAGTGAGCCATAAAAGCCTATGTGAAGTGTTTAATGCCTCATGAGAACTTGCGAACCAGTCATTAGATTTAAGAGAGCATAAATTTTTATTTCATACTCATCAATATGTTATCAGTAAGTCAACATTTAGATAAAATAAGTGTTGGCAATGTTTTAAACTATGATACAATCCAGACACAGCCTAAGGTTGCTCGGTGCAGGCTGTCATTTAAATGGTTATTGTATGTAATAGATTTTTTAAATTTAGCATTTTTAACTTTTAACTTAACACTTCTGTATATTATTGTTGTTGTTACATGCAGTAGTATGTAATATTATATTTTAAGGAAATATATGAAATCTAAATATGCTATAACACTTTACTTTCTAAGCAGAATAAAAACATTTAATAAATTGTTTATAACAAACTATGTATTTAAATGTATTTGTCAACAATTATAACTCCTATAACATTTAATATTATTTTAACTGCTTTGTCATTCATTATCTATTTACACACCAGCCTCCACTTATGAATGCTCACAGGGCCTGCAACCTATGGTCAATTCAGAAGTCAGTCACTATATTTTTCAGAATATGCTAATTCAATTAACATCTATATTTCCACAAGTCTTTCTTCAAACTCTACTAAAATCAACACAGACATTCTCTATATGGCCGATATCGAGAGTTGCAAAGGGTTTTCAGATCGGTCAAACGGTGAGTCTGCAGTGATCTTCCGTATCTTGCTATAACTCCTACAGTATGCACAACATTTTATTTTTGGCTAAGTTATGGTTCAAATGCCACCAAAATAATTGACAAAACACTCAAAACCAATAGAATGATGTGTGATTTTTTTTTTTTTTTGCCTCACCAACATCTTGACAGTAAGTGTTTTGAAGTTTTAACTGACAAAACCATCCAGGTCTGGCACATGTGATGTCCTTACTAACTACTAACTGAGCAGGTGTGTGGAAACAGCTTCTCACCAGTAGCTCAGTCAGGAAGTCACCTACTCTGCAGATCTGACGTTCCAGGATTCAGAGCCCCAAGTGAGAGAGTCAGACTTGCTGACTGTGGGGTTGTTCAGATCCTAGTGAGTCTAAGGTCTCTTTTATTTGGATCTTTTGACACTTTCTTCTTTTTCTTTGCTAAAAAGTGTTTGTGCAGCTTAAACTTTAAACCTTGGAAACACAAAATGTCGCAGGTGGGTTGAACATTTCACCCAGTAAGTAGTCCAGTACATATAGGCAAGGCAAGTTTATTTGTATAGCACATTTCAACAACAAGGTAATTCAAAGTGCTTTCCCTAAAACATAAAAGCAACAGGGAAATAAAAAAAGTTTAAAAGCAACATAGGGAAATTGAAAAAATACACATTAAAAAAATAATAAAAGTTACAGTGCAGTGTACAATCAGGGTTAAAATAGTTAAATGGAAAATAAAAACAGGCTGAGGAGTTGAGCAAATAATTGAGTTACAATTATTTTGAAAAGAGAATAAACAGAGAAGTACACTTAATCTAGTCTCTCTAGCTGGTCTGTACTCGGGTCCATAGCAATCTTTGGGTCCACTGAAACTCCAAAAACCCTCGGACACTACAGAGAAACCAGGACATGTCTGTCCGCAGGCCACTTTGATCCAGTTATACTCTGGACCCACCTGCGCGTTTACAGGTGGACAGAGGTTCCTGCAAATCACTCACTTGCGAGATTTAAGACCACTTCCTTCACTCTGTTCAATCTCTCTCTCATTATCTTTTCACTCAGTTTACCTACTCATTTCTCACCGTGTAAATATTTAATTAAAAGCAATGGTAAAAAGCTAAAAACAAAGAAAAAGAAAACAGGACAGTAAAAGTTACAGTGCAGTGTAAGTTATCAATCTACTAGTTAAAGGCAGTGGTAAAAAGAAAAATCTTAAATATTTAATTAAAAGCAATGGTAAAAAGAAATGTTTTCAGTCTTAATTTAAAATAACTGACAGTTTCAGCAGACCTGCAGTTATCTGGGAGTTTGTTCCAGATATACGGAGCATAATAACTGAACGCTGCTTCTCCTTGTTTAGATTTGACTCGGGGAACAGAAAGCAAACCTGCCCCAGACAACCTGAGAGGTCTGGATGGTTCATAACGAAGCAGAAGATCAGAAATGTATTTTGGCCCTAAACCATTTAGTGCTTTATAAACTAACAGCAGGATTTTGAAATCAAATCTTTGACATACAGTAAGCCAATGTAAAGACCTCAGAACTGGAGTGATGTGATCCACCTTTTTGGTCTTAGTGAGGACTCGAGCAGCAGCGTTCTGAATCAGCTGCAGCTGTCTGATGGATTTCTTAGGGAGCCCTGTAAGGACACTGTTACAGTAGTCGAGTCGACTGAAGATAAATGCATGGATTAAGCTTTTCCAGGTCCTGCTGAGACATAAGTCCTTTAATACTTGATATATTCTTCAAGTGATAGTATGTCCATGACTACACTAAGATTTCTGGCTTGATTTGTGGTTCTTAACGTTACAGATTGAAGTCGAGCACTGACTTTCAATCGTTCCTCCCTGGCTCAAAAAACAATAACTTTAACAGTTTTATATTTGTTCAATTGAAGAAAATTCTGGCACATCCAGCCGTTGACCTGCTCAATACAGTTACTCAGCACCCGTATGGGATCATAGTCCCCTGGTGAAATGGTTATGTAAATTTGTGTGTCATCTGCATAATTATGGTAACATATTTTGTTGTTTTCCATAATCTGAGCCAGTGGAAGCATGTAAATGTTAAACAAAAGAGGTCCCAAAATGGACCCTTGGGGAACTCCACATGTCATTTTTGTCAGCTCATATGTGTGATTACCTATAGACACAAAGTAGTCCCTGTCCTTTAAGTAGGATTCAAACCATTTTAGTACTGTGCCAGAAAGTCCAACCCAGTTTTCAAGTCTGTCTAGTAATATGTTGTGGTCGACCGTGTAGCACTGAGATCCAATAATACTATGACACTCTCTGATCTCAAGGCGATGCTGTAAAGATCAAGTTTGTGTTCCTGCAATTATCTTAAAGTCTGAATTCTTTCATCACTTTAATCTCTTAAGTAGTCTGCATCTGTTCTTCTCCAGTGAAAATGTCAAATATTGCGTTTTTCACGACTTGCTTGATTCCCGATCATTGCTGCTTGTGGCTGTATTTATTTTTGTTATTTAAACCTGTGCTTTTCCTACTGTGATTTGTCAGAATGTCTTCAACAAAAAAAGGGCTACCATTGATAAATTTCCCACAATTTTGCGATATCTCTTCATATCTTCTCAGGGCTTTATCTTATCTTTCAAACTTGCTGAACTTGAATTATGCTGTGTGGCGCACCCTGCTTATTCCTCATTTATATTAACACCCACCCAGCTCACTCTCAGGCACATATTTCAGAAATCAGACCGAGGTTTCTGTTGGCCACTGTCTCAGTTAGAGTGTGAGAGCGCAAGGTAGCAGCAGAGAGATCAACAGCTTCTGTGATTATTACTGCGACAGATGACCAACCTGTGTGAAAGTAAAGTGTGAGAGATTTTTTTTTAAAAAGTCATCCGACCACCATGGCTACAACCAGACTAGGAATAAAAACATGGATTCAAAACAGTCATAATAATTATCTGTTTACTGCTGTGGTGTTACATGAATGACCACAACTGTCTCTGTGATTGAATGTGTCCCTCAACATCTGGATCATTGCAGGCATTTTATTCGTGTCTTGTTCTTGTTCTTCTTGGCATCCATATAAATCGTCTCTCAGAACCCTTCAAAACTATTTAGGGGGCTGCCTGTTTTTTATTTCATCTCGTTCCATTAAATCATCTCGAAGCACAGTGAGCACTTTGCACAACACCCCTCCGCATGCTTACAGATGTGCAGCTTTCATAACCCAGTTTTCAGCATGTCCAGAATCAAGTTGTTATCCTCAAGATCGAAGCCCTTGTTGATTTGGCCACACTGGTGATTACCGTGGTAATGGCAAGTGCAGTTTAAAACGACATCAAAAACTCTGCGAGCTGCTATTTTGTCCGTATATATAACATCATCAAAAAGTTCTGGTATATCTGTTTATAGTTCAGCCAAACATACTCAAGTTCTTTTAACAAAGAAGTCAATGATAATAATGTGATTTCATGCTGCACAAGTCGAGAGTAGATTTCCACATAACAGCGGGGCACCGTAAAGTTGGTTGGTTAACTCCTCGTCTTACAGCTCGCTTTGGCTCCATAGTGTTTTATTACTCCCTTGCAAAATCTGAAAACGATATGCTGACAAAAACTGCTGAAAATTTCTGTTTTGTATAAGCAACTTCGATGAACAGTCGCTGTTAGAGCTAACCTGGGTGACAAGTACATTATGTTCATGTTTGCGTCGTATGCACTGTTTGCTGTGAATCCCTTGTGTATGTGAAGGCAATAGGAGTCCAGCGCAGGAATGGCGGACTCCGCCACTAACATTGAAAACTTAAAAAACCGAATGTAATTCCTGAAAAAATGCCGACCATTAATAGTATCAAAAACATTGTTTGATTTCATGAAAATCTTAACATTTATAACATTAAATGTGTATTTCCATGACTAGGCTGTCTTTATTGTTGTATTGGAAATGTTTGATTTTCACTGCATATGATTGAAGAACCGGAGAGAGGCTCTGCAGGCCGTACTGTGTTTCCACACCGAGCCAAAAGTAATATTTGTTTTGTCCTGCATTTCTTCCCGACTTCCAGGTGACCAAGGATGATTTCATGAGCTTTGAGTACATTCTCTGCATGGATGAGAGCAATTTGAGGTACAGTTATTTCAGCTCACAGCATCAGTGTTTATTATTTCTCCAAATGTGGATTGCAGTTGGGCACACAGTTGTTGAAAATACTGGTGTCATGTGTTAAGTGTCCCGTCACACATATTAATGCCTGGGAGAAAAAGAAAAAAACATTTGCCTTGAATGGGGTCAAACTAGGTTGTCCTGCTAACTGTCTCGATAGTGATCTGTGCTACTTGTTCACATGCACATGAAAATGGAGGTAACATTGAGCTTTAACTAACGTGTAGGTGAATGCCTCCCCTTAATGAGCAATATCCTTTCTTAAGCTCTTTCCAGAGGTCAGTGGGAGGGATATTTTCTGATACTTTGAACGTTTAGGGATCATTTTGAGATCACATGCCTATGGCAGATCTGATCTGTAAGCAGCTTACTGAGTTCTTTGGATGCCTTGTCTTTGCTCTTTGAGCAGTTTTTCCTCCCCTTCCCTTTCTCTCCCACATTATTTTTTTCTCCACAAATGTTAAGCTGACGAGACTGAGAAAATGAGACCCTGTCCTAGACAAAATGTACTCAGTCCATGTGTAGTTTTCTTTTAACAGAACCCATCTCATTGTTGTCAGCTTGAAAGTGTTTATACCTCCTGTTTCAGTTTGATGTACAACAGGTTGAGATGTTATTTTAATTTTCTGTGTGTTGCCTGAATCAAGCTTATAACATCTTCTGTTAGTGATTTTGGAAGAAGGTAATCACATTCTGTACATTATTGGAAGGATTTTTAACATGACAGTTCTGCACATAGGAAAACATAGACGTCTCACCTCATATCTACATGGCAGACAAAACAATACTACAATCTAAATATTGTCCAGAGGTCACAAGTTAAAACCTTCAAGCGTTTTCTTATTCTGCTCTCCTGGAGTTACATATTTTCTCTTGTGTTCGCAGTGACTTGAACAGAAAAGCAAAGTTGGTGAAAAACGCCAAGGCACAGATTGAGCTTCTTGGTTCATATGACCCTCAGAAGCAGCTGATCATCAAAGATCCGTATTATGTAAGTATTCAAATATATTCACTTTTAAATATTGAATATTACTGGTCACAAAACACAATGTTAAAGATCTTTTATGTTATACTGAGGAGTGAACAAATATTTAATTTCATTATGAAACAGGGACAAATTAAACAATGTTGTTTAAATATTGGAATAACAGCACTCATATTTTAACCATCTGCACTTGAGAAAACTAAAACTTCTGATCTTGTGTATTTTCCAAGGCATATAGCATTAAATATTCATTAATAAATAAACAACATTCAACTTTAAAGTTTTGGGGGAAAAAAACAACTTCCTTTGATATTATTACTTAGCAAAACTTATTGTGTTTCGACTGTGTGGATGACCCCACAACTGCCATCACATTATGATTCAAATGTTGCTAAATTCTGATTGGTGCACAGAAGTACATGACATCACTTTTCTAACCCATCCTCTTCAAATTAAGAACTCAGACAAAACAAGTAATACAGAAAATCTGTCATGTAAATAAAAAAAAAATGTTTGGAAAATTGGTAGAATTGGTGGAAAAGTTTTTCAGGTACGGTTCCACTGCTCAAAGTAAGAAGCTGGTTGAGGAAATAAGTTTTATGGGCCTTTTAAAACTAAACTTAAAACTGTTTCATGGTGAATGTAAACTGTCAATTTTGTTTGGAAAGAACAAAGAAAAAAAGTCATTTTCTCTTCTTCAAATGGCTATGCACATGTTCAGAGTACTATATATCATAAGAAAAGGGTTTTATAGACGTGAAAAAATGCTGAAATGTTGCGCAGTGGAGACCACAGTTTTGGACACAGCATATATATCTTCTGGTGCACGTGTTAGTTGTGGAGAGAATTTACTCTCCACGGGAAGAGATGGGATATAGGCATGTGTTTCATGAAATAAACAGCCCTGCAACAGTAAAACGGCAGCAGTTCCTTGCTCACTTATTTTGAATAAATGTCTAGATTGTAACCGTAAAAAATGTGCTATTTAAGCGTTCCAGCCCTTTACACACCACAATAAATTACTTTTACAAAACGTACAGTGATGCCAAATTTATCAAATAACAGTAACCTTCTCTGTTTTCAGTTTGCTTAATCACACTCCATGGCTCACTCATCTGTTTTGTTCCTTTTACGTGCTTTGTCTTCTCTGAAAAGTCCTGCCAAATTATTTGGACATGGTTCATTGGATGACTTTTATCTTCTTGAAGGTTATGAATGAGAAAGGCAAGAACGGGAAAAGTGGAAGTGAATAAAGGTTGAGAGATGTTGGAGAGTTTGATCAGTGATGATAAGTTGTCAATTTACATGAATTTACATTTACATCAATTTACATTTAGGACTTTGGGATCCTTGGGACACTCACACTTTTCATATTTTCAAAATAAAACAGTCATCACTTTATTAGAGATGTGGCCGGAAGAAGAGGTTGTGGTTGACCACGATTGATGTAGTCAAGTATAGTAGTTTGTCTCAGATTTTGGCTATGAACATCACTTTTCTTTGTTTGGCTATCCACAAGTGTCTTGTAGCTCTTTTTTGCCAAAAGGAGGCGTGAATGAATACTCTTCGGTCAGTGTGGTTTGGACAGTATTGGATTGTGGTCCCTCGCCAGGAACCACATAGCATGACAACAAAGTGAGCAAAGAGGTGAAGGACAGTCATTGTAAATGTGTCTGGATAAATGTACGTACGTTTTCTACTCCATTTACTGTGATTATAACAACAAACTCACAGCATGGCTGAATCACCAAAGCGCCTTTCTTTATTCTTGGCATTTTTACTGTTATTACTAGACATAATTGAGAGCTTACATTCATAATTTGCTGTTAAACAAGTTTAGCTTGAAATCCCCAGAAGACCTACATTTTTAATAGAATTCAATTACTTATCATGGCATGCATGCATTAATAGAACCACCAGATGTGTGCGTGTGTGTTTTTAGCCATGCTAGCGGTACCATTGACTTTTCACCTAGCGCCACCATCAGGTCAACATTTCAGTTTGTCCAATACTTTGAAAAACTAATGACATTGCCCTCAGCCTCAATTGTACTTTGTGTTGGTAACAGGCTAAACTAAGATGGTGAACAAGGTAAACATTAAACCTGCTTATCAGCATGTTAGCATTGCCGTTTTGAGCATGCTGATGTTAGCATATATCTTGAAGCACTGCTGTGCTAAATTACAACCTCTAAGAGCTCTCTGCATGGCTGTAGCTGGTTTTGTTAAAGAGTCTTACAGCTATTCTAGTACTACATGTCTGACAAAGTTGTGTTTAGAACTGAAACAATTAAACAAAGAATGTTGTAGTCGATCAACAGAAAATTATTTGAATACTTTTTTCATAATTGATTCATGGAGGTGTTTTTTGTGAGGGTGTGAATTTTTTGTTGTCTTAAATAATAGTAATCTGCATATTGGAAAAAAAAAAATCTATAAAAAAATCTTGAAATTCATGTGATTAAAACTTTAAAAGGCAACTTTTATTTATTTTAATTAAAAGGCCTGTCATCTTGGTGGTTATTGATCTGCAACTGCTGTTTTTTCAGTGTTCGTCTCGTTTGTCCAGTGCCTCAGTTCACATTTGTGTTCATTTGTTCGAGTAATCACAAAAAGTTTTGTTAGCTTTACCATAAAAAATGCATCAAGATTTAAGCATTTAAGTCCAACCACTTTGAACCGTCAAAACAAAACATGAAGAAAAAAAAAATGCTTTTGGCAATATATTTCTCCCTAAGGAAATGCTGTGTTGCCAAATTTGAGTGTGGGTTCAAGCTCACATTAAGTGTACAGTTGAAGCCAGTTGGAGGTCTGGGATCTTTTATCATATTTTTTCAAACCACATCACGGAATGGGCCCTACATATCTACAGCTGTAATAAGTATCAGATTATTTGAATTCTTTGCCACCAATTTTTAAATAAAAGATGTATGTAAAGATTATTTGATTTCTCATTTCTTTTGTCTTTTATCTTATAGGGGAGTGACGAGGACTTTGAGAAGGTGTACGAACAGTGTGTACGTTGCTGCAAAGCATTTCTGGAGGTGAACTCCTAACAACGTCCCACCTTATATGATCTTTGTTGAATTTGTTGGATGAAAAATCAACCAAATATGCTTTGGCTCTGTAACACAAGCACACCTCATCAATATAACTGTCTTGCACGTGTCACTGAAAGAACCAGAACACTTTGTTTCAGTGTTGTAAATGTTATACAGACCACACATTGTGTGCATTTATAAGGATGCTGTGTGGACATGTTTGGAGACTGTAACTTCAGGTGATTAATAAAATGGATAAATGAGAATGACTATTGGAAATTTGATTTTACACACAAATCATTCATCTTACAATTTGAATATGCTAAGGAATTTATATGAATGAAATTATCCTGCAGATGATGATGCATGTATTTGGATTTGTTTGGTACTCAACTCTTTTTATCTGACCTATTATCACAAGAAATTCTTACAAATATTATATAGCAAATATATCTGATACTTAAAAACCAAAAAATATGAAAGGAAGATAATTTCTTTTGAATGTTATTCCGTTTTGTACGCGTAAATTATTCTGCCGTGCACCAGTCACCACTTAATACTTAATGGTGGTAATCCCATAAGGGAGGACTCGTCCGTGCCAATACATGTTACCACTCAGCGTGATTAATTTCCACACAGTAGAGTTAACATTGAAAAGGGGACTGTAAATCATCAAACAAGGGTGGAACCAAATGTTAGATAAATCAGCTGGTGACTGGATTGTTGACAATTGCTGAAGAATTTTGGTTTTTGTTTTAGTTTCCTTGTATGTGAAGCACAGCTTAATTGAGGAAGGTTTCAAATTTTTTCAGATTTCAGATTTTCAGGACGCAAGTTAGAAAATGTTTCTTTTGGACACAACTTTGTCCAATCTATGCTTTTGTTTAGTCCCAAAATAAAACGCATCAGGCAAAGTAGTTCCCTAATACCAGGTATTAAATCCACAGCCTATACAAATTTACTCTGGCACAAGCAAATGATGGCTACAAAGTTCAGAATACTTTGACATTTAGGGAAATACACTTATTAGCTTTCATGCCGAGAGCTAGATGAGAAGATTGATACAACTCGCTTTAAACTCCTTAAACACAAGATCACAAGACTATAATTTTTTTTTTAAATAATTTCTTGGCCAGAACCAGTAACTTTCTAGAATCTCCTCTGATTGCTAAGAAACAGTCTGACACATAGTTCATAAAACTATTTTTTATCTGCATTAAACAAAAAAAGATGTAAAATGTTATTTACTGAGCTTTAGAGGTGCTGGTAGGCCAACTTTGTTACTTATGCATAGAACCAGGTGCTAGGTGTTTCCCCTTGTTTCCAGTCTTTGTGCTAAGCTAAGCTAACCGGCTGCTTGCTTTAGCTTCTTATTTAGTGTACAGATATCTGAGAGCGGTGCCTCTCTGCAAGAAGAGAGTACAATAAAGGTGAATAGGATTTTTATTTGTTGCGCTCACAGTTTTAAAGAATTTAAGACCTTCAACAGGAACATCTCTTACCAGAAAAAAGGGTTTTTTTTGACAACATTGTTTGTAGGAACTATTTTTTGATACCAAGTATGTATGAAGTAATTAAGACATTGTTTCTGGAAAGAGACAAAGGTTTGTGTGGCATTTTAGCCATTTTTTATGGTATAGCAGTGGAGAAAGGCAGGAAAAACAGGGAAGGTTTAATAACATTCAACAAAGGACCCCAGCCAGAGTCAAACTGGGAATGTTACTGTTACATGGTAGGCATCCTAAACCAGTCAACCACCGGGATGCCCCCAAATGGGCATTTCTAATGCTGTGAGCGCTGCAAATGAAATTCCATTCCTCTATTGTTTTGGTGCGGCAGTAGAAATGTCACAAACACATATCGTAAAATTCAAATAAAACTAAAAACAATTTCACTGGAGTAAAGTGAGAAAATAAGTTATTTGGTGAAAGGAACTTTTATGAGTTATTTTTATGACTCACATTCTGGTAAATGTTTGCATAAAAATGATTTTTTCACAACATCTATTTAAAACATACAAAAAAACACACTGCACTCTCTCTTATATGACAAACACTTATAACAGGAGTGGGAAGTTCACAAAATCTGTAGTCCCAGAACTTGGTCCAGTCGTGCTCATTCAGGGAGCATTCCCCATTTCAAGATGGGAATTTTAGAGAAAATGCAGGACACAACAAAGACCATTCATATTTGTACCAATCTTATAATTTATTTAAATATATTTTGATTTTTTTTGTATATACATATATGTGTATTTGTGTATTTAACAACCATTTGGTAAATGCCAGTCACTTTAATTTAGGTTAGGTAGCTGGAATCCTCTTATGCATTGCTTTACAGCATGTACATATTTGTCTTGTTTTATGTGGTCACGGTGTAAAGTATGTACAGTGGAAACTTGTGACAATTTCAATTTATAAATATAGACTGTACCACACTCTACCAAAATCCACCGGAGGGCTGTAACTAACAACCCCACATTCTTTTTTTTAGCATGTCTCACAAAGACACGGAGAAATGTTCATGCAATTAATAATTTAACCACAGTCCTTTCTCAGTGGGTGAAACTATGCCGCGACTGCCAGCCAGGGGTCTGTGAGAACTTTGTGTCTGCGTAATCAGTAGTGCAGTAGAATGGATGGGGCTCAACCCAAAACACTCATACAGAGCAAACCAATCGCAGAAGGCATGCTTAAAAATAGTACATTTGGATTTTGCTCCTCTCTTAAAGAAATGAACAAAATAAAAATATGCGTATCCCTTTCTTTTTTTGGTTTGTTTTAGCAATATCTTTTTGGATGCCAGCTGGAAAAAAAGGCCCCATGTTTGTTTCTCTCAGCTACTTCATTTGTCTTCTCCTCTCCACTCTTCACCACTTTTTGTTGGTCTGGTTTTGTTGCTCCCTCGTGGTGACAGCCAGCCATCGAGGCCCAGCGGTGGGTGGCAGTAATCCACGCGCTAGCAGAACAGACCTCACTGAAGGGCAGTGCAGTGCCTAATATCAGTCGGGGATGGTCAGAGTATTTTAGGCTTCCCTTTTACTGTCCAAGGCACTTCTTTCCCAACTTCTTTTTTTTTTTTTCTTCTGGAAAACTTGTGTTAGGTTTCAACCTACAGTGAAGAGGAAGTAACATTCAGCACAGTCTCCAACTTGGCAGCGCCTGACAAATTCCTTCTTTTCCAAAAAGAATCACGAAACAGTAAGAAAATAATCAAGAAACTTGATATGCTACAGATCTGCTGCTCTCGCTGAACGCTGTGTGTAACGACACAGCACACATATCACCACTGCGAACAACTGCCTCAGCGTCTCCAGGCAGAAAAACATGATCTTTACATTGTTAACTTCAGCCCTTACTTGCAGGACTCTGCCTTATTCTTTCACTCTTTATATTTATCTGATGCAGTGATGGAAAAAGTATTCATGTATTTTAATAAAGTAGAAAATGTAAACTCCACTAGAAATTAAAATCCTGCATTCAGAATTTTACTTAAGATATATCAGTAAAATAGAGTTCAATAAATAGATAGAGTAATAAAAGTTCGTATCTAAATTAAAAGTACTGATGATGGTGAATGTCCCCTTTTGGAGTATAATATAGTTGAATATATTATTATTATTATTATTATTATTAGCGCATTAATATGTAAGCAGTATGTTAATGCTGTATCTGGTCATGGTAATTGTATATTGTTGGGTAGTTTAATCTTAAACAATTTATACTTTTTATAAAGTGACTAGTTACTCTAGCAATATGTCCCTGTGAAATGTAGTGTATTAGATGTATAAAGTACATAAATAAATTGGAAATACTCAAGTAAAGTACGTAAAGTAAAGTGTGCCAAAAAGTACAGTATTTGGCAAAATTTACTTTGTTACTTTGCTCCACTGCTCTGAAGCTTCCTGTATGGTTACAAATACCAGTTGTGCTGTACCTCTATTCTACCACCTTGCTGCAGTGGCAAGTAACTAAGCACTGTACTTAGTAAGTATGAATTTCAGGCACTTGTATTTCACTTAATTATTTCCATTTTATGCTTCTTTATACTACTCCTCTACATTTCTGAGAGAAACCACACTACACTACAGATACTAGTTACTTTACAAATGACTGTAAATTAAATTATAATGCATTGTTTTAAAGAATTAATTAGTATATAAAGGAGTTCAAAGTAGCTCCACCTCCACCAGCTACAACAGTAAATGCTACTTACACATTAATGTGTCAGTACTAATAATGCAATAATAAAATATATAATAGTATAACACTCACAGGGTCCATTGTTGCATCGAGTCCTTCTACTTTTGATATTTTCAGTATATTTAGATAATATATATATACTTTTTGACATCATAGTATTGTTACTTTTACTTAGATAGATGATCTGAATACTTCCTTCACCACTGCCACCTTGTGACTTTTGAAATTTGAATAATTAACCTGCATTACTTACACACATGCCTCTGGCCTACCTGGATTCTAATGTTAATATCTAACAAGTGCAACACACCAGCACTTTGACCATATGTCCTATATCCACAATATTCTATTCAAACTTGAAATAGAGTTGATTTAAAACAGTACCTTGCGTGTGGTGCTACCCCTCTGTGCACTGCGGAGTGCCGGCTAGTCGCGTGAGAAGCCGCGCACATCTTTTGAAGTCTGAAGAAGAATTAAGGTGAAACAGACAGACATGGTGTATGAGTGTTGTGTTGACATTTGGACTAACAAAGAGAATCATTCCTAATAGTTTCAGGGAGCCAGTGTAATTGCAGCTTACAGGCGGGTACTGTGCATTCTCTGGTGTGGTGGTAGACTCTGTAGACATGCTTCCGGCACTTGGGACTGAAGTAGAGCGGACCTAAAAGGGAACAGTAAGAACTGTAAGAACATTTCCTGCGCCACATGCACCTGCGCATCTGACATCTGTTTTTACAGCCTCAGGAATTCTTACATTTTTGACTGCCTCGTTGATCATACCTCAATCCAGTAACATTCTGTCTCTTTCATAAAATGCCTCCCTGACTCTCTCAAACTCACTCAAGCATCAGTGAGTTTGAAATGAGGCCTTACCTGTTATATGTTTGAGGAACTTCTCCTTCTTTTTGAGATCTGTGGGGAATACCGCTGTGGAGAGTAAGAGGTTGGGAAATAAGTGTCAGGTTTGCACTTTTTTTCACTTTTTGCAGTCATTTATTTAATATGGGGCTCATCACATCACCAAAACCTGAATAAGTTTTGATATCACCGAGCCACAGCCACAAAAACAAAAGTGAATTATTATTATAGGACATATTAAAGGGTTGGTGGACCCAAATAATGAAGAAAAACAAACATATTGTCTTCCCTCCATCTGGTGGTATCTAACCATGCAGATACTTGTGGTTTAGTTGTTCCAAGATTTTAAATGTCTGCCAACAACCCAATGTCTGCAGGGCTACATATCAAGTTAGAACATGGTTTTGGACATTTTGGGTGCAACAACCCTTTAACTTAACCCCGTCTTAATTCTATTAATCTATTTGCAATGTGAATATTAGACATGTTCCAGTAGGCTACATCCTTCATTACGTCACGCCCAGACAACAAGTCTTTACTCACCGACAACCTGCTCCCCTCTGAATGTTTTCACGTTGCGTAAATCCTTTGGTTCCACTGGAGAGCTCCTCGTCCGTGATGTTAAGGGAGCTTCCGTTTTCGCGCTGTGGCGACCCCGGCTCCCCTCCACGTGTTTCACGATCTCTACTATCCGCCTCAAGTCCTGCTGCTGCGCGTCCCTGCCGGCTGCCGCCTCCGGGGCCGCCGTGGGCGCGCTCTCGCTGTAGTGGGCCGTCAGCGTGCACATTAGTAGCACCAGTCCCATGTTGAAGTGCTTGCGCAGTCCGCTCATAGCTCCCGTTGAGTGAGGGGAGGGGGGAAACAAATGAGTCGTTCGCCGACGCCTCTGGGCAAGAACAAGCTTAACCGGACACCTGCAAGAGAGACCCAGAATGAAAGTCGAATCAAAGCGTTTCTCGTATCATTTACCACGAAATGACACAGGTGCCCATTAGACCCGCTGAGAAAATGCAGGAGAAGTGTTTTAAGGGCTGTGACAGACCAGACTTTGACTGTGGCCCACAAAGCTGTCCAATTGTATTCCCTGCAAGTTTCCTTCAAAATCACACTTGACAAGTAGCATAGATATCGCATGGAGTTACTATTTGCGCACTTGTTAACTATGTTACAAAGCCTGCATCATATTTATAACAGGCTACCAAATGCTACTATATAGTGGTTATGCCAATGTTGCTTTAAATTCTTTAAAACATCGCTTTTAATATTTTATACAAGTTCTCTTCCTATATATAGCCTAACCTTTTCTCTCTTTATAAACCTTTCCTCTCTCTTTATAAACCTTTCCTTATTATACTTATTGTTAGTCTGTTCATTCCTTTGAATGATCATTGAAGGCCAGGAGAGAATCCCTGTTTCCCAAAATATAGAAACCTAGACTGTGTAAATAATTATGCATCCCTTTGCTCTGGGCCAGACGTTGGTGACTGTCCCAGGAGTCAGAACCTCTGGTCCAGCTGATTTGAGTTTTAGTAGGCTACTTCTCTGTTTGTTCTCTGTAATTAATAAATTCTTCAAAGACAACGGTTTGTTGTAACTCAATTATTTGCTCAATCCCTCACCAGCAATACACAATTTCCACGACAAAAGGCAATTCACTTGATGCTATTTTGGCCATAAATCAGTACAAGTGGGCTACAGGTTATAGGAGACACTACTTTAGTTTTTTATTCTTTTGCTAAAGAGAGGTAAGTTAAATTGCATATATACTATAAGACCACACGAGCAAGAGCAGCAAGGCACTGGTTAGAAGAAATTAGCGCTGGGATGCTAAAAATGCAATTACCTTCAGGTCTATATAGGCTTCGCCAGTACTGTATGATTTCTTTCCGTGCGTCCAACAATGATGAAAATGGAAATAAAGAATGTGCGCGACTTTGGTTTAGGTTCCTGCTTCTGCGCGGTCCGAAATATGTCCCCTCAAAGTCTGCTCTCAAGTTATATGAGTATTTGCTGGGCATCTGTTGTCATCCTCTGAACACCGGCCGACTGTAGGGAGAGCGGACAAACTGCCAAAGGACTGGGTGCTCGTGAAGTCCCGTGTGCGTCCTCGCTGAAGGAGCTGATGGGTCGCCCAGAAGTGAGGCTCACTTTTTATTCTGTCTCGCAGACGCGGTGACCTGTCCCTTGAGGGTTACTCCGCTGTGTGTGTGATGACAAAAAGACGCATTATTGGCACTGCTGAAGCGGAAAGCCCACTTGGGTTGACTGACCATCACTTGAACGCCGTGTGAAGTTTTCTGCGCCCCCTTCCTTTCCGTTTACTCAATTTATCTGTGCGATTCGCTGTTACAGGAAGCGTTTTTCCCACTAATACTTCCACTGAAATTTCCAATCAGCCCAGTATATAGCGCAGATACCGGCATCTTAGTGGAAATGCTCCCATATCCTTCTTGCGATTCTCATAACGTCATTTAGAGCCATTTACATCCATCATGGGAATTGAAAAACAATCACGCCCCCTTTAAGGACGACTCTTTGAAAATTAATTTGTCACGGTTTTTAAAACTTATCGCACCATAGTTTCTGGTCAGAGCAACTGATTTATCACAGCATAGTTGAGGTTTACAGAAGGTTCTCCTCACTGGAGATTAGTGTGTACTAGCCTACTGTGGTACAGCTTTCTTTAAGTAAGTGCGTGCAATTGGCTCCCATGCCCCCCTTCCCTCAAATCTGACTGACCAGTAAGACTTGAGTAGTTTACTATTACTATATAACAAGAAGACGCGGATTAGGGAAATTAGCATGTTTAAAAGCTATGAAAATAAAGTGAATGCAGCGCCATATTGAAAAGAATTACATGACCTATAGTATCATCAAAACAAGAATTCAAAACTTGGCTTTAAACTTTGGAGTTCCCCAAATACATCTTGTGTTTCGCCATCATCTGCTAATTGCAGTGTAGTTGTTATAAATACGTGGACAAAACCGCATTGTTTTCACTGCATGCATTGGTAACTCTTGTGGTCGTGCGTAAAACCTTGGTGCTGAAAAGGACAGCGCGCACTGTCACCTAGCTCCAAACCTCTTCCCTGAACAGGCAATGCCCTGTATTTTCTCCGGATGGATGCTGTGGTAGTGCCTTCCTGTAGAATGGGTGTGTTTTTTTTGTTTTGTTTTTTTGTCTAAACACTGATTAATTTCATCGCTGAAACGATGACACGAAGTATGGGTGATGTATCTGGTTTCCCTGGTGATTCACACCTGGGTGATTTATGTTGATGTTTGTAGATCAGAGACAATGGATCCTACTGTTTGGAAGTGGTATGATATATCCAATAACACTGCACATCTGTGTGGTTTTAAAAGGGTAGTTCCATAGACATGAAAATCTGGCATGAGATTGCAGGTGAATTCAGATTTTGAAGACAAAAGTGAATACAATGTTCCACAAACATTTATCATTATCATTAAAATTAGAGCAGGACTGCAATGCCCACTAAACCCATTATAATGTGACAGTTGTAAAACTTGTAATATCCTTTTAATTTAATGTACAATTAAAAGCATATATGAACTACTTCTGATAAATTACTTTCCTCTTGAAAAAAAAAAGGATGTGTATTTTGCCTTCTATCTTTCATCAATATTTCAGCAAACAAATATCAGAATAAATAAATATTTCTCAAAATCACTGAAATATTCTGTGATGAAAGACAGCAGTTTCAGCAGGGGGCGTCATTCTGCAATCACTGTACATTCAAATCCTCCCAATGTTGTTCATATTTGTACTGCCTCTTGTGAATAATAGCACTTAGCCAGGATTTGGGCTGGATTTCACTCTTGAAGTCTTTCCAGATAAATTGTAAAATGCTAGTGCCCTGGATGTAAAATGCTAGTGCCCTGGATGCCCTAAATAAACCAACATGCTTAATTTGCACCACAAAATGCAGTTAAAGTGCTATGGCTGCTGAGCATATCATTCACTTTGGATCTCTTGAGTCTTTAGCATACACGGAGCAAGTTTAGTATATAGCTGTAAATTCACTGCTGCTGTCTGGAGATCTTTGCTGCACATCATCCTCGTGTCACATACCCAAAGCAAAAACAACAGCAGAAGTGATGATGTTAATTTGTTAAAATCCATGTTTGGATGGGTGTATAACCCTGCTTAACACACTTTTTGTTCTTGTGCAGTTGTATTGACCTTTCTAAACTCTGATACAGTCACATGTAAAACTATGTTGCCCATTGTGTGGAAGTCAGTGAATCATATGTTTTTTTGTAAACCACATGTGGTGATAGTCACTCGTTTCAACATGCTCACTGTCTCATTCTCCTTTCCCTCCTGAACTCGGTGATATTTTTCTTCTTAAAAGACATTTTAATTAGTTTTTTTTAGAGGAGGATGTGGTCGTCTTCCCACGAGTGTGCCTCTTTCTTCCTGAATTTCTTGCTCAAGTTGAACATTTCACTTCCCCAGGGTGCTATTCACGGGCACTTTTCGACTTTGTCAAAGAGTGAGGTCCCGTATAATGTTGGCCACGACAAAGGAATCCACTGCTGTACTCAAGGATATTGAAATATTTCAATACGTTTGTGAGGGTCACGTAAACTGACATCACTGACGGAACTTATTACTAACTTAGTACTTACTAAATTTCTGGCCATTATAATTGTGTGAAAATAGGAAATCTGTTCTTTCATTTGCTGAAATGAATTGGTGTGTCATAAAAAATATTATGATTTACATCAACAAAAGCTCAGCTTAGAAACTGCTTCCATCTTTTATTTTCAACATACAGGCACGACATGGAGTATCTACCATACTTACCTCCAACCCAAAAATGACTTATCACTGTCCTGCCACTCGTATCCATGCTCAATGTGTTTCTGATTAGAGAAAATCCTCGTTATAGATAAACTAGATCCCTCTTTATCTCTCTCTCCTCGCTTACTTTCAGCAGGTGGTTGGCTTTTGCTTTGCTATAACTTGAGCTGGAAGTTGTCTTGTGTCAGTCAGCACATGTAATAATCCCACCATGAAGAAACATAGATATAGCTGTGGCAGCTTCAGAGAAGAAGAAGTGAGTTTGACAAAATACTAAACCAACTTATATGGTGAGATGATGCATGCAGAGACAGAAAGTAACATTAAAAAAGCTCCACCGATTCAGCCTTGCACTTCCATAATATTGACGAACTCATGATGAATACCAGATCATCAATACAAACGAGCTGAAGGCCTCTACAAAGCAACCTGGGCCTCCTTAACACCTCAGCAGTGCCACAGGCTGATTGTCTCCATTCCACGCTGCACTGATGTAGCAATTCGTGCGAAAGGAGCCCTGACCAAGTACTGAGTGCATAAATTAACCTTTTTCCGAACTTTTCAGCTGTAATGATCAAGATTAAAACAAAAAGATAGGCCTGAAATATTTCACTTTATGTGTAATGAATTTAGAATATATGAAAGTTTCACTTTTTGAAAAAAAATACAGAAATACATAAACTGTTCCTCAATATTCAAATGATTTTAGATACACCTGTATATGCCTGCCCTAAATATAGGCAGGGAGAGTTCAGCGAATTAAGCAAATAAAAGTCCAGACTATTAATTGAGGTTTTACAGTATGTTAGTAGTGGCCAATGTAGCCTTAAGTTGCTGGCCTCGTGCAGAGATGAGGAGCAAGTTATAGAGGTCAGGTAATCTCCCTTGTTTCCACACAGAACCACACATTGTATGCTGCAGGATTCTGGGAAACAGCAGAAAATTGCAAGGAGCAGGTAGAGCAGGAAAATTCAGGATCAGTGTAATTACAAAGCACAACGAATGATTGGCTTGATGAATGAGCAAGATCATTGATATAAATTGATGATGGATTGGATAAAACATGGGGCATGAGACTACAGTATAAAACTATTTGTTAAGTTTTGTTGCTGGAAGTGAATGTAAATTCAATATTCACTCCCCTTTTAGCTCTGTTTTTGATCGCACCTGTTCTCCATACCTGTAAAACATCTGGCTCTTTAGCTGCTTAATGTTCTGCTGTGTTCACCAGGTAGTCACAAACAGTGTCAGTGTGCCGTTTGGTGCTGGACAGGACCTTTATCGCTGAAAACAGTTACCTGCTGCAGCCAAAAACGACACTATGAGTGTGAGGGACCAAAACAGTTTGTGGGCCAAAAACACAACAATGGGCTAAATGTGGTTAAAATGCTTAATAGAGCTGGGGGGAACAGCATACATCCATTTATTTCCCTGTTTTTTAGGGCACATAAAACTAAATTAAAACAAATTAACTGCACATGTCTTTAGACAAACCCAGCCTGTCTGTTCCGTTAGTATGGTTTAGGGTTTGATGGTGACTGGGCTGTGGTCAGCACAACTTGTGCAATCTCCTTCTGGCTGCCAACCTTGTACTCCTTACAACTAGAAAAACACATGTTCAGTGCTATTGGAAGGGCAATTCAGGTCAAGTCCTGCAAACATAACTCTCTCATTTTAAGCAGCTTATTCAGTGCGTTTAATCAGGGATGTAAACATGCAAATCTTGTCAAAACACGCACATTTCACAATAACATGCTATGTGCACGATTGATGAATTCTGTGACGTGTTGCCATGTGTTGTCGGAGCAGAAAATGGTGTGAAAAATAACAGTAATGATACATTCCATTGTGGTGGCTCATTAAACCATGCCATTAAGTCCAGACACAGGTAAATTTAACCAGAGTGCAGTCATTGTTAATGTTATTAAATACACTTGCCCCCCCTGCTATTACAAGCCTATTAATGGGGCATGGATAGCAGCAACTTCAGTAACAAACTTAGCTCATTTAGTTAGCATTAGAAACTGAAAATGTGACAATGCATTTAGATCAATGGGAGAGAAAATACATAGATTTGAAAATTGTCGTTAAAAGCACATATTCGATATTGGAGGATGTAATAAAATACTGTCATCAAGCACGGTCTGTTGACAACTACACATACAGGGATGTTAAAGTTTGCAGTGCATAAACCTCATTACCCATTTGAGAGTTACTTTGTGTTTCATGGGCGGATCTGATCGCTATCTCCAAATAGTGGAAATCCATCAAAGTAGTATTCAAGACGGATTGAAAGCCAATTGCTCAAGCCACCTTGGAAGGTGAAACACATTCTCGCCAGATGTTTTGTTGAAGAGGTGTCAATCTTGGACCCCATCAACTATCGTCTGACAACAATTTAGCCTCTTGGAGCAACGGCCGATGTTTTGACTGATGATGATTTGAATGCAGATACAATTTTAAAAAGCTAATCTCTAGGTTTCAGAGGTTAATAAAAAAAAGCTAAATTGTCATCAGACAGCCAATGGGTTCAGAGAATGCATTTTGGCCAATGCATTGGGCATCTTTTGGTCTCCACACGGACTGTTGACTTACATGCAACCAAAGGCCACTCAAACACGATTGGTCAAAACTACTCAGACCAAAAATGGAAACCAGAATGCTTCCGATAGCAAAACCTTGTCTCTTGCCTACAGAGTCTGCATTCATATGCAGATATCTGTGAGATATGGTGTAAATGCTCCCTCTTCTCCACAAGTCATTCGCAATGTTTACCTCCCAAGTGCAACTATATCATTAAGTGATCTCTTGGAAAAGCATAAGTAGAGTCTGTCCCCTGGGATAATAACAGCTGAAATTGAAATTACACTGAAATTAGCTGTCTTTTTCCCTTGTCTCAGTAAATCGTCAGTTTCAGCTATTTCAACACAAATTGTACAATGAGGTCAGTCACTGAATGATCTGTGTGGGTGAGGGAGTGGTGTGAGTGATATGTTAAAACCTTAATCGTAGTCACGCCATATGAATCATCCATGTGATTGTGTTTTTATGTTTAATGTTATGTTTTTTGTTAGTGGATTTTATGTTTATAGATTGTTGTTCACTAGCTGGTTAAAATCAGAATCAGTGTTATTCGCCAGGTATGTGTACACATCAAGGAATTTGACTTTGGATTGTACATTGCTCACAATGTGCGTACTCATACAATAATACAGTAACACAATAAAAGTATAGAGTATAGTATAGAGACAGTACAGTATGAAGAACACATATACACACAATATACGCACAATAAACAGAAACAAAAACAACATAGATATACTGACAAATAGTGCAGTGATTATCATTATTATCATTAAGTCGGATGTGGATGTGATATGCAGGTACACATACATGCATACATGTACACATGTACACAGTGTTATGGAACATAGTGCAAAGGATGCTGGAATAAATAAGTATTTTGTGCAAGTGTTATGAACTTGAGAAAGGTGGGTGCACAGGAATTGACACTGTGAGTCAGAAATCAGCTGTTCATCAGAGTGATGGCTTGTGGGAAAAAACTGTTCATGTGTCTGTTGGTTTTGGCATACAGTGCTCTGTAGCGCCTACCAGAAGGGAGAAGCTGGAACAGGTTGTGTCCAGGATGATGCTTGATTTATACTCCTGTGTAGGGTCTGCGTGCGTGTTACGCCCCTGAAAATGGGGAGGAATAATCACGAGCGTGAAAAGAGATGTTTCCTCAGCGAGAACTTTTACTCTAATAAGAATCTTTTACAAAAATAAACAGTATATACAATTTATACAGCAAAAGGCTTAGGTGTAGAGAATGCACATACTTTCACTGACACAGTATTTACCTGAGACATACTGGTAATCCATTGTAACAACAAAAACTGAAGTCCTATGCGATTAACATATTACAACAAAATGCAATTTAGTAGACAGTAATTAAGCATACAGAAAGTAATCTAGTAGTCAAATATATTGATCCACCGTGTTACAGCTGTTGGTTTGGCCGGTGGGGGGGGGGCTACGCAGAGGCTTCGCCATAAATTTGATGCAGAAGTAGAAATTTCACTTGAGATGGATCTGCAGTGATGTTTCCTGCCCTTTTCCTGACTCTGAAAATGTATAAGTCCTGAATGGAGGGCAGGTTTGCACCGATTATCTTTTCTGCAGTCCTGACTGTCCGTTGTAGTCTGCTCCTGTCCTTTTTGGTGGCAGATCCAAACCAGACAGTGATGGACGTGCAGAGAACAGACTGGATGATGACTGTGTAAAAGTGGATCAGCAGGTCCTTTGGCAGGTTGAGCTTCCTGAGCTGGCGCAGGAACTACTCCCACTTAAGGTCCTGGGATGTAGTGGAACCCAGGAACCTGATGGTTTCCACAGCAGACACAGGGCTGTTGAGTATGGTGATGGGGGGCAGAGTGGGGGGGCTCCTCCTGAAGTCCACGATCATCTCCACAGTTTTGTGCGTGTTAAGCTCCAGGTTGTTCTGACCACACCAGAGAGCCAGCTGATCAACCTCCCGTCTGTAGGCCGACTCATCACGTCTCAGATGAGGCCGGTGTCCGTTGTGTTATCAGCAAACTTCAGGAGTTTGACAGATGGGTCTCCTGAGGTGCAGTCGTTGGTGTAGAGGGAGAAGAGCAGGAGGGAGAGCACATACCCCTGGGTGGCACCACTGCTAATAGTCCGGGTGCTAGATGTGATGTTCCCCAGCCTCACCTGCTGACTCCTGTCAGTCAGGAAGTTTATGATCAACTGACAGGTGGAGGCTGGCACAGTGAGCTGAGTGAGTTTGGTGCTGAGGATGTCTGGGATGATGGTGTTGAACACCGAGCTGAAATCCACAAACAGGATCCTTTCATATGTCCCTGGAGAGTCGAGGTGTTGCAGGATGTGATGCTGTCCCATGTTGACTGCATCATCCACTGACCTGATAGCCCTGTATGCAAACTGCAGGGGGTCCAAAAAGGGGCCTGTAATGTCCTTCAGATGGGCCAACACCAGTCTTTCAAAGGACTTCATGACTACAGATGTCAGGGCGACAGGCCTGTAGTAATTTAATCCAGAGATGGAGGTTTTTTTAGGGACCGGGATGATTGTGGAGCTTTTGAAGCAGGAGGGAACTTCAGACAGCTCCAGGGATCTGTTGAAGATCTGTGTGAAGATGGGGGCCAGCTGGTCTGCACAGATTTTCAGGCAGGATGGAGACACACCGCCAGGGCCAGGAGCCTTCCTGATCTTCTGCTTTGGAAGAGCTCGCGCACATCCTCTTCACAGATCATGATTGCAGGTGAGGGGTCAGAGAGCGGGGGTGACAGCGTGACAGAGGGAGAAGGTGACTGTTTGAAGTTGGTGTTGAAGTGGGGAAGAGGTGTGAGTGAGAGGTGTGACTGTGGGCTTTTCAAACCTACAGTAAAAGCCATTTAGTTCATCAGCCATTCATTGAGTACCAGCAGTGTTGGGGGATGGTCTCCTGTAGTTTGTGAGTGTCTGCAGGCCTTTCCACACTGATGCAGGGTCGCTGGCTGCAAAGCTGTTTTCTAGGTTTTCAGCGTAGCTCCTCTTTGCAGCTTTGACCTCTTTACTCTTTAGTGTGTTCCTGGCCTGGTTGTACAGGACTCTGTCCCCACTTCTGAAGGCCTCCTCCTTGGTCTGATGAAGCTGCCTGAGTTTCGCTGTGATCCAGGGTTTTTGGTTGTTGTATGTGTGGACGGTTTTAGTCAGCACACACATGTCCTCACAAAATCTGATGTAAGATGTCACATTGTCAGCTAGTTTGTCCAGGTCAGTGGCTGCAGCCTCAAAAACACCCCAATCAGTACAGTCAAAGCAGGCCTGTAAATCCAGCTTTGACTCGTTGGTCCATCTGTGGAAAATTCTGTCATTGTAAGTCAGCTGCTCAAATGTAGATATTCTTCTGGTGTTTTGGGCTGTTACCAAAGGGCTTCAGGTGCATTACCAGCACCCTAAGGGCTTAGAGCAGGGCTTACCCTGATGTAAACTGACAAGCGTAAACGGGGCCTAAGAGTTTCAGTAGTGCAAAAACTACATTGCTTTATAAAGTTGTGGGGGAAAAATTATATGCCCAGATCAACCTTAACCATATTCTCAGAGTGGGCGATGCAATGGTGCTCAATTTTACAAAAGATATAAGCAACGTCTCTATAGCCTATACATTTATCGCATCAGTACATTTACTTCCATTCTATTTAGATTTTATCTAATTTTACCACAGTCCCTTGGTCACCTGATCTGAATCCAGATCAAGACAACTGTGGTAAATTGTTTCAGGAATTATCTTGAACAAGAAACTGTAAAGATGTGATACACATCCATTTTCCTCTAGTGCTCTCTCTTTCTCAAATTCAAATGAAAATAAGCTTTATTGGCATGAATGTTAAGGTTACATTACTGCCAAAGCTAAAATATATTTTTGAATGATTACATTGTACACAAGAAAATCAGCCTCTCTCACACACACAAACTTTCAGTTTCACCACCCTAATATTATTAAGGGAGGTTGAGTCAATCTTGTGTGTTAGCTTAATCACCGACTAGAATTCAGAGTTCAGTCTCTTGCATTAGTTACATGACAGGGATGATTATGTTCTTCCATATAAAGGGGTGAAGGAGTTTGTTGAAGATATCTTCACATCTGGGGCATTAAGTGTAAACGTGACATAAGCAAAAATATCTATCTATCTATCTCTCTCTCTCTCTCAGTCAGCTTTAGTCTAGATGTGACACTTTCTGTTAGAGCACAATATCCTCCTGTTGGGTCAGATTTGAAATGATAGAATAAGACATACCTTTTATTGTGTAACTATAATCAGTGCATGTCTGTTTTAAAGCACTCATTGTTCCTGAGAGTATAATCTGTCTTTCCTTTATGTCACCTGACTCTGTGGTTTGAAATGGAGCTGAAATTAATGGTTTGCTCACACAGAGCTGAATAAATGGCTTGCTTTTTTTTTTTCATCAAATAGCCTTGTACTAAATAATATCACTGTTTAATGTCAGATATGGAAGATTTAACACAATATTTCATATTCTGGTTCCTTTTTAGGTCTTATTTGGCAATAAGGGAAATACACTTATATTCTATGTTTTTGTAGCAGATAACCAAATCTTGCATTTTAGTTATTCATTATGCACTATTAATGGAGATCTTCATAGCCTGGGCCAAATAGATCAAACCGGCAAACAGGTCACTCACTATCTGCCAACATGCATATGTTTTGCATAGTTGCAGTAGCTGAGACGGTCATGAGAAGTCAAATCAGCCAGTCTTGATGAGCATAAAACACCACAAAAATAGTGTGAGCATATATTTTAAAATGAAATATGCTTGATTCAAATCGGATTCATCAGATATCTTACTTGTGACTGACTCTCTTTACTTGTGCAAAACTAATTTCTCAAACCATTTTGTGAATCACTGAAAACAATTGTGAATCATTTGTGACCATTTATCTGTCCTCCCGGAGAGGCAACATGATAATGAAAGGAGACCACACTCATCCCTGTCATCCGAAAGAATAATAATATTTATTTTGGCAGCCTGTTTTCTGGAAGGAGGTTGGACGACACATTATCCATTGTGTTGAAAAAAATTAAAAAAGTTAGAGCAGCTGCCTTCAAACATGGACCGAGAAGCTGAACAAGAAGAACAGGAGGAAGGGAAATAATCTCTGCCTGAGTTCTGTTGTTTGTCCACTCTGTTTTTCTTTTGATCATCAAGTGATTTTTGCCTGCCTATGCATAATAACTCTTGATGTGTGTTAGCTATTATGAGATTATTATCGCGTTTAGTGCCTGTGTATTGCTTGGGCTGAACATCAGGTGCTAGAGCTGTTAAGCCTTCAGACATGATTGGGATCCTGTCTCTGGACGAAAGAGAGCATATGTTTGTGGCACGCTATTAATACAGATGGCTGATTACTTTTACGCCCTGTATTCAGCAAACTTTGAAGTGCCTCCCACATCTGCATGAAATGCAAAGATGTAGGACAGTAAGGGGCGTGATGAGTGAAAGCTGCAGCAGATAGTTTGTTGGTTTAGTTGCTGAGTCTCGCAAAACAAATGAGACAACACTGTGGAATTTGTTTGTTTAGGCAGGATGCTCCAGTGTCTCCCAATTTCCAATTTCCGCGACGGCAGATTTACCATGTTTACTTATTTTAGAGAATTGAAGAGATGACAGAAAGACCAGAAAACTGTGCTGAGGTAATACCCAGTACTTTGGCAAATATTTAAATGAATCCCATGTCATGGAGAGCATCTTTACAGTAGCCCCTGATCTCAGTGCTTTACTGATACAATATCCCTCTCTTCTTTGGTATCCACACATGATTAGTCATGCCTCATCATCTGATCCAATGTCTCCTGAAGGTCAAGAGCTGGCCCAGCAGCATGCCTGAAAAGCTAGATTGCATTTCTGTCTTGTAGCCAGGATCCAGTTGCTGGACTCACATTGTATGTTTGAAGGAGAAGGAGCTTTTCCCAGATGTCTTTCTCCATGGGAGCAATTGATATTAACACACTTTTCCTGCCGGGCCCCGACCACTCAACATCACTGCCATGGGATCTAAAAGCTTGAGAGAGAAAGAGACCAAGGGAAGGCTACAGAGAGACAGAGATGAGGTTGCGTCAGCTCAGTGTTTATAAATGTTTGAGAGAGTGAGAGCTTTGTAAATGGAATTTCCCCTGGGAAAATAAATGGTATGGTTTTGTATTGGGTTACAATGGAAAGTAATGTTTTTCTGTGCCAGCATACATCTATATGTTGAGCGTATTAAATGTCATAACTTAACCAAGGACTTTTAAGAGATAAGAAGTGCAAGAATAGTTTTTTATACAGAAATACAACTGAAATACCCTCCAAGGAATACATTTAGTATTAGATTTGGAATTAGATCAGAGATAATAATTAATTCCTAGAAGACTCTAGACAACTGTCTTCTGAAGAAAAGGCCTCACCATCACTGTACGGAAAATGCACTCAAACATGGATCAGTTACTGTAGCTGCAGCCATTGTCTGGGAGCCAGTTCCTTGGAAGAACTGTAGTACTTATACCATTATCTATAACTGCATGATTCCTAGATGACATTATGTGTACTCCACACATACACAAATGTTTTGTAAACCTTCAGACAATGAAGAAAGCTAATCCTCAACTTTGTGATCTGATGATGAGAAGCCAGTCTTTGTCCTTATCTGAACTTTCGACTAATTACTGAAGAAATACAAAAACAGTCCAGACTTTATTCACCAGTTTGGGTGATGTAATAATCTTCTGACACTGTATACATTTAGGCCTCCATGTGACCTGGATGAAGGGATTACAAAAAGCACCAAGCTATTTGTAGCCACTTCCAGAAAGGATTTTTGCTGAGACATGCATGGTTAACACACTTTCATGTCATTGATTTATGAACTATTTGTAGACTGCTTGCCTCTGTCTCTGTTGTATTTTATCCATTTGGTAACAGGCGCAATACAGTTCTTTATTACTTATTTAATATTTAGGAGTGAACATGTACAGTGTGAATATTCTTTAGTCTTTCACTTTAAAGATTAGGGCTGGCAATCATCTGTATTTTTCAAACTTTTAACAAGCCCCATGAAAAGCTCAAACCAACCAATATGTTAGTCTCTCATTACTGTCTGATTTGCCCAAGCTCAATTGTTCTTAGTGAAGACATTATTTTTTAAAAACAAGTCACAAATATATACTTTCATTTAAAAAAACTAAGCTGTCCACTATAGTCTTTGTCAAATATTACTTTAACAGGAGTAAATAGTACCCATGTACATTGTATTGAAAGAACATGTCACAAGCCTGTCATCACCGGAAAGCAGGTTATTATTTACGTTTATTGTGGCTCCGACTTCCAGTAGCCCTATAACGTTAGCATAGGAGGAAGTTGGGTGACATATTATTATGTCTATATTGTTAAGAGCAAGAAAGTCTGTGTAAGGGGGTGGAAGGCTGGGTTAAACACAGGACTTTCACACAGGAGACCTGTGTTTGACTCCCATGTGAAATCAAGTAAATGTCAAATTGTTTAGAGTTTTAATAGTAATTTAATAGTTTTACTTACTTAAGTCGCATGATTTATGTGACTTAGCTACTTATTTTAACCCAAACCACAATGTTTTTCCAAACCTAACCCAGTAGTTTTGTTACCTAAACCTCACCAAACTGCGACTGTTTCACAATGTTTACAACGTGTTGAATTTCCTTAGGTCATATGATTTATGTAAAATAGTTAAGGACAAACAACCAATTTTCTAGTACAGGTATGAGGACATGTGGCACTGTGCAACAGTGTGGCTTGATCAAGTGTAATTTAAAATGTGTCCAATACTTTGGTTTTATGACCAGATACCTGCAAAACTAATCACATTCGTGTCAACCTCAGCTGTACTTTGTTTAATGCAAATTAGCAAATCTTAGCATTCTAACATGCTGAACTAAGGTGGTGAACATGGTTCATTCATATTACATGCTTAGTATGTTAGCATTGTCATAGTAAGAATGTTAGCATGCTAACAATAGCATTTAGCTCAAAAAGCATGACCACCGACGTTTTCGCATGACCACCGACGTTTTCGCATGACACATTGTATAGCATGTATAGCACAGAGGAATACACTATATCAGGCTTTGGCTACACAGGCAATACTTGTTAGTAGGATCAATTCATTGTTGGTTTTGGTATTTTCGTGGGATTCTTTGACAGTATAAGAAAATGACAGAATATTGTGTTTTTCACAACCTAGGTCACATTTAACTTTCTATTGGTTATGGAAAATTTTACTTACCATTTGAGTGATAGCTCTCTTGGGTTAAGCTGTAAATCAAGTTGGGAACTTGCAGTAAATCTTTTCGACGTCACACAGTGCAATGAGCAACCACATGAAAGATCAGACAGATTTAACATAAGGCCAGTTTAACCCCGTTAAACCACTCTCGTTGAAGTGGGAAAAGAGGCTGGACGCACTTGAAATGTACATCAAACAATCTTTGTATATTTGTTCAACATTATGTGTAACAATAACCTATGTAACTTTTGTGGGTTAAAGTTAATCTTGGGTTTTGGGGTGGTGTTGCATGTTAGTCATGTCAGTACATGCACAATGGAAGACTGAACAAAAACAAATTATGAAGAAAACAAACCTTTATATGGCACATTTGCAGAAATATTTCTTTTAAGTTTACACATAAGGTAGGCTAATGTAATTTTAATCAGACCAAATTATTGACTGGTTGATTGATTGTTGTAAGTTTTTGGTACTTTGATTTGTTAATCTGTCTTTTGGACTGAGATTACAGTAAACCCTAACTCCTGAGAAGTAACTGATCCTTTTCAGTTGAAGTTTATTCATGGAGTGCTGTGGTGTACCAGTTACACTGTAAGTGCACTAAGTATATTATCTGGTTATGGTATGTGACACGGAAAGACACACACACAGTTCCCATCATCCTATTTTTTCCTCTGTACCATTCTCCCCACTCACATGGCCAGGATGTGCTGTATTTCTGTTACATCTGCTCGCCCTGATGACAGAGTGGGACAACCTGACCTCATGCATGAAACAAGATATTGTCTGTGGCGTAATGCATACTCACAGATATAATATGTGCACATAAATACAGAAAACACTAGTCATTCTCCCCTAACAGAATCATGCATACAAGAGTTTGCACACATATACATCGTTCTTTTTTCTCTAACATTCCTCTGTTTTTCAAACATTAGAGGCCTTTGGACTGAGATCTGTCTGTTGCTGAGTTGGGCAAATCAAAACTGACTCCTTTGAATATTTCCCGGGAAAAACAAACAAAGAAATAGCCAAGCGATTGAACAAAAATCTGAAAAGGGACCCTGAAACAACAAATGGAGAAGGAAAAATGCTGAGAAATTCACAAAATAAGGAGCACTGATAGAAAACAAGATAACGTACAATTGTGTACAATCACAGAAGCCAGAAAAGTGTGTGTAGCGCAGTGGTTCTCAAACTTTTTCTGTCATGCTCCTATTCAGAAGCCAAAACAAGTTCATTTTGAAACTTTAATTTAACTCTCTTTCCTAAAATTTATAATATCCTATACAAACAAATGACTTTGGAGGACCAGTATCTGTTTTTTATAAATTTTGAAAACAATTTGTGGAGCTTTTCATGACGTTCTTCATGGCCTTCTCCTGGATGATTAGGAAAAATGTCATTGAATGTAGGCAAACTGATTTGAACTGATTTCTCTCTCACATACCAAACATGTTGTGGCCCCTCAGAGCTTTACAGTATTTTGGTATTCCTCTGGGCTCAGTTCTAGATTGTGTATGTCTTACAAGTGATTTATTCTTTACACCTTACATTTTCTGCAAGATGTACATTTTGATAGACATTTTCTATTGAAAGAAGAACATAAAAAACAATATCAGTTAGTTCTGGGGTACACAGGGTGTAGACAGTGGGAGGTTTCTTCACTCTATCAAGAAGATTCATTAGATACACGCCATCTCATAAATTCCCACCATCTCAGCCTCTGTGTCCTCCTCAGTATCAAAAGACATCACTGTGGTGTATGTGTTCAACTTTGCTCTTGAAAGGCTGAATCAAGACATACTTAAGACAAAAAAATCATACAAGGGAGTCGACCAAAGACGTGCAATTACATGAAGGAATTTTAGGGAGTAACAGGAATCTTTGTCTTTATTTACTTTAGTTGCAGAGGAGTTAATGTGAAATTGTGCTTTGAAACAAAGGCATCTTAATTCAGTATGCAACAGATTTTCCTTACCCTGAGAAAGAGTTTCAATATTTTGCCCCAAAGTATGGGTATTTATGTAATAATAACGTCCACTTCAATGAGTAGAAAATGTTTGACTCAAGTGTTTTTTTTTGCGGCCATCACAAACACTCAACAGTTGAGAGCTGGCATTTGTTTGAACTGCTTGTAAACTGAAAAATCACATTGTGATTGAATTTTGAAACATCAAAAGAGATATATTGTGCAGTCTGAATTTAAATCTTTCAAACCTGTCATTGCACTTGGATAAATGCCAGTGTAATAATTTTGCAAGACTGTCCTTAAAGTCAGTGTACTCAACAGAAAAATACATGAGTTTATTATTAAAACAGCATTGGAAAGAATACCACCATAAAAACAATAGCACAACTGTTACAGAAAACTTAATGGCAAACATACACAGTAGCTTCAGTGTACAAGGGTGTAAATTCTACCACTGTGAGAAACACCTTTCACAAAAAAATCCAGCATGTGTTGTCTAACAGATCAATGGCAATGCAAATGACTGAGTCACCACTTCAGAGTCTCTAATGAGATCTTCTTTGGGCATGAGAGCCAGTGAGTGGCATGGCTTTGGTTTAATTTTTGGGTCTCATTCATGCTCATCAAACCATTCAGTGACTATGTGGTCCTATGAGATGGAGCGCTGTCATCATCAACCCCCAGTGGGATAACAGATATCTCACATATTTCACACAATAGCTTTGTATTGGCCATATCTGTATCTATATATATATTTATACATAAATGTTGCATTTTGTACACATATTTCATGGCTAAACTGAGGAGGTGGACCACTTGAAATCCCTGATTTTAAATAGCTGACACAGCCAAATGTCTTATGAAAAATGCAATATAAACACACTTTATATGTGAACTTACAGAATTTAATCACTGAATTTCATAACACGTATCTATCAAACCTGTTTTATGAGCAACAATCGTAAACTGAAAAATTATTAGCAATCTTGTAACTTTGAACATATAATTTTATGTCAAATGATTAAATCACATTCTCCTGTCTTGATGATGTGTGACAATGGACAGGGGGAGGAGGATAAAGGGAGTACCATTATCAGGCTGTGGCTGAAGTGTCTTGATCCATTGGGCTGAATGTCTGACCTCCTGAGACACTGACCGACCACCATCTCTGTCTCTGTCAAAGCTAATGGCCTCTTCAGCAACACCAACATGAGTATACTTAAGCCAGACATTTAGCAACAGAAACCACGTTAGCATTGGAAAGTAATCAAAACGCAACAGTCATCTTTAACTGACTGCCTTGGGAAACAAAAATGAAAGTGATATATTTTCACAGTTTCTAATGCTGATAGATTGCATTTTGACACACTCAGACACTTTCAGTATGGGAAACAAACACTTGATGTGTCCATTTTCTACTGCTATGAAATCTAATGCTTTAACTTATCATATATATAATATACTGTATATATTCTATGAGCAGCTTGCGAAGCTGTGTTTAATAAAACGGTCTGTTCATGCCATTGAATGACCCTAACTGACCTAATCCCTATTTCCAGCTAAAAAAGTTACCTCAGTTTTACTGTCCTTCCATTATAAATCAGTGCTCAGGCATCATAGTCAAACAATACATATGCAAGAACATTTTCTTTCTGTCAGATTGAAATACTACAGTGTATTGATTTTAGCTGTTTATAGAAGTCAAAACAATCAACAAGCAGATTTGAAACTCAGGCATGATAGGATTTTACAGGGCTTTAATGTTTTCTTTGTTTTGGCAGTGACTGAAGTATTTATCAAATGTTCGAAAGGAAATATGCCCTTCTTAGTTACTTAGATTAGAGTTTTACTTCTTGTTTCGTGCCTTTACTTAATTCAGTGGCCTTGTCTGTCTCAAAATGTTTTTAATGGACCTATATTAAACATTGGGTCAAGAGGGATGGATCATGGACTGGCCAAAGGCAGTGTGGAAGTGGAGGTGGCTTCTCAGAACAGAGCATAGTGTAAATTAGGATTCATAAGATTCCACAAAATGTCATATAATGACAACAGTCAAAAACACCATTACTGTCCCAATGAAACAATAAAAACTATTTTCGTCATTTGGATGTCTTCCAGGTGAGAAATGTGTGCTGCTATCCCCATTAAACGATACTGCGCATCCTCCCTATTAATATCGATTGTGGCCGTTTGGAAAAACTATAAAAAATTTAGATTTCCAAAGTGTTCGGACAGCACATCGTAGGAACTAGTTCTGATCAGGTATACCCCGGCCCTCAGCAGTAATGTATGTGCTATGAACATTATTTTCTTGTTGCCTTGTGGGAATTTTTAAGGGCACTATTCTGTGCAAAAATTTAACACTGATAATTTGGATACTCAAACTATTGGAAAGTAAATACACTGCACAATGTATATAGTAAATACGATGCTCTTCAGGCTGTCTAATTGTTTTTAGGTGTCATCAAAATAACATTTTGTGATACATTTATTTATATGTAAGTATCTTAAGAATAGTCTAGGTTTTCCTTGTTTGCCCTTGTCCTCATTGTCTGTCCTGTCATTTGACATCAGAGAAGTTATAAAAAACACTGCAATGTGCCATGGAATCCCCACCAGTGCAAGTCCAATGAAATGCCACATTATTTATTGATAAACAGGTCGAAAAAGGAAAGAATATAAACATTTTACTTGTCAGGATGTCTGGTAAATGGCAACTGTTATGAGAAGATGAATAATGCAATGCAGCAAGAAAAAAATAAAAAATGCATTTCCTGAAACACAAATATATCACTGCTGATGCAGTTGTCTATTGTGTTGAGTGTTGTCGGTGTGTGTAAAAAAAGCTTTTAGACCGATGGCTCATAAAGCTGTTGGTTGATTAAGGCGAGCAGTTTACATTGTATTTAAGCGCTTTTAAAGTTACAATCTATTTGGTAAAAATAAGGTGTATGGTAAGATATTACACAACCAAGCACCTAAAAAAGTAAAAACATTCAGTGAAAAGACTTCAGGAAGTCACTGCACCTGGCCAAGAAATAGTGTGGCACATAACGATGCATGCATTAAAAAAGCGATATATTATGTGTTAATTAGTGAGCTTTAAAGGTGCCGGCAGGCAGATTTTGTTACCTTCAGACAGGCTAGCTTTTCACCCCGTTTCAAATCTTTATGCTAAGCTAAGCTAACTGGCTGCTAGCTATGACATTATATAGGACAGATGTGAGAGTGGTATTGATCTTCTTATTCAACTCTTAGCAAGAAAGAAAGTGTCCTAAATTCCTTTATTTTGCAAGCTATGTAACAGCAGCCAATGTGACCACTCTTGTCAATAATGAGATAATGTCAAATTCTAAAATCTAAGCTATTGTAACAATAACAGAGAAGACAACATGAATAGTGACCTGATTCAGTTATACTGCAACATCTCTCTAAAGTTTGCTAACATTAGCTAACTTTAGCCACTGTTAGCTACTACCAAGTAAGACTAACGATATAACCCCTGAGTGTACTGACTTGAGGAATAGTGCATTTTATTGTTCATGAATTCAACTTTTCATTTGTATGAGGAAGCTTATGTTATTTCTTCTCTAAAAAGTTGTATAGTCTCATTTTAAAGGTCAGAGACTGGTGATCTAACTTGTGACCAGATGCACTCTGGGGAAGCTCTTTTCATCTTCTCTTTCCAGTAGGTCCATTTTTTGAGTCTGTTTCCTCCTCCTCTCCTGGATAGAAGCCGAGTCCCTTTGTGAGAGCAGACTATATGCAGGGAGGACAAAGACAGTCTCTTGTCACATTGACAAACTGTCTGTCTGACAAGTTGTTGCTTAATAGTCTTCTTCTACAAAGCCGGCAGTCACATGTTTCACAGTCGTAACAATAAACATTTACCTTGTTCGAAAGATGTATACTCACTTTTTATAGACTTGAAGAGATGAAGGGGATTAGTTTGAAATGAGAAGATGGATGGGAGCTGAAGGTGGAGGAATATGTCACAACCAGAAGTGAACTAAAAAAAACTCTCATACCTATCTTATACAATTTTATTTCATGGATAGTTCTCATTTAATTGATTTGCAAGGATATTGATGTTTATTTTAATGATCAACAAGTTAATCAGTTAAATAAGCTGATTGACAAGTTAATGAAAAAATGCAAGCCTTTTATATTGCTTTCATTGCCAATGGTTGCTGTGTGTTGATTTCACCATGAGGTTAATTGTAGATGTTGAACATTTCTATTTCTTCCTCCCCTCTTTACTTTAAGCTGACATAACTAAGAAGTCCCTAAAGTTCTACTTATCAACATCTATAATTTCATGACAATTGAACAAAATCCATCTGCTAATGAAGTTCATGTGATATGACTGAAAGCTCCAGAACAGCTACTGAGGTAGTGAGACTGTTTCCTCAACTGTGTATTTTCTTTGTCCTACAGCATAGTATCTTAGCCAGGTAAATGACAGTACGCTTTATATGTTGTTGAACAGATCATGTGGTCATGTGAACTGAGATCTTACTGCACATGTTAAGTCTTCTGTGGCTTGAGCCACCACAACACAGAAAGTAGTTCTGTTAACTGTTAATAATTCATACAGGTTATGTACAGGTTAACAATATACACATATACTGCAATGCATACTATAAAGGCTGTGGTATGGAGGATCATGAGCAGACAGCTCTTAAGCCTGTTTTATTCATCAATAATGCACCACTATTAGAGGGCACAGTAGCCAGCTCAAACACAGTTTTCCATATTTAAAGAGGTGGTATATTTTCAGGTTGAAAATCTTAATTAGGGGTTGTACCAGAACATGTTTACATGGTTTAATTTTCAAAAAACACCATATTTTTCTCATACTGTACATTGCTGCAGCTCCTCTTTTCACCCTATGTGTTGTTCGCTCCACTCTTGAGCTACAGAGTGATGCATCTTACTTGTATAAAATCTTTGTTGGGAGTTACACATGTGCAGTTTCCAGGTAAGAACTACTAGCCAATCAGAAGCAGAGAAGGGCGGGTTGTAAGAAACAAGGTAGTGTGATCCAAATCAAAGCTGTTTCAGACTGCGACCGTAACCTAGCAGATGGTATAAGTTACTCACAAGTCCACAACCACACAACATCATTGTTCCACATCTTACCATAAACCACTACAAAAATCACCATATTTCAACTCAATTTTACATAAAAATTGGCAAAACAATTTGAACATCTCAGTAGCTTTCACATCAGGTGTAACATTAGCATTATAGCTATAACTTTAGCTGTGTTAGCCAAAGTTTACAACAAATGCGCACTTGAACAGTCTGTGAAGTGACATTGCCGTGTTTAAATATAATTCACAACCAATAACCTTGACGGAATTGAGGGGGATCGAAAAAAAGTACCTGGAAGCAGGTACAGGTACAACATTTTTACAATGGAAAACCAAACAAAGAGCCAAAGGGCCTCCGCTCAGACTAGCTTGGTTTGAGGGCGTGCCTGACCCCGCTAGCCGCTTGGCAAGCTTTATGACGCGCTTTCATTGGGACGTCACAAGTAAAGGAAGTGAAGGGCTGGACTACAAACGAGCTGTTTTCAAGCGGTTCAGAGCAGAGTTTTCTGTGGGAGATGGGAACTCCCTTTGAGCTGGATATTGGACTTTTTCACTTTGCAAACCTGTTACATGCACAAAAAAGATATATAACTCAATAAAGGAGAGGGGAAAAGCCAAAAAGCATAATACCACCTCTTTAACATATGAGGATAATGTGTGTTTTGGTTGGGTCTTTCTCTATGATGATGACTTCTTTTTGTTTTAGCTGGTCTGAATCATCAGATGCCATCACAGGTTTCACAGTATTAGGACAACCGCTTTGGCTTATCACATTAGCGATGACATCATTCCTGCTGCGTTCATTCATTTGAATTTAGAAAGAAAGTTATGGTCTCCGTTTTCCCACAAATTATATTATCTTGGAAATTATATTATAGTATCTGGGTGGGTAAAGAACACAACCAATTTTTCTTTGACTCAATGACAAAGAACATCAGGTGCAACGTATGAGCCCCAGACAGAGGCTGATAAATGGGAACATTTTTCGGTGAGGAAGACAGTATCTCATCCTTACTCATCATTGAATATTGCTTTGAATTTGCTTTCTTCTTTAGAAAAAAAAAAGTTCTGGTGTTTTCTGTCTGGCCTATGAGGTCCCAAATTCCCTCTTTCATCTCTCCTTTTGTGTCTGTCTCCAGCGGGTGAACACCCTTTGTGCTTTCAGGAGGTTATGAGTGTTTGTATAACCTGCAACACTGTCATGTAGTGGGAAATTACCCCGTTGACAGAAATGTCTTGGCAAGGGAAACGTCAGGAGGAGAAACTCTCCTCATCCCAGACGGAAACCTCAACAAACACAGTTGGTGATGCAAAAGGGCACCAGTGGAGCAAAACAGGGCTTCACGGTTATTTTCAGACCAAAGTTTGAAAGAATCGCTTGTCAAACCTGTTGATGCTTCATCATATTCTTATCTGATATTTAAGCAAAAAGAGATTGGAACAAGTCTGAGTTCATGTCATGACAAAGATGGAAGAGGGACAGAAGGAAACATGGTGTCTCAGTGGTTTCTGTCACCTCTCAGATCAAGGATATCTTTATTGTCCCCAAGGGGCAATTTGTTATACTGACAGTAGTCAACACAAAACTATCAACAGTCATGACTCACAAACAAGCAATATCAAAACAGGCAAAAGAAATACACTATGTTAAAAAGGCCACAGTTAAAGTACAAACAATAAAACAATAGAATGGAATTACAATTGCGGGAGGTTGTCCAGACTTGTACCTGCAATTTTCCTGCACACTTTGATGATGCTTTGCAGTCTATTTTTGTTCTTAAAGTTGAGTGACCTGTATCAACTGACCAACGAGAAAGTTACAACAGATTTGATGAAACAAGAATAAAACATTTTCAAAAAAGTGCGGTCAACATTAAAACTCTGAAGCTTATGATAAAAATGCATACGCTGGTGAGCTTTGTTACACACAGCATCCACATAAGGTTCAAAGGTCAGCTCATCATCAGTAGTAATGTCCAAATATTTATACTGCTGAACAACTTCAACAGAGGCCTAAATTGAATCTTGTAACAGTGATCTTCTCTGTGCCCAGACATCCCAACACATGTGCGTGTGATTGTCTATAAAAGTAATAATGAGTAATGTCTGTTTCCTTGTTGGTGATGGACTGGCAAACTGGCCAAAGTGTAAGCCTTGTGTATTCTTGAATTTGGCTGGCTCCAGCCAGGGTTAACCTGAAGAGTAAAGATAACAAACAGAACGACTGATTTGGAGAGATAGATTGAGAATCATTATGGGATGAAGTTAAAAGGGGAAGTGACCACTTTCTCAGATCCCAAGATGTATTTTCTTCTGTCTGTTCTTAAGGCTAAAACATTGGAATAATTTTTCAAAGGAACTAAAACTTTTCTAAGGAATATTTCAAAAAGATTGATACTGCTCTCTTGTCTGTATGATAAGTAGCCAATGTAGCTGGAATCAGCAGCCAGTTAGCTTAGCTTATCATAAGACTGGAAACACTGTCCAAGGGTAACAAAATCTACCTACCAGCACCTCTATTGCTCATTAATTAACATGTTAGATCCCATGTTTAATCTGTAAAACATGTACAGTAGCTGGAAACAGCAGCCAGTTAGCTAAGCTTTTCATAAAGACTGGAAATAGGAGGAAACAGCCAGCCTGGCTATGTTAAAAGGCAAAAAGCTCCACCTACCAGCACCTCTTAAGGTCACTAATTATTAAACATTATATCTTGTTTGTTTAATCTGTATAAAAACCATCAAACCACTCCTGTGAAACATTTGCAAGTTCCATGGTGAATGAGTGGTAATTGCTTCTGTCTTGGCTAATATTAATTTAGATTTTGCGAGTTTGCTGTTGTGGCTTGTACCTGCTTGTTTATGATTGCTTTGTCTTTATAGGAAGCCAGTTCCTTTGTTTGTCCTGGCCAGGTCTCCCTTGCAAAACAGTCCCCTGACCTCAACTCAGTTTAGCTGGTTAAATAAAGGTTAAATAAAAATAAATTTTAAAAAACTCAGTTTGAGTTAAAATGCACTTTTGGAAAAGGCATCGTCTCAGTAGTTAGCAATCTTCATATCTAGCTGACCATAGCCATTTAGCAAAACATTTGTGATAAATTCTACGGAGGATCATTTTATCCATGATCAAAAAGCAAAATGTAAGGTTTAAAAAGAAAATGGCAAAATTTATAAATAATTGTTATATTTTAGGGAATTACATGTAAAAAGGAACTAACAGAAAAAAGATAATTGTATATTGACATGTTAAAGTGATATTATGAAAGAAGCAAATTGAAAATAGATGAGATCCTGAGATGAGAGACTGAAAAGCTTGTATGTAAATGCTGAAATTGAAATGTGGTATTTTAAAAAATTGCTTTAGAAATAGGATTAAGATAATTTCAATTTGATATTTTTCTCAATTACATTTTCAGTATTTAATTCTGGGTAAAATTATCCTCTATAAATTGAAGCCACCTTTAGAGGCAGGCTCAATAGAAGGGTTGTTTTTACTGATGCGAGGTTCATAATTCCTCACAATGTACGAACTGTAGTTTCTGCCTGCTCTGAGTGGGTCATTCAGATATGTATGTGAAGATCAAACATCGTGACAAGTTCCTGTCGGCTATCCCTGATGACCAGTAGGGAGCATTCAGCTTTAATTCAGTAGATTCAGGACAACACTGACAGAGACCTGGATGAGAAAGCAATGTGCATTACTCTTTTATAGGAAAAGGAAGAGCAGGTATCCAGCAGTCTCTGCCTGCGGTGCGGAAGAGAAGTCGTGTTGAGAAAGCGCATCCTGCCTTGATCTTGTTTTCTCCAAACAGCCAATCACGGTGAGAGTACACGTTGTAAAATGTGCAAGTAAAAAGAAAAGTGACAACATGATGGAAGACACAGAGCGGGATAGAGTTACTGTTTTACATCTATATACGTAGAAGGCACTATGCTGTATGTAGTATATGATTTATAAGAGCAGCGTCAGTGTGGTCATGTTTTTGTCTTAAAACCCTTTTAATTTTGTACTTTTAGAGACATCCTGTCTGCCCCTAAAGTGGTCTGAACATTCTGAATCTGAAAATCCACTTTGATTGTTTTTCTTACGATGTAGACATAGAAACGCTGTATGTATAATGCTATATGATACAGGTAATTAATCCATTGGAGTTTTAAAGCAAACCTATAAAACCTTGCATATCGCAACATTAACTTCGCTACTGCTCAACAGAATAAAGTGACTGCATGCACTGGTCTTGGGCAAAGCTACATTAACCTATTTGTTAAAAAGATTTGCCAGTTGTCCTGTTGTCTTCATGTTCCCATCAAGTACAATGCACATGATAGATGGCAGTTTTATTATAGTTTGCAGAGACACCCAGAAACCAACCAGTACTCTTATACTATAATACACTCATGTCAGCTAGTTTATGATAATTTAATGAAACACAGCTTTATTTATTAAATGAAGGAGTTAGAACTAGATTTGACCCAGGGCCCCATGACAAGGCCTCAGGATTACATCATTTTACATTTACGTTTACATTTACATGTGCATATAATGAATGTGTTACACTTTTTCAACCCTTATAACAAAAGGCACTATAACATGTATTGTATATGATTTAAAGGTGAGGTGGTCAGTGTGATGATGTTTTTGTCTGTCTTTTAAGCACTTGAATTTTTGTGCCTTTGGAAAGGTCCTGTTCATGGTTCGAGTTATGTGGGAGCCAGTGGGAGCTCAGCTCCCATAAGGAGGGTCTGAGCTCCCATGGAAGCAGTAAAATCATGCATCTGTGGGTGTCTCTAATTAATTTATCAACAACCATTAGTTTGAATCACAATGTATAAGTAATGTATTTTTCATTATAATTAGTATTATTTACATTAAACAAGATAAACAGACTTAAATGAACACACTTTCCTAATGAACTATGCTGCGCATCGCATGAATGACAGGATGGCTGCGCACTTCTCCACCATCAGCCACTATCGTGCGCACAAGTTTTGACCGAACAGGTTGAGGCCGCGACCCGCAAAAATAAACTCAGTTGTATTGTAGCCTACTGTCTTACTCTGAATTGACTGCAGCTTATTTGTTTAGTATTATTGGCTTTTTGATGCATCCTCCAATTAGTACAGCGCTACAAATGATAATATGCTTGCTACTGTGTGCTGGCGACAAGCAGTGCCTAAAACAATATTACCATAATGGGCGGAATTGCGGTCTCTCCTTGGGCAATAGTCTTTGATATCATTTTTCAGGCGAGTTAACGGATTGCCTAGTGTGAATAGGCCTACACCCTGTTGCAATATCACAGACATCTGGGGCAAGTAGTGGACTGCTGTGTGTGTTTGTGCGTTGGCATGTGTGAGAGAGAGGGAAATGTTGAATCACATAATAAGCAATGATATCTCTCTCAAAAACTATGTACACTGTGTGTCATATTTCTGTATTAATGGGTGAAGTGATGCCTTCACTGTGTGTCGCAAGTCCTTAAAGCAACATTAAAAGGATTTTTTTTGTGTGATTTGGTGGCCCTACCATTTCAGAGTGTAAATAAACTGTATACGTGCATTTCTTATGATTACAAAAACTAGCAAGTCGACAACTTTGCTAACACAGCCAAACATCAAACAAGTGCTACAAAACATGTCATAGCAATATTACTCACTGACTTAGTCCAAAAGAAAGAATGCCAGCTCAGGGTCTGTCTTGCAGCTTTTTGCTTGGTCCCTCCCCTTTCCTCTTCTTAGCTTCCACCAACAACGTCCTCTTCTGTCTCTTTGCATCTGCCATTTGCTAAAATTATATCCATTGAGGCTGCTGAGCCTGGTTATGCTGCCCTCTCGCTGCTGGTGACAATCCACTCTTCACCAGCAGCAGCATAATGTTGCTTGAATCTTGGGTGGCCGCTAGACAACAACCGATGTAAGAGCACCAATTTCTGACTGTGTTATCTAGTAAGTTTCAGCTAGCTCTTATAGCTAGTGACTAAACCTCTGTCGGTGAACGACTGGCTGATTTCAACAGCCAAACACCAAGCAAGCTCAACAGGCTGCTGAGATGGAGATGTACATCAGTAATTTTGCTGTAGTATGACTTTTTCACTGAATTCAGTATGAAACTTGATTGAACAAGTATTCTGCTGGTGGCTTGATATGATGATTCCAGCTAGTAAAACACTGTGGTCTGGGGAGGGTTTGGTTCAAAATGGCATTTTACCACTCTTCACAGTGGTCACCGTTTTAATGCAATTTACGCACATTAGTCTTGTGCTTCTCTTGGATAGAGAGAATGCATATTTCTTTGTCTGCTAATCCTTAAATGCATTAACCTTTATTTCTTTCCATTGCCCTTTCACTTTTTCAACCTGAGCTCCTCCAACAACCAGCATGCTAAATGTGGCTATACTATAGCAGCTGAAAGATTACACAAGTGATAGCAGTCATTCACAGGTGGTCATGTGGCTCATGTTACACTAAAATTTTGTTTGGGGTCCAAATTAAATTGTATTTTGGTCTGGATTTGGACCAGAATCTGCCTGTTGAGTAAGTGGGATATACAGTAAATCTTTGATTAATGTTCCGGGCTTTTATTTGCTAAAATCACTTAATTGACCTTGCCTATATTTGGGACAGGCATCCATATGGGACAGGCCTTTAATTCCTTTTGAGCAAAACTGTAATAGGCTACTATGAAACAGTTTATTTATTTCAAACAGTATGATTATAACTTGTATGAAAATGATCAAATAACATGAAATACACATCATTCATTTGACCTAGCACCGTCAGACAGCTTATGCGCTTTTATTTTGAAGGCAGCAATGTAACGAAAACAACAACAGGGTGCAGGATGAGAGAAGTGTGGCAGAAGTTAGCAGACAGAGAGCGATAGACTTCACATGACAGTATTCACATCTTGTATAAATTTTTATGAAAAGCTAATTTGATTCTTTTGATTGGTGGACCCTTAGGACTTAACCAGCACTTCAGAGGTAATCGGGCACTGGTAAATCTATAAGAATTAGACTTTGGGGCTCGTTGTTTCCGTTAAATGAACTGAACAGTTGAATTGTGGCTGTGTGTAACGATGTGCAGCAAGTCCATACTGACATAGTGATCATACGTTTAAACATTAATATTTGTATTAACGATCTAAGCAGCTTAGAAACAGCTAAAGCGGGCAACCACTCAGGGTTTAAGAGGTTTTATACTTCCAAAGAACCTCTATAAAAACTAGACCAGGTGTCTAATCGAGACCTGCGTTTATTTGTCAAAATGTGTTCCCACACTATGCAGGCCAGTCAACGGGGTAGGCGGCTATTTGGAACTTGGCTATTAATTTAAGTTTTATGGTAGATTATTCATCTGTGTTTTAATACAAAATAAATCTTGCATGTTGTACCATTGCAGTTGCTGCTGCTCAGTAAAATAAATTGCCTGTGACAAAACAAAGACAAAGGTCCATAGAATTGAAAGGGGACAAATCCTGGTGAAAAATGTAATAATTTCACTTAAGTGCATTTCTAAGTACTAACTAACTTGAGCTATCTTAATATCAGAGCACTGTCCCATCTGTGGATAACGAATCTGCTGACTTTGATGATGGCTGTGGCCACCCCCAAAACCTCTACCCCTTTATCTGCTTCACATTAAAAATGTATTTACACAATGTAAGAAAACAGACACAGTATTTTAAAGGCTATATGGTGAAAAGGAAGAAGCACAAATTATTAGATAAACATCTTTACCTGACATGTCTTGATTGGCTAGAGAGTTCACCTATAACACCAGGGGTGAACATGACGGACTGCGCTGGAGATGAAGATGATGACTCATCAGTCTAGACAGATATAGGAGACATTTCTCTGCAACGAAATTAAAAGAACAAAGGCTTGTGATTATACAAATTCTACGTTTTAATAGAAAACCAGATACATTCTGACACCCCCAGCTCCACCTCCACACCACCCTCTGTTTCTTCATCTTCTGTGTTTCTCAGCCAGATGTTATCCTTTTTTAACACAACCAGCGACCCAAAATACTCACAGTGTTTAGTACGTTAGTGCGAGCTTGTGTGTTCTTTGGCTTGTGTTACGGCTAATTAAAATTTAATGGTACGGTATGTGAAAAATGGAGGAACAACATTTGGAGAGTGGTACACACTCACACAAACACACACCAAAAAAAAAAACTGACGATATTCACGTTTTCAAATTCCTCTTGAGAATTAAGTTTCTCATGAAGTCGTTTTAGCATTTTAATGTGTGGAAATTAACACACAGGGGTGCTGACTGATTTGTTTTCTTTAGAGGACCAGAATCGTGTTGTCATCCTTTTAAAGAGATTGTTTTAATTAATTAGTGAGCTGTAGAAGTGTTGGTAGGTGGATTTTGTTTTACCTTTGGACATAGAGCAGACAGAGCTGGTTGTGTCCCCTTGCTTCGAGTCTTCCAGATGTAGAAAGTATTGCATGGGGCTTAAATGAAACACGTGTCTTGTTTGAACCAATAACCAATAGACTCTTCACACATGTAAAGAGAGGTAATCAATAACCTTATTTGGACACTTAAAGAATGCATGTTTTCACACACTGTATGCTATTACTGTCTCCTCAGCTGGGCTCAATAAACAACACTATGTAATTCTTCATCAGTGTTCGAAAACTTCTTCGTCACACCTGAACCTGATTCACATTATTTTATTAGTGTTCAATTAATGAATCCAAAATATTTCTTTATGGGTCAAAAGTTAAGGATGACTGGCCACCACTTTGACCTAACATGTTGCAGCAATGGCAGATGGAGACCAGAGCACACTGGGTGAATGAAAGAGGTTGGTGCGGTTATCTTGTTACAAGTAATCACAAGGAGAAACAGAGTTACACATTGGAAGCATACAACGCAACATAACTAGTACTCAGCATTGGCCTGAAAGGTAACTTACATAATAGCTAACTGAACAATCTGGCAATAAGTAACCACAGAATCAGGCAAGATATACTGCAGGGCTGACAAGCTGATGAGAAGCAGGTGTATGTCATTAGCAGCTAACCAGGAGCCAGGGAGGAGAGAGGGTCATCACTATGCCTACAGCACACATACACAAAAAGACACAGAGGGGAGACCAGGGAGGGGAGACAGGGGGAAAAGGCCCTGATTGTGCCACTTGTGTCCTGGTTTTGAACCCTGTTCTTGTTTTAATCCTATTTGGGATATAATGTTTACAAGAAACATGAGAAACTGGGTTATTCAAATTCCTGTATACATGATTTCAGCAGTATCCTGGTTTTTGATCATCTGCGTACAGTTGTGTCTTGATTTCTCACCATCTCTGCCACTATTTTTGCCACTCATTACTACACTTAAACACAATCCCAGGTTTCTGTTTAAGACTGTGGATCAGCTGGTAAACCCAACCCCTCCTTGTGCCTCAGCTGGAAGTAATGACTGTGAATTGTTTTTATCTTATTTTACCAATAAGGTGGTGTCAATCAGAGCCTCTATTACCCCCACTGCCTCTTACTCAGAGGTTCCTCACCAGCAACAAGAGAGTTTTAACCAGTTTTATCCCATCGACTTGTCTGAGCTTTTAAAAACAGTATCACAAATGAGAGTGTCCTCCAGCCCACTTGATGTTATACCTACAAAGTTTTTACTGAAAGTAATAGATTCTGTTGGGCCCCATTTGATCTCTGTTTTCAACAGCTCCCTATCTACTGGTTGTGTCCCTGATTATTTTAAAACGGCTTGCGTGAACCCACTTTTAAAGAAACCTGGTTTAGATCCCTCCCTCCCACAAAATTTTAGACCAATTTCAAAACTGCCTTTTATTGCAAAGATTTTAGAAAGAATTGTGTCCAAACAGCTGCTCATTGTACTGGAAAATAACAAATTATTTGAAACGTTTCAATCTAGTTTCAGGAAGTACCACAGCACTGAGACTGCCCTGCTTAAAGTCACCAATGACCTTTTAATGTCTGCTTATGATGGCATGTGTTCAGTCCTGGTACTCCTGGACCTCCTGCTTTTGACACCACTGATCACAACATCATGTTAGACAGACTGAGGCACTGGGTGGGGATCTCTGGTACTGCCCTAGAATGGTTTTCATCCTACCTGTCAAATAGGAAGTTCTGTGTGTCTGTAAACAACTATTTCTCTTCGTTCTGTCCAGTTAAATATGGTGTGCCTCAGGGGTCGGTCTTAGGACCCATTTTGTTTTCCTTGTATCTGCTTCCCCTTGGACGTATTATCCATAAACATGGCATTTCTTTTCATATTTATGCTGATGACACACAAATGTACTTGTCCGTCAGATCCACAGACCCTGGAATGCTGAGTTCACTTAATAACTGCCTTTGTGAAGTTAAAAAAAGGATGTCAAATAATTTCCTCCAGCTGAACTCAGACAAAACAGAAATCCTGGTCATCGGGTCCCAGCAGATGGCAAAACAAATACAGCCATCTGATGGTTCCCTAGTAAATCACATTAAGCCTTTGGCAAAGAACCTTGGTGTTTGGTTTGATAGTAATTTAAATTTCGAGCAGCACACCACAAAGCTTGTTCAATCATGTTTTTATCAACTTAGAAATATAGCAAAAATTCGATTTTTTACACGCCTTCCCTCTCATCACGCCTGGATTATTGCAACAGCCTTTTCACCTGTTTAACCCAAAAATCTACTGATCGACTCCAGACTGTCCAGAATTCAGCTGCCAGGCTTTTAACCAGAACAAAGAATATGACCACATTACTCCTATTTTAGCTTCATTACACTGGCTCCCAGTATGTTTTAGAATTGACTTTAAAATTCTATTGATCACTTTTAAAGCTCTTCATGGCCTCTCGCCTTGTTATATTTCTGACCTTTTAGTCCCATACACACCAGCACGCACCTTGAGATCCTCGGGCAGAGGTCTGTTGTCTGTTCCAGAGTCTCGACGGAAAACTAAAGGGGACAAAGCGTTTGCTGTCAGGGCCCCGAGGCTCTGGAACAGCCTGCCCCGAGGAAATCAGGTCAGCTGAGTCAGTGAATTCTTTTAAGTCCCTTCTTAAAACATACTTTTATAGGAGAGCCTTTCCTGATTTTATTTGACTTTATTTTATCCCTTTTATTTTATTCTATTTTACTTATTTATATTTATCTTAAATATGTTAGTCTTTTCAATGTTTTCTTGCTTTTATTATGTATTGTTTTTGTCTTTTGGGTATTATTGTCTTTACACTTGTTAAAGCACTTTGTAACTTGTTTTTAGTGCTCTACAAATAAAGATTATTATTATTACTATGTTCTGTAACAACAAAGAATTTTCAGAAATCTGGATAATGTGTGTACATCCCACAGTACTCTGGTTTCTTTTAGAGTACTCCAGGAGGAATATCCAAATTCCATAAAACCGGCATCCAGATTTCTGAAACAAGCATGTGGCACAAAACAGGGATACTCCAAAAACCAGCACACATGTAAGGAAGTAAGGGGGAGAACCATGTTTGGCATTAATATATATTGTTTTGCCATAGTGTACTCCATAGTGCCTGTGTGAAATGTTGTTTTATGTTCAGATATTCTTATATAGAAATTGAAATTGACAATAAAAACCTGTCTACTAACATATGATTGCTGATTAAAATGTATGCAAAGAAGGAATGGGGCCACTGTCTGCAGGTTTCTCTACAGTCAAGACATCACAACCTCAGGGTTTCCTACATGGCTCACCACCCACAGTGTTAGTGAGCCCTCCCACTGGGCCTCATGGTGACATTCTGCATTACAGCGCATCTATGTTGCAATATGCTGGGACATCACCTCCAACCTCAAACACTACTTCCTCTTTCTCCATACGGGCCGATGAGTCACATCATGGACAGTACATGAGATGGTCATTAAATCAAAAGTATGTATAAGCAGTACAGGCAAGGCCTCAAGAATCCATCTCTTTTCTCATACATTTAAACGATTTGAAAGCGCTGAACTGTCAACAAGACGACTTGGAGAAAAGGAGGACTAAAGGGTTTGGATTAAACCTTTTCTCTTCTCTTTCTCGCTGACAGGACTAACTAACTACACACGCACAGAGGAAATGAGGCATCTCACTCTAAGTGACAAAGTTATCCAATTCATCACAATAATGGGCTGATTCATGCATTTCAGATAGGGGGACAAAATTGGCATAAGTGACAATGGAGACACCGTCCCTAGAGTGTACACGTTGTCCAGACAGACGGATATGTGTGAGAATGGACATTAATAAGCCTATTTCATTCAGCAGATTCTCCATCCGCTATTCAGCATGCCCTTCAGGACACAGCAGGACTGCACATAAAGTTGACTGCCTTCAATTGTCCTTCGATAAAGATTTTTGCGTGTTTATCTAACAGTGTTTGTATGCGCACACCCATGGATTTATGACATTATGTTGGGAGTCTAACACACTTGGCAGAATATCTTTGAAACTGCCTGTTTGATAAACTAGCGCTGAATGCAGTTGCTCTGTGAACTTGAATATCTTTGACATCTTAAATTCTTCAGATTATACAATGACCTCTGTTATCAAAAGACAAATGTTCCACATATGTCTTCTCTGCATTTCAACATTTGAAAAACATCCACTTTCTGCCAGTTCTTTTTGTCACTCCATATCCATCACCTCTACACCTCTGGTTTGGCTGGGTCATATCTCTCTCCTCAGCACTTCTTTTGTTGTGGTCTGTTTTTTGGCAAGTGATGGTTTGGGTTTGGAGTCCTGGGTCCATCTGTTCCATCTTTTCCCAGATTGACAATTAAATTAAGTCTTAAAGTAAAAAATGGGTGAGGCAAGTATGGCAAGAACACTTGCACACAAATGGCAGTAACACTTCATTTTATCAGTATTTAAATTCAGGAAAATGTCCTAATAATTTCTAAATCATTTATTGGAATAAACTATGTAATTTGATACCAGTTATAGAGAAAATAGATACTGTTTTAAATTGGTATGCATCCTATCACTTTTAATAATAAATAAGCAATAAATTGCTAGTGTAACTTAGAAAGCCTTTTTGTCCCTGCAGAGCAGGTCAGCTTAACATGCAAAAATGTCAAATTTGTCCACAGACAACCAATCTACATGTACAGTAAAGTTCCCAAGTTTCCATGATGCATTGTTGTTCATTTTGGGTTCAAACAGAACATTTAATTCAAGCAAATTCCTATTTTCCCATAATTTGGTACCAAATTACATCAGTCTCTTCATTATTAGGAAATCACAGGCCCACATCTGGCTGTAACAAACTGTTAAGCGGTATTTGCAAGTGTTATTCATCCAGCTCTGTTCCTGTATAGATAATAATGGCTGAAGGACTACAGGATAATGCAATTGTTCAATACGATCTCATGCTGTTACTGTCTGTAGGTCCATGCATCAAGAAGAAATTTGCCTGTCTTGGTGATGTAATAATTTTGTCAGGGACCACAGCGGAAGACTTCGCATAGAGTTCCCGAAATGATCTGAAGGTTCCCACAATGCCATTGGATATCTGTAACAGAGAGGAACCAGTCACTGTGTAATGCCAGTATGTGCATAAAGAGGGAATGGTGAGTAAGTCAAGGAAGACCCCAGAGGAGTATATCATGTTGGTAATAATCTTACCTGAAACAAATCTAAGAACATTAATTGATTGTAGTTGGGTATTTTACTTTTCTCCATCTGGACTTAAGGAAAAGAACAAACTGCAGCAAATGAGTGTTCTTCCAAAAAAGCACACACATCTGTTTTGAGGAATATCTTATTGCATAAAGTGATAACACAGCACCTCTATCTGATCTTTAAACCTGAAGCTACTTACATGCCAGGGTACACCCTTAGACTGGCCTGAAATCAAACTTCTTTCATTGGGAACTAATAAACTGGCACTTTAAAGGGTGCTTTCACACCTGGATCGACTGGAGACGTTGTTCTGAAACAAGGGGGCGTTTCCCCTTTGGCCCAGTTCGTTTGGAAATATGTGAACACAGCAATCGCACTCTGATCCAGAACAAAACAACCGAGCCGACATCGCCTAGAAGAGGAGGTCTCGGCTCGATTCCATACGAGCCCTGGACCGATTCAGCAGCGTATTTTGCAAATTTATTGCGGTCTGTTTTTGTGGTTAATGTATTGTATAATGTACTGCTGTCCAAGTTTGTTTGCCCTCGCGCGACACTGCTCAATGGAGCGTTCATAACCCCTCTCTTTCATTTTATCACTAACCATTTTGTAGACTTAAGTGTTCTTGTGGTGTCCAACATCTGTGAGATGTGTTTTTCTGACCAAATATCTATGAGGCATTTCAGCTTCTCACAGCACCAAGTCAATTTTCTGTTGCATGAAGTAGTGACGTAATGGCGTAAGGGAAAACCCTGGAAGGGTTTGTGATTTGGACCACTTTACAGCAGTGTTGTGTGAACACAAGTGAGTCAAATTGATTCGGAACAAAGTATCTGTTCCAGGACAAAACAAAACAGTAGGTGTGAAAGCACCCCAAGGCCCCGATCAGACAGAGAGCGGTATGCAGAGCCTTTTTTTGTTGAATTTGGAAAAGAGCAGTGTGCTGCGTTTTATTCTATGGTTTTATTTCATGTTGCTAGGCAACCACCAAATCAGCTCACAACTCACAGGTCTGTGTCTTTTGTTGCTAAAAACATCTGCTTTAAAAAAAAAATAGACAAACGGAGAGCGCTAGCTCTGGCATTGTTTGAGGGTGAGTGGTGAACGAACACGCAGGAGACGGGAAACGGAGATCCGTGTGGGTACATGAGACCCTCAGAAAGAGGAGACACCGCTGGCAGTACCACCAGCTAGTCCAGTAGCTTCGTCTTAGTGATGGTCGGTTCAAGACTTATTTTAGGATGACTCCGGGACAGTTTGTTGCAGTCTCTGGACAATCCAAGGAACTGTTAACTTCCGTCACCACAACTGAGGGCCTCTCTCCATTCATTCGATTGGATGATGGAAAAAACGCAAATGATGTCGGGCGCTTTTCTGCTCAGAGTTGAATTTTGTTTTCAACACTGTGCGCTCAGAGCGCTCCTTCGAAAATGCAAGGCGCCCAGGGCGCATAAATAGCGTGCGGGATGAACACTGCCAATAGAATACAATTTAAAAATGTAGCTTTGGCAATAGATTTTTTTTAGAATTTGCCAATAAAGCTGAACTGAATTGAATTGCTCTATAAAACACTTCTCTTATTCTAGAGAAGTTTGCAGAAAAAACAAATTATATCAAGATTATTAGAATTCAATTAAAGTGAAGGGTTTTATTATGGTTTTCATGTGAGTTCAGTGTAGACAAAACAAACAAAATAACAAGATAAACATAAGATTTCTTAAAGTGGTAAGAAAATAAGTAATCCTTATTGTCATGTTGGAATGAAACATGTTTTCAGTGGATCCTCCGAAAGCAGATGATGATTAAAGGGATGATGCCCTTTCATCATCATCTGCTTTTGGAGGATCCATCCATTTTCTGTAGTAAGTGATACAGGTTGATCGATGACTTACTGAGTGTGAGAATGAGAGTGAGTCACTGAGTTCAAGCCTTGTGTGGCTTTTTGTCTGTATCCTGGAGAAATGCTGTATTTGAATATATGTCAAGTATAAGTACAAAAATAAAGTATATTCTGCTGTAATGACTGGTGCTTTTATTTATCCATTAAAGACAGTTCCAGGCTTTATACATCCCCGGTATGCAGAATATGTCCAATAAAATATATCTATATAATCATGTATAAGACAGTGACTCATTCATGAGCACACACTGGGTGAGTCATCCATCACTCTGTATCACTTACTCCAGTTTTTCCTCTCTCTCCCTCTCTTCTCTCTTTATTGTATTACAGAGCATGCCCAGTCACAGTGTGACTCAACCAGCAGAGACATGGTGATGTCCAGGTGAAAGTATACTGCTTTCAATGCTTAAAGCCACAGGGAAACATTTTATTTCAACCCCCTTCCTCCTATTTAGCATTTAGAAGTAGCATATCAACACTTAATCAATGCTTAAAACACATTTTAATCTAGTTGTCAGCAAGTATAAGGAAATTTTAATTGTTAAGTAATGTATGTGTAAACAACTCCTCAAATAAAGGATCCATTAACTAGTGTACTAATAGTTAACGAATGTTTTATAGGGTGGTGATGGCGCAATGGATGAGACGCCTGCCTTTGGTGTGAGAGACCCATTGTGTCCCTGAGCAAGACACTTAACCCCTAGTTGCTCCAGAGGCGTGCGACCTCTGACATGTATAGCAATTGTAAGTTGCTTTGGATAAAAGCGTCAGCTGAATACATAAAATAAAATGATAGCACAGTAGAACATCACTGCCATCATTATAATGTACATCACTGTATATAATTATATACAGTGATGTACATTATAAAAAGTATGTGAACCTTTTGGAATTTCAAGGTTTTGCTGAGTAAATTTGTCATAAAATGCGATCTCAAGGGTATTGACAAATATAATGTGTCTAAAATAATAACACAAAATAAATTCTGATCCCTCATTTCTTTATTGAGAACAACCAAAAAAAACCTCATAGTGCTCGTGGAAAAAGTATGTGAACACTTGAGTTAATGACCTCAAAAAAGCAAATTGGAGTCAGGTTTTAGCTTTTGACTGATAAAACCCCCCCAAACGTCTGGAGTTTGCTCTGCACACGAAGCACACGTTTATGTGAGCCATGCCTTGCCAAAAAAAGCTTTCAGAGGATCTACAATCAAGAATTGTTGATTTACATAAAGTAAAGTTTACAAAGTGATTTTAAAGACTTTAGAAATTCACTGTACAGTTAGGCAAACACTCTACAAATGGAGAAACTTTGGGACTGTTGCTACTCTACCAAGAAGTAGGTCGCCCAGGCAAACTAAGAACACAACAAAGACTCATTTATGAGGTAAAGAAACTACCCCAAATGACATCCGGCGTAGAAAAGGCATGACACATCATCATGAAAACATCATCCCAACCATAAAGTATGGTGAAGGAAACATCATAATTTGGACCTGCTTTGCTGCATCAGGGCCTGGCCAGCTTGCAGTCATTGAGGGAAGATGAATTCCCAAGTATATCAGACAATTCTTCAGGTTAATGTGAGAATGTCTGTACTGTGTACAAGTTGGGTGATGCAGCAGGACAATGACGACCCACATTTTATCACAAATTTATGCAGAAAACCATAAAAATCCGAAAGGTTTACATACTTTTTCTTGCCACTGCATAATATAAGTGTGTGATGCTTTTTGCTTGTTTTGAATGCAAGGTCTTCTCATTTTATTAAGATTTCTGCTAGTAAATTGCAGCACAATCCCCACCATTTGTTAATATAAGTAATAAAAAACTAATGAATTGGTACAATTCATTTTAGCATTAAAAATGCACAGCAATTTTTGCTAATTGGAGGCAGTGCAAATCACTTGTGACCACAACTTTGACTTATAATGACATTTTAAGTTGATATAGGGAATTAGCATTGCTTATTTACACATCTAGCAGTTACAGAGCAACATTAGCATTCATTTGGAGTTGTGTTTCTGTCCACTCGGTAAATTAAAGTCATATATTCACTCTCTTTTTGCTTGGATTTTGGTCTCTACCAACTCGTCAGGGAAAGATCTGCCTCTTTATCATTTTAAATGCTCCACTTTGTAGCTAGTAGCTAACTGTGTCTGCCATTTTGTGCTGCGCAGGTAGGCACAGTGGGTTTATCAGCTTTTTTGTGGAACAGCAGCTGCCCACTGTCGCTGGAAACTGTGCTATTAGAGTGGTGAGAGTGAACCAAAATAGTAATGTGGCCGGAGAGAAAAAAAATTAGCTGAAACCGGCTACAAAGCAATCTAAAGCCAAGGGGAGCTGCAGATTCAGGTGATCTTTGTAGGTTAAAGGGGCTATATGTAGTTTTTCAATGAAATCACTGTAGTATATAGTGCCGCGCACTTATACCATTGTGATGAGGTTGTTGTCTGCCAAGTAGGCGGAGTAACACAGTAGTGTGTTCTGGTCTGTTTACAGCTGAAGGAATGTAACGTTAACCTGTTGAGGTTGGATCGTGAATAAATAAAGAGCTCATGCAGTTAAAGTCAAGTCTTGAGATGTTCATCAACATTGTACACCAGCCTGCCCATGCAAGGTCTTAACAATCACTAACTAATAAATCAAATTTTCACTGCCTTATTGTCAATGGGCCCTAACCTCACTTAGGAATGAAGCATATGCCTGTTTTCTGCTTCTTATGTGAGGATACTGGCTCAGGACTGTAACCCTGTGCGAGCCTCTCTCTGACTACAGCAACAACACCGCAGCTAACGAAATGCAGTTTACTAACACCATAAAACAACAAACTCCCAGCACAACACAGACTTCAACATAAACATCACGTAAGGATAAAAGCAACAAGAAAGGTTTATGTGATGAAGCCCATCAGACCAAACGAGATTCAGATGATGTTGGGTCAAAAACAGTCAGATCAGAAAGGCTGGAGAAACACAGAGAGAGTCATGTAAGCTTGCTGGCTAACACCGAGCAGTTGCTTACATTATCAGGTGCAAAGTTGTATCTCTTTCCACATTACTTCACCAACTAATGAGTCCTATATTTCTATCCTGTGTACCACTGGTATTATGTGAAAGTGTTGACTTAGGCTGCAGGAAAGGATGTTAACGTGTAATGTATCGCTCAGTCTCTTTACATCTACAGCTGCTTTTATCTGGAACAAACAGACATAATGAGCAAACAAACATCACTTTATGTCTGTGGTAATAGTAAAAGTATGTCTTTGTGATACTTAAATGTTTCTTTTAAGGGAACAACCACAATTGTGGCCAAATAAGTGTTTGCAGTTAGCCTAACTGGGCATGACATTTATGTGATTATAGGCAATAATAGTAGTCTGTTGTTGCAGATGGAAAATGTGTTTTAGGTGGTAGGTGTATGTCTAATATCCTTGGTTATATTTGGAAAACGGAATGAAGCCTATAATTAACATGACTTACTACTGAGTTTTATATAAAATAAAGACTTACTTCAAGGATTGTGCGTTCAGTAATGAGTAACGTAGCATTACTTGCCTTAGTAACTAGTAGTAATATTACTGTTTTAGAAAAGTTATTAGTTACACTACTTAGTTACTGGGAAACGTAATATTATTACTTGCTGTTACTGCCCAACACTGCATACTGACCACCAAACCAAAAATGTCCCTGGCTTTCATTTCAGAACTCTGGTCACCATAAGGAAGAACCATCCAACAACACTACAGTAAAGTATTTACTGCGGTCTAACTGTTATAAAGTGTGACAACAATTTCATCATAATATTCAGTCTAGCTCACAAACCATTTCGTTATCATCCAATACATGTAATTTAGCTGTGCTGACATTGCTGAGCCTCCGGTAAAAGATACACAGATAGTAATGATAGTTTCCTGAAAAGCAGACAGGCAAGGTAACGACAATGTAGCACATCAGCTAAATGCAGTCGCTGTAACATTATCATTTAACATTAGTTCAACCCAACTGATAAAAATATTACTGTAACTTTGCAGTTGGAGTTTCCCTGAGTTTTAGCATGTTATGTGAAGCTGTCTCCCTGTCTGTCCATAGCCGCTGTCGCAGTGCCTTTTTTCGAGGAGTATTGTGCCAATATTTGGCTCGCTGCACTGTATGAGCCGGTGTTGAGCTGCCTCTGAGCCGGGAACATTGAAGTAACAGAGCCTGAACATGTCTGTGTGAAAAGCTACAGCTGCATGCCGATTGCGTTTATTGTGGGATCTCTGTAGCCTGGTTGCAATCTTAGAACCGCACCTCTGGTGGCTGCTTAAAACTACATAATGCAAGCAAACTCTTTCACATTGTCACATTTTCATTTCATACACTTATTATACACTTATTATCTACAAAGATCTATCTACAGCTGCTTTAATATGTTCATGGATTGCACCATACCAGTGAAATTAGCAACCGTAGTATCCCCAAAGCATTTATTACACATGACAAAATCTATCACAGGCAAGTTTTAAATGTATTAAAAATTAATGATTACATATTTCTTACAACTATGTAATGTTATGTTATCAAGCATGCAATTATCTGTTTATAGACAGTTATAGATGCTTTATATAGTGGGACAAATACATCAAAAAACTAAAAAAGATAAACTAACCCCATGGAGTATATGCATATACTCAATTTTCAATTTACTTAATTTTCAAATGTCATATTTTCACCTCTATTTCATGTAAAAAAAATTATATCACCATCAACACTGTTAAAACTACATTTAAACCAGGTACGGCAGAGAGGGAAAAAAAGAAGCTCTGCTGCTGTAAAGGAATGTATATTCACAACCGGTACAAGATTTGTGGAAAAGTGGTTAAAACTGCACTTCATTAGCATAAAATTGTAATAAACATAGTCTTGGCCAAACATCTTTACCAGTAGATTATACAACCACAGATGTGGAGAACCACAGCAGGAGCCAACATAAACTGTATAGAAACACTGAGAGAGAACGTTGTGACAGACGGGAATAACACTGTCATCATTTGAGCTCATTTCCTTTCTGTGCTCCAGATATAAACTCAAAGTATCCATGGCAGTATCTGGCCTACACAACATCTGCTTATTCACATTCTTTCATATGCAGTGAAGAATGCATTTCAGTATTAGCTCAACAATCCTCATGTCTTTATGTTTGGGATTTATGTGGATTTGTAATAAAACTTGACAGAGAAGCTTCACTCTGTCATTTCATTAAAGGGTGGATCTGTGTGGATCCAGGCCAGATGTTTGTGAGTTGTGAGGGTGGCTTGCAGGTGTTCTTTAGTGCAGTTGAGTGAGTGTTGAAATATTTATTTTACATCCATCCATAAATCTACATACAGTATCTCACAAAAGTGAGTACACCCTTCACATTTTTGTAAATATTTGATTATATCTTTTCATGTGACAACACTGAAGAAATGACACTTTGCTACAATGTGAAGTAGTGAGGGTACATCTTGTAGAACAGTGTAAATAAAACATCACACAGCCATTAATGTCTTAACCGCTGGCAACAAAAGTAAGCACACCCCTAAGTGAAAATGTCCAAATTGGGCCCCATTTTTCCTCCCCAGTGTCATGTGACTTGTTAGTGTTACAAGGTCTCAGGTTTAAATGGGCAGCAGGTGTGTTAAAACTGGTGTTATGTCACACTCCATCATACTGGTCACTGGAAGTTCAACATGACACCTCATGGAAAAGAACTCTGAGGATCTGAAAAAAAGAATTGTTGCTCCACAGCAAGATGGCCTAAGCTATAAGAAGATTGCCAAGACCCTGAAACTGAGCTGCAGCACGGTGGCCAAGACCATACAGCAGTTCAACAGGACAGGTTCCACTCAGAACAGGCCTCGCCGTGCTCGACCAAAGAAGTTGAGTGCATGTGCTCATCGTCATATCTAGAGGTAGTCTTTGGGAAACAGAAATATAAATGCTGCCAGCGTTGCTGCAGAGGTTGAAGGAGTGGGGGGTCAGCCTGTCAGTGCTCAGACCATACGCCACACACTGCATCAAATTGGTCTGCATGGCTGTCGTCCCAGCAGGAAGCCTCTTCTAAACATGATGACAAGAAAGCCCTCAAACAGTTTGCTGAAGACAAGCAGAATAAGGACACGAATTACTGGAACCATGTCCTGTGGTCTGATGAGACCAAGATAAACTTATTTGTTTCAGATGGTGTCATGCATGTGTGGCGGCAACCAGGTGAGGAGTACAAAGTGTGTCTTGCCTACTGTCAAGCATGGTGGTAGGAGTGTCATGGTCTGGGGCTGCATGAGGGCTGCCGGCATTGGGGAGCTACAGTTCATTGAGGGAACCATGAATGCCAACATGTACTGTTACTGAAGCAGAGCATGATCCCCTCCATAATGGTCAGGCACCACCTTATCTTAAAGAGCTCATAGTACCTTACTATCCCACCAGAGGACTGCACTCCCAGAATGCAGGGTTACTTGTGGTTCCTAGAGTCTCCAAAAGTAGACTAGGAGCCAGAGCGTTCAGCTATCAAGCTCCTCTCCTGTGGAACCAGGTTCCAGTTTGGGTTCAGGAGGCAGACACCATCTCCACATTTAAGAGTAGGCTTAAGACTTTCCTCTTTGATAAAGCGTATAGTTAGGGCTGGCTCAGGTGAGTCCTGAACCATCCCTTAGTTATGCTGCTATAGGCCTAGACTACCGGTGGATTTCCCATGATGCAGTGAGCTCCTCTCTCCTCTTCTTTCTCTCCCACTCTATGCAACCTCATCCCATTATTGCATGTTACTAACTCGACTTCTTCCCTTTCCCGTAGTCTTGTGCTTTTTTGTCCCTCTCCTCTCTCCTCCTATCACTTCCTGCAGGTTTTCTGGATCTGGAGGTGTGGAGTCTGGATCTGTGGTTGCAAGTCACCTGCTGCCCCCGTGTTCCTGCTCGACACCCTCTGCTACAACAACTATTGTTACTAGTCCTATTGTTATTATTGTTATTATAATCATTAACATTACGATTATTATTATTAACACTGGGTGGTGTGGTGGTGCAGTGGTTAGCACTGTCGCTTCACAGCAAGAAGGTTGTGGGTTCAAAACCCCATTTGCCCCGGACTCTTTGTGGAGTTTGCATGTTCTCCCTGTGTCGACAGGTCGCCAGTCCATTGCAGGGCCACACATAGAGACACCAATTAACCTAGATGGTGGGAGGAAGCCGGAGCACCCGGAGAGAACCCACACAGGGTCTTTCCAGGTGCTAACACTATTATAAATAGCTGTACCATTTTACAGTCAGTCTATAGCAACATCACCTTTACTGTCTGTACCTCTGTGTGGATATTGTGAAAGCTGCCTCCCACCCCTCTCTCTCTTTCTCTCTGTTCCTCTCTTGCCCTCTCTCTCTCTCCTTCACCCCCAACCGGTCGAGGTAGATGGCCGCCCACCCTGAGCCATGGTTCTGCTCCAGGTTTCTTCCTCTTAAAAGTAAAAGTTTTTCCTTACCTCTGTTGCCTAGTGCTTGCTCTAGGTGGGAACTGTTGGGTTACTGTAAATATCATCACAGAGCACGGTCTAGACCTGCTCTTTTATGAAAAGCACTCTGAGATAACTTGTTGTGATTTGGCACTATATAAATAAAATTTAATTAAAATTAAGAATTCGGAGACTGGGCCACAGAGCAGCATTCCAACATGATAATGACCCCAAACACACCTCCAAGACAACCACTGCCTTGCTAAAGAAGCTGATGGTAAAGGTGATGGACTGGCCAAGCGTGTCTCCAGACCTTTTTACACTTTCATACAAGCTGAACACTCACTACTTCAATTTGTAGCAAAGTGTCATTTCTTCAGTGTTGTCACGTGAAAAGATATAATCAAATATTTACAAAAATGTGAGGGATTTACTCCCTTTTATGAGACACTGTATGTCTACTGTTTATTGCTGTTCTGCATGTCTCCATGTACCAAAAGAAGGTTGTGTGTTATTGCTTCGTGTTGCTTGCATGGCGACCTGTGCTGAAATACTATTTGTTGCTACTGTACAGTATATTGATGAAGGTTTCAAAACATCTTGCCAAAGGACTGCGGTTGAAAATTAGCCAGTTGGCTAACACTGGCACATTTACAGCAATGTTGATTAATTTGTGTTGTCCTAAATGAATAAATGAATTGCACATTTGGGTAAAAATATGTTGCCCCTTGTAAAAATAATATAGCTTAACATTATATACATTATAATGTTAAGATGAGATTAAAGATACTTAAGGGGATAACTTGTTTTTAAGGGTTAACTTTATGCTATGTAATTGGGGTATGATCAACACATTGATTACTAGTCTGTACAGATCAGACATATACCATGTGTCTTTAACTCTGCTTGCTTCAGTCCTTCATCTGTAAAGTTTTGACTGCACCTGTGTGACCCTCAGCTTCAGCTCACATGTCGTGATGTACTGACATGATTCATCCTTGATAGACATGTCAGTTTCTGGGCAAGAATTTTTCTTAAATTGCTGTTGTAACATTCCTAGAGTTATAAATAGCCTCTGTCTACTACACTCATTGGTAACTTTATCAATTAGGATTTACTGATAGGTTAATTATTTAACCTTCTGTGAGGCCCAAGGGTCACCTTCATTAGTACCTTTGACACAAGGCAGGATGGACAATCACGTGAACTTCTCACATTTCCATCCGCATTTCACAACAGAAATCATTGTTGGTTTTTCCAGTTTAAGAATTAGGTGCCCACACACACTTCATCTACTTGTCCTCAATAGAGAAGAAGATACAATGTTGCCTCATGACTTTTGTCACGTACACTGTTCCCCACCTTTCAGCCTCAACACTATTGTCATCTCCTCGACCCTCTTTCTTTTATGTAAAATGTGTTCACCCACAGGACTGCAGCTGACTGGATGTTGTCCAATGTACTGTTCTGCAATGACAAACCAGAGGAAAGCAGCCATATCTGAGATACATGAAGTGGTGATCTTGGCTGCAACTTTTCCACCAATCAGACAGAAAGATTTAAACAGATGATAGTGTCCACCCCAAATAATAAATAAAAATGACCTTCTCAAACTTTCTCCGGGTGCCTTTAAACTTTATCTATTATTTAGACATGACTCAAGTGTCTCATCAACTGAGATCTACCTAAAAAGTGGTAACATACTCTTATGATTAGGCATCTCATAGGCAATGCAACATGTGTGTATTTGACACCTGTTTGTGTTTACCAGAGAGAGGTCAGAGTGCAACCTTCGACGATTAATCTCTCCCCCCACCAATGCAACAGACCCATTTCTTTTCCTCTCCCCCGTCCTCTTAGATAACTTCCGACGTTGACAGCAGTCCAATCAGTCATGTCCACAGGCAATCAATTCTGACAGATGAATGTAGCAAAGACATACTAACATGTCGGGGAAAACAAATAAGGAGTGAAAAAATTTAATATAAACAGCCAGTAAGGTTTAGGTAGGACATCCTGGCAGCTCTCTGCAGAGATAAGAAATGAAAAAAAAAACAAAAAAACAAATGGGAGTGTGAGTTGAAAGACAGATTTGATGGAACGCAGGACCTGTCTCATGTCATTAAATCCATACTGCCCTCTAGTGGTGCACCAACATCTCCAACACTTTTCATTTGTGACCGCTACGTTTTACTGCAATGTTTATACATAAAGCAACAAGTAAAGAAAAAACATTGTGGTGACTGAACTTGAATTTTATACATAGTGTCTAGCTGTTGTATATTCCCTCAGCAGCCTGTGTGTGTGTGTGACTGTGTGTTTCTATCTGCTTTTTTATGACACATACTCTGCATACTGTATGTTCAAGATTAGTACTTGTATACTGTTAACTTAATAATAATAATAACAACATGACAAGCTGAGAATACAACAGGTAGATTTAGCCTTTGGTGTTGGGCCCTGCAAAGTCGTAACGACAGAAAACATGTCACAGTAAGAAAAGCACATGATAAAATGAATGATGGCTTAAGTCCAGTAATATGATTCAGTTTAAGGGTTATTGTGCGTGCTGGCTCACTGGGACACTCGAATAGAGCAGAACCATCATTATTAGTAAGACCTGTGCTTCTCATACTATGACAAGTCAAAATGTGTGCTGTGAAAAGCGTACTGGTAGACATGAAGGGTTTAAACCTGTCTTGCACAGGGAGCTTATCCCAGTATCCTAAAACAGCCACCCCCCTCCCATCCATTATGAGGAGGACTGTGCCTCCCGGTTGGACCAACTGACAGGTCACAAGACCTTACTTCCAATTGCCACTCCCCTCCCTCCACTGCGTGGGAGCTGTCAGACAAGTTCGACCGATTCTGTGATACAAAGCCAGTTAGGCTAGCATAGCACAATTTGATTTTGAAGTAATTTCCAGCCCACAGTGGCCTGTTGAGGGTTTATTGAATAAAGTAAGGTTTTTCTGTGAGATGTTGAGTCAACTTTTGAAATGACTCAACATCAATATAATTTATGTCCTTACGCCCTCCCATAGTCTCAGTCAGTGGATCGATGATTAGTCATGGATTTATGCTTAACCCATTGTAGTCCTCCTTACACAAATAAGGATGCCAGTATGATAACAGGTTGTGGTACACAAGGTTTTTTCAAAATAAAGTTATTTCTTCCCCTCTCCATGGTCCATGTACTGCAACATCACCAGTCTTTGAAATTAGGAGTCACATAAGTTGTTCAAAAACACTTTATCTTTCTTTGTGCATTTAAACACACTTTAAAACAACATTAAATACAAAACAGCAAATGACCTTTGGTCCTCGTAAATCTCATAGTGTACAGTACATTCAGCAGCATCTTTCAACAGCTGTTACCAGAAACACCCAGTCCTGACCGACATCCACGAACAATCCTTTTACAGTCACAAGAAGGAATCTGCCTTCCTTCTCCACAATTCAGGATTAGCATAGAAGGAGACACGGATTCCTAATTCCTCCCAATGAAGCCCATTTTTGGACATAAAAAGAGGGATCAGTCATTCTTCTCTCTCTTCTCTCTGCGGGCCTTTCGCTTGAGCTGGAGAGTCTTCAGCTCCGTCATAGTGGAAATGGTCCTGTACACCCACACCATCTACAAACATTCAAATAAACAGGTGCTTATACTTGTACTTTTTTTAATAGAGCCTGACCAATATCGGTTAATTTGAGCTAACTGCAGATAACATGGCACGGTGTTTATAACAGCCGAAAGATGACAATTACAAAAGAAACGGAGAGAGTGATCGCACAATCATGTTATAAGTGTTATAATTGCATAGTCAGTCCACCAGAGGGCAATCTGCAACTAAACTGGATTATGTCATATAATCTTGTGAGGTCTCATAACTAAATATATCAGTTTATTTCTGCTCAGCATTATTATCGGACTCATTGTCCAATAGAAAACAAACTACATTATAAAAACATAAACAAAACCTGATATTTCGGAATGTCAGATTTTCAAATCCTCAGATATAAAAGTCAGTCTCAGTCTTAAAAATCCTGTATTCGTTGGGCTCTAGTTTTTAACATTTTATTTGATATGAGAAGGATGAGGTGAAAAAATAAAGCTTACCACAATGATGACTGTATTCAGCAGAAGAGGAATAGAGTAGACCAAAGATATGAACATGCCCTTGGAATCAAAGTACTGGAAATTAGAAAAGGACCTGCAAAAAGAATAAAGATTAATGAGATTTTCTTAATTAATGCATGTGTCCTGTTTTCGAACAACAGAGCCTTTACACACACACACACACACACACACACACACACACACACACACACACACACACACACACACACACACACAAACACGTGTCATTCCACAAACGAAACTAACAAAATTAAAAATTGCTGATTGGTCTTACTTCCAGTTCATGGCTGCCAGCTCATTTACATATTCAGCAGTGTACACCAGACCAACTGTGGATAGAGGATAACACTTTATTGACTCCCAAGAGAGACATTTGGCACTAACAGACCACAGAGGTAGGTAGAAGAAAAATATATTAAAAATAACAATAAAATTAACTACAGTACATCAAACCTAGTGTGTATTATTAAAGTAATGTATGTAGAATTTACACAGATAATAAAGAGACAGAAGCCTTTTAGTACTGCCTTTTATTCGCCTGTACACAGCTTTTCATTTACTTTTTATAGTTTTTTGTCATGTGTATATAATTTAATGCTGTAAGCCCCTACATTACCAATTTTTAAATGCTCTTATGAAAAATGTTGAGAAATACACCCATGTTTTACATGATGCAATCTAGGCCTGGGCAATAAAACAATAACGCTAATTATCGCAATAACATTTTTCCTCAATAACAATAATATCTCAATAATATATATATATATAATATAATTATATAATAGTTTGATAAATGTTTGATTTAATTTATTTGAGCACTTAATTTTTCTACTATTGATTTTATTGAGGAAAAGGGAGTGAAAAGAGATTCTACTTAATTTTACTCATGACAACATTATGATTATCATAACTGTTTGAATGTTCTACCACAGATTTGTTAAGTGATCCACAGTTTAACACCACAGTTAACCATCTGATTTCTTCAACTTTCACTCAGGAGCAAAAATCAGCCTTTAAACATGATTTGACATTTATTGTGACAATTATCAATATAGATTTTTTTTTATCCTCGTAATATTTTTGGCCATATAAAATACAGGTATGTGACAGGAAACTGTGAAACAAGAAGTTAGTCGTTAACTTACAACTTAGTGATTACTAATGAGACAGTATTTCGCCATACGTCATGTCATGTATGTGAGCTACTTTTACTCGATATCAATCAACAGTCTTCATTAAAGCGAATCATTGTAACGTTAGGTATTTTTTATTCACTTACCCATGAGCAGGAAGTGGCATATCTGAGCTCTGTAATACCTGCAGGTCAGTACAGTCAGGAACAAACACACAACATGAAACACCAACAGACCGATAAGCCAAGGTTCCGACCACTGCACCTACGGACAGTAAAAAAAACAAAACAGCATCAAGCAACTGTCCCTTGAACTATTAATTTAAGCTGAATATGACTGTTCCAAACGAGTAGCTGTGATTAATTAAACACAATCGATATATTAGCCAAGATAGCTAACTGCTAACTTAGCTATTTCGCCGCCAGGCAGAAAATCCTATTTAACTTACAGACATGAGAAACGTCCATATCGAAGTAATTCTTAAATTGCTGAACCCATCAATGGGGATAGAGCTAATATTTTCCGCTTTCTGGTCCGTCATCTTCACAAAACCCTGCTCAGCCGAGCCTGCTGTCTGATATAAACACGGATGTACGGACAGAGCACTTCTGTCGCAGTAGAATTACGTCATAGAAACGACCGAGTGTAGGTCTTCTTCTTGGAGTTTCTTTTGGTGGTTGGCAAACAACAAAATTGTGCATTACCGCCGCCAACTGGTATGGGAACTAGATCAGATCCGCCGCCGAACACTTTAATAATAAATAAAATAGATAACATTCATTTTCTGGACGTCTTGGCTGAAACATTACATTAAAGTTTAATTAGTGTGAATGCTGATTCAGGAAATCCTTTCTATTCTGACCTCTGACTTCTTACCATCTTCCATGACTTTTGCATAGCCTACTTTCAGCCACAGAAACCATTCAAATGTCAATGTAGTCATAGAGTGCACTCTTATTAAAATTCAACCAATTAATTAAAATAATAATAATAATAATCTGGATAAAGTCTCTAAGTTCTTAAAAGAACTAGAATACACAGAGAGGAACATAGACATAAACACATAATATAAACGCAGCAGTTTGGCAGGTCTAGACGCAGAATGGGCCACATCAGGTCCGGATTCTGTGTCTGCGTGGATTCTGAGAGAAACAAACATGAGCACATCGCTCTCAAACACTGCCAGGTTGTTCACCAGTCAAGAGCTGTGAAACAACAGCACGACTCTGTTGTTAAATAAAAAGGAAAAGTTCCAATGCATTCTCTGGCGGACCCGGATCAGCTGTTAGCTGTAAACACACCACAGGGCTAACGCTAAGGTTGCTATGTGGCTGTGTTTTAATGTTTTAATGACCCTTACCGTAATCTTATTTTACTTATTAATTTTGCTTTGTTAATGTTTGTATGTTGTTCCTACCAAATGAAAAAAAAATGTAAAATTCAGTCTTGTCTCAGTTAAAAAAAACATTGCTATAGGTGGTGGTCTTATGTTTCTTTTAGGGATAAGTATTAAATGAGCCCCAGAGCTAAATTATTAAAGATTGTTATTGATACGCTGCAACGTTACTGTTTTTTTAAAATCTCTGCTTCTTAAGCTTTAGTTTAACTTAGTTTAATATAATACTGCAACATCTGCCTCATACACACCAAGCAAAGTCAGCAGACCTTAGCGCTGAAAGGGCAGAGGGTCCAGTAAAGTCAACCAGGTATATTCCTCTTATATAATAAATACATTTAGTCATTTAACTTGTGTTTTTATCCAAAGCGACTTACAATTGCTATATATATGTTAAAGGTAGCACACCTCTGGAACAACTAGGAGTTAAGTGTCTTAGGGACACATTGATGTGTCACAGTTGAAATTGAACGCAGGTCTGACACCAAAGGCATGCGTCTTATCCACTGCTCCACAACCAATAAGTATGCTCATTACTGTATGTAGACTTATTTAGCTTTGGGGTATAGTTTCACATTTTACACCCTGCGAAACCATGTTTTAATCCCCACTGACATTAATTTTATTATTTCTAAATGTACCTGCTTCTCCCTGCACTCACTCACTCACACCTTTACCTCTGGTCTCTCACTGCAAACACACCGGCTTTCTCCGGCTCTCTCTCTCTGTCTGCTCCCCTGAGTTTCTCCATCAGCAGTAGGTTATGTTTTATAAAGTTGCAGAAAAGACACAGAACTCGTAATTTTTCTGGATATTTTCACCCATGATCCTTTTTCACGGAAGCATGTGCACCGCATGCCAGCTTGTTAATTACGTAGCCTATCAATGTCATTATCCATCCCACTGATTCATTGTTAACATCGTCCAATGCCAGAGTATGAGTGTGTTCTCTAAATTAAATGGAGTTTGGTACAAACAGTAAGTGCATTAGTTTAAAGGCCCGACCAGAATCTCGGTGACGACTCAGGGCTAGTTCGTGAACTTATTTAACTAAGTAGGGATGGGGATCGAGACCCGGTTCCAACATTTCTTAAAACCCGAAAATCAATAATGTCCGAGCTTATCAATATTGCTATCAAGACTAGTGGGTCCTATAACGTTATGTATCAAGCGACTAATCTGATTTATCTTGAGACGCGATGAATAAGAAAAGTAATGTTTTTAATGATGGTACCGAAACGGGGTATTAAACGGGCCCAGGACTGTTTATCATCAGGCTGCAGCCTCTGCTGCTTTTACACGCACACACACACACACACACACACACACACACACACACACAGCGGCCAGCAGAGCGAGATGTCGCGGTGGAGACGGTGAAGTTAAGTTCGCTCCAAACTACTTGATTTGTCGACATCTACGCTTGTTGGCCTACTGTAAGTATGTGCAATAAAACCTTGGAGGCATCATCCCCATCCTGCAGCACCTTTAAATATAAAGGTGAGCGGTGTCCAGGAGAGGGTCCCTGTCCTCCAGTCTGATCAGTCCTCTGACTCCTTTTTTTCCTAGAACACCTGGAGGCCTGGTCCTGTCTGCTGCTCCGCAGAGAGAAGTATGACCGAACACACCTGAAGACTTGTGTTAGAGACTCCTGGGTCCCCGTTAACGTCTCTGTCTGTGTCCCAGGTCCAGTGAGGAGATGTTGAAGATGGTCCTGAGTCGTCCCTGTCACCCTGAGGACCAGTTCACCACCAGCATCCTCAAACACTTGGCGTCCAATCACGACAACATGCTGAGAGAACACATCAAGGCCCAGCTGATCAAGAACAACAACCAGCCCCGCAAGAGACAGAAGTGAGGACAGATGGAGACAGAGGTGAGGACTGACAGGTGAGGACAGTCATACGAGAACAGAGACAGACAAATGAATGAGGAAATATAGGACAGAGGTGAGGACTGAGTGGTGAGGATGGTCTCTGGGTACCTGTTGAACAGTAGTTGTGTCTCCGTCCTCAGTCTTTACAGTTCCAGCAGTCAACTGGCTCAGCTCACCCTGGAACAGATCCTGGAGCTCATGGACAACCTGAGGCTGAGTCTGAGCAACACCAAGAACAGCTGTCAGTACACAATGGCTTATTGATCGCTTCAGGAGGGATTGATAACTGATAGCTGATAATGTCTTCACTCAGACCCCGATCTTTCAGGCTCTGCAGCACGTTCAGGCCAGCTGTGACGAGGTCCACAAGATGAGGCACGCACGCTCTCACACACACTGACAGGTGACATCACTGCGGCGGCTGATATCACTTCCTTCCTTATCACATTAAATTTGATATTTAATGTGTCTGATTTGTGAAACCAGGCAGCAGCTTTGTGTCAATGTCATTGTCCAACCCAGTGTTTCATTGTTGACATCGCCCGATGACAATTTTGTAGACATCACTATACCCTATATTTGAATTTTGTGACTGCATTTCCTTTGTGCGTTTCTTTTTTTTAAAGTCGTGATATAAGTCTTAAATTTCATTAATGATGGTCTTAAAAAGGTCTTAATTTTGACCTGAAACCCTGATTGTTCCATTACCTCGTCTACCTGACTTAAAAATTTGCATAGTGTGGAACTTCTTATTTTGAACAATCTTTATTAGCTATCTTAATTTTCTTATGATTCCATATTATGCATAGTCTCTTTTTCCACAAAACACAGTAAAGTAAAAGGAAATTTTATTTAGCTCAAGAGATTCAAGTTATTATCACTTAACACCAAAAAATCTCATTAACCATCAGTGAATCAATGTAATTTAATATGCAGAAATTAGGTTTTTCTCAAAAGTGTATTTAGTTTACTCAAAAATATTACCACTACTTAAAAAGTTTAAGGTAATGAGTTTCCACAAATATATTGATTATTCTGAATTTATTCGGGTTTACAGTATAATTATATTTTGCATCTTTCCCAACTCTCCTTCAGCTACTTCTTCACACAAAAGTTAAGCCAGCAATTCAGTATAGCGCCATTCACAATGTCTCTAGTTTAACCCGAGTTTCTCAATCAGGTCTCTTCTCCAATCTTCTCTGGATAAGAATCATTACATGTTCTGAAGTTTAAATTAAATGCAATTCTGATTTTATTCACTGAATTCTTTAAAGCCTCTGTAGATATCTGAATGAACTTGCGGTGACTTTATTTTAATTATCAAACAGTAAAGACTTGTACATAAACTCCTTTGTTATCTTAAATTCCTCCCACGCGACCTTCCTTTCAACAACCTAGTTACTTTCATCTGAACTGTTTTCCTCTGGGCCCCTGGGACTTTGTGTCATTGAGTTAAGGCGGGCTATATACATATGGTCATAGGACCTATTGGCAGTGGAGAGCAGTTTAAACAGGAAACCTAAATAAAATCTGAATAACCAATGACCCAATTTTGGTGCACAATTTATTAACATCCATCCATCCTTAACCACTTATCCTGCGTACAGGGTCACGGGGGGCTGGAGCCAAACCCAGCTGACATCGGGCGAAAGGCGGGGTACACCCTGGACAGGTCACTAGTCCATTGCAGGGCCACACACAATTTATTAACATTTTATCCCAATACCAACTTACAAATATGACTTGCAAAACCTTTTAAAAAACTGAAGAAACTCTCACATGTACAGACACACTGAAATGTTTGGGACTACCTTCAAAAGTCACACCATTACCTTTCAGTCGGAGCATCCTCTTAAACTGGTAAAAAAAAAACAAAAAAAAAAACAACTTGATCATTGGTCTAGTTGCTCCACTCTGAAAGGACAGGTTGGCCTGGTTTCTTACTCATCCTTTGCGGGTCTGCATCTTTTCAGGTACTTCTCTGGATCACTACCCTGTTCAGTTTTTCCTGCCTGTAAGAGGCGTCTGCCCTGATTCACTTTCTGCAGCTACATTAAATACTCCTGTCCTGCTGCAGGAGCCACAGTCCCAAATTATTCCTCTGCTCACATGCAAACACCAGCTAAATAACTTGATTAAAAAACAAACATTCAAGTGTTAAAAAAAAGGCACATATGTTTTGTAGTATCTAAGCCTGGGGTAAATAAGTGCATGAGCAATATGTGATTTAGACTTAAATGAGTAAATACAGTACATTAAGAATGAACAGCAGAACATCATGACTTAATAACATCAACAACCTGTCACAGTAGGAAAATAACAGGTGTTAATGATGAAATAAATGATGGATGGGACAGTTCATTGGAACATCATGAATGTTAAAAGTAACACCTTTTGCTTTTTCTACTTTGAACAGTCAAAATGTCTGCTGTGAAAAAGGCCCATTTCACAAAGGCATGACTTTAACATGTAGATGCCTACAGCACAATAAGCATATTATGACTGCAAGTTGTGAAAAATGGATATAAAAATGCACAAATCTTCTAAACATTAAGTCTTTGGTCAGTGTCCCTGGGTTGACTGATATGTACAGTGAAGAAATTGCAGGAGATGCATGGCGCTCAGGTCGTGTTTCTGCCTGGGTGAAAGTCAGGCACAAAAGTAGTGACCACTGTGATCGGGGTAGAGTAGCCTAGGGCAAAATTGTACAGACCGAGCATAAGGCACTTCCAAGTGGAGCGCAGTGCCTTGCCAACATTCTGAAAAAAGACAAACATACAGCCGGAAATCAATCATTAATTCTGTAGATTATAGCAATGCAATCATCTACATTCCAAGTAATCTGCTCTGTGAAAGGTTTCCCCTTTACAAAACCCCTCACATGATCACAATCATGTTTATTCCCACATTATTCAGACGATCCAAAGCTTTGTCATTGATTTTTGACAGAATTAGGTTAAACAAATATGGGAATCAGGAGTTGACATGAGATCAGGCAAAAGCATGGTGTTTTAGAACAATAGCACCCCAGGAGGAGAGGTGCAGTCTGTATTTATCCCTAAATGTAAACAAAAAGTGCCGTGAACACTATTGTCTCCTGTGCTCTTTGGACAGGAAAGGGCTGACCGGCTGAAGCGGATATAGGAAGTTAGATGTTTTAGAAAAATAGTGCAAGAACAATCGTACTTCCTCTATGTAGTAAGTTAAAGTGACTCTTTTTACTAGCTGAACAAATTAATAACTTATGATTTATATAAATTATTTAGAGTCCAACCACCAATCTAAGAAGATAGATAAGTTTGGTAAAAAAGAAGGTACAGATTAGTACTATTAGTCAGTGGACATTTTAAAGATTAAAGATTTATACGTCTAACTACCACGTCCAAGGCCAATAATAAACTTTCACACTCCCAGTATTAAAAGTAGTCCGTCAGCATGTTCTGACAGATTTATGTAGGCCATGAAAAACTGATAAGAGTCTGTTCTGTTACTGTTCAGTGTAAACAAGAGCACCTCATCAGTGATAAATGTGTTGTGTCATAAACATGTTGGTTTGGATCAGATTTCATCAGCCATTTCCTTACAAATTACAAATAAATCAAGTCAAACAGTAAAAAGACTGAGGTTGTGCGAATTAAGGATGCTTTGTAGGTTAAAGGCAAATTTCATTATTTTTAGTGCATTCGCTTTCTGGTTTCAGTTTTTCACACTCATCAGTTTATTGGAATAATTAAAATGAGGCTGATCGATTGATGCCATTTTGAAAACAGTTGTTTGAGTTGACGTTTCAACTTACCTCAATTGAAACTACAAGAAAAGAAAAGTTGGATCAATTCAGGTAGCCTTCTACAAGTTCATCGCTGGAAAATTGCACATTGCAAGCAAATCCTTAAACAGTAGCTACTTTTACTTTAAAAGCTACATCCTACTAACTCATTGCAGTGTAAGTATGACTTTACTCATTTATGACTTGTTTACCTGACATTTGACAACCAATAAGACTGTTATAAACAAACATGCCTGGTCACTGATTAACTTATTGGAATAATGTTGTTTGAAGTCATAGATGGTAGTTAATCAATCACACTTGGCCATGGGTTATAAAGCAGTTGTCAGAGGAGCTCTCCTGGCCCTGCCACCTGTACAGACTGGCACGGATTTATCAAGAATTGAAAAGGGTAAAGCTGAATTATAAACATTCACACCCAGGTATAAAGTGATAATTGCAGGGAAGAGTTAAGACAGACCAGGAAGTGGACAATTTTGAACTGTATGTCCTGACCTCTAGATTGTTTGTCAGGATGTCCTTCTTCTCTGCGTCAGCAGGCCGAAGAAGTGCCACATATGAAGCTTTAAAGCTCTTTAGTGAGAATAATCTCTGGCTTTAGTCTGGCTGGGTCAGCGTGAGCCCACAAATCAAACAATCATCCAAGATGAGTGCTGCTGGTATTATTTTGTTATACTGTGACCTCAATAAGCCTGATTTTAGGCAAAATGGGGACACACAGTACCTCTGTAAAAGTGATATTTTCCAAATAATTTATAGCATGACAACAGGTTTGTGCGGATGAATTTCCCTGAGTTTTTGCAATAATTAATAATCTACTGCAACAATTTTTTTGAAGCTCATTTATGTCATGTTAGTGGTTTCAGTGAAACTATTATGAATGTGGTGAAGGAGGCATGTGGTTGTTTTTCTTGTGAGGCCCTCGTGTTTGAAAAGCTGTACTTTATTGTTTTTGTGAATTTTATCATGTTGTATATGTAGCATTTTAATTTATTATGTTTATGTATGGCTGCTACCTTGGTCAGATTTCATTTGTAGAATAGATTTTTGATCTGGTAAAACAAGACTAAAATAAAAAAAATAGGAATATACACACATGAAAGTTCACTGAATAACATTTTAAGAAAATTTAAAGAGAGAACACTAACCTTCTTTACTTTCTTGTACATTTCTTTTCTTTTCTTCTTCTCTTCTGTAGCCTTGGCTTGTGCCTCGTCATCAATCAGTGGCTCATACCTCTCTGACACAAATGCAAGATGAATTTCTCGGTGGGACTTCTCATTTTGTCTGCTGTTCTCTGCAGCTGGATGGTCGTCACTGTCACTAGAGTGATACACACTCTCTTGGTGATCTGCACAGTCCACATGGCGCTGATATTTCGCCGCTTGTACGTTCAGAGTCTCTGCTCCTGCTGGATTCCTGTCAAACAACCTCGACGGAAGAGATTTGGGCTTCATGTTGCCTGCTTGCTGCAGCTCTCAGGGATGTGATAACAAGTACCGCTTTCCCCAGGACGTCAGATTTGTTGTCACTCGATGTTATTGTGCATGAGTGGAAGTGCATTCCAGTTGGACCGCCTTGTGTGGAGAATTTGGCTCAGAGCCCTTAAAGGTGCAAATCCTTCCTCCTCACAAGACTGACCTTTAAAGTCAGGGCAAGTTGAATTCAGATCCACATCAAAACAACTTTCATCCCTTGAGAAGTGAGCAAAGCTGAAACATCAAGATTCTGTGTTTACCATGTCATGTCACAAAAACACCCTTCAGTTTGAGAAAGACTTGAGGTGGAAGCACTCCACTACAAACCTGAAATATACTTAAATGTGCAAAGAAACACCACTAACACTACATTTGTCTCTTAACGTGTGGTTTAATGAAAATTAAATATTACTTACAGTGACATCATTAACTTCTTCAATGTGCCTTTAAACAGGTATTTTGGCAGGGGATATAAAAATACTTCGCCTCCATGTGCAGTGCCCCTCAAACTAACAGTGCCAACATTTTATTGGTGCTTGAATGCAGCACTATAGTACAAAACAGTTACGGGACTGCCTACTAAACAGACCTTTGAACAATTATTACCTTTTGAACACAGAGGAAAAAAACAAAAACAAAACAAAAACTCTGATGGGAACAGAACAACATGTGGCTGCACTTTTGCAACACAAATGTTCCCAGAAAATGGCACACAACCCTATCTTGCCCTGATTGGTGGAGGGTCTTAACGCCTGCTAGTGGTCTCATTACCTCATTTGATTTTATATTACGAGCTAGCTATATTACTGGTCCTCGTCGTCTTGACTTCTTTGTGCATTGTTGTTTTGGCAGCGGTCTGGATCTTTCAGACGGAGGATGCGGATTATCTTACTCACTGGGAGAGAACTGGGAAAAAAAGAAAAGATGACAACGGGACCTTTCAGTATAAGTAGCTTGTGCTCTTTCCAAGGGAAACTAAGCGGCATATTAAAATCACATGGCCTTTACTCCTGAAAGGATTACTTAGTCACAGCTAATTTTCTAAGTGAATATACAGTAACTAAGTCAATAAAACACATCTTGGTGGTCCAACTGCTTTGATATAAAAGCATATAAACAAACAGATGTATCAGTGAATACCTCATGCTTTGTGGGGTGAGGAAAATGAACTGTCTGTAGCGCTGACCAGCAGCCACCTTCAGCATCATGTCCATTGATATCCTCCTGTTCACCATGTCCTGATCGAACAAAACATCTTTTTAATAAGACTAAACACAGTGAGACAGTTTCTTCAAGTGTTATACAAAGTCAAGGACCCCGCATAGGAGCTTTCCCCAAACCTGTCTCTTATTACCATGTAAACATCAAACTCGTCAAGGCAGCGGAAAGGCGCCTCTGTGATGGCCCACAGAGAGAGGACAAAGCACACAGTGGAGAAGGAGCGCTCGCCTCCGGACAGGGAGCGCATGTCACTCAAGTCAGCCTTGTTTCCCTGGCCTGGCTGCACCTACAGAGGAGTGGACGAGAAACCACTTTTGAACAAGAAAATCTTTGCTGTGAGCATTTCATGCAACACCACCTGGTTAAAAAAAAAAAAAAAAAAAGCTGTAGCAGTTATGTCTCGCTTTTTTATGAGTCATGAGCGTCTACAGTTCACAAATGTTAAACAAAATAACACCTCATTGTACGTTTTTAAATGGAAAATGAAGACTGAATCAAACATTCTGCTTACTGAGATGGAGAGGGTTTCATTCTTGTGGTCAAAGGTCATACTTCCAGTGTAGCCTCTTTGAGCCAGCATGCTATCAAAGTAGTATTTACAGCGGGCCGAGAGGAACCTAAGATACCAAGAGATGCAGAGGAAATGGATCAGATGGACGAGGAAGGATTAACGGGCAGAAGAATTGATGACAAATCAAGGAACACAGGAGGAGCTTCATGTTTTCTCTAGCAGTAGTAGTGTAAAGGCCAGAACACATTTCCAGGATACAATTTGTCAACAGCTTACCTCCGGAGCTCAGCATAAACCTGGAGTCTGTGGTTCATGACACTATCCAGACTTTTGATGAAGCTGTTGAGGTTCTTCATTTGCTGTGCCATGTTCTTGTAGTTCTCCAGAGCCTCGTGGTACTGCCTTGATGTGGGAAAGATGGACAAGTGGGGAAAATGTATGAGACAGGAAGGTTTACAAGTTAAAATGAATAAACTGATGTTTGTGGTTGCTGAAAGTTGTCTAGTCTAACATATGTAGGAACATTTCAAATAAAAGTCTAAGTAACATACCTCACAACCTCCTCCCGGTCACCCTGTTGTTCCTGCTGGGTCGTGATCTTAACCTTGAGGCGGCTGATCTCACTGTCCAGACTCCTGGCGTTCCGTCGTCCTTCCAGGCGCTTGGGACAGATTTCTGTGGCCTTGGCGACAGATATCTGAACCCCAAGGGTTAAAATGAATGATTAATTTCTGAGAATCAATTCAGGTGAAACTACAATGTACACAATCTAGCACATTAATTTAATAGTTATCTTAACTCACAAAAACAAGGTATACTTTAGATCATCATTGCTCCAAGGCTAAACATGCTCGTTACTCTGTATTGCCGTGTGCATATAATGAAAAGTATTTGACTGCTCTCAAACTTCTAGGACCGACACCATTACTTCTACTGAAAGCGTACAGCTCCCCCTCTGTTTTTCAGGGTTTCTGCAGTGTTTACCTAGTCAAAATTAAGACTTTTTAAGACCACTATGAATGAAATTTAAGATCTACAATCACATCATCAACAAAAGAAATGTAAAAAGGAAATGCAGTCACAAAATTACTTGCAGAGTGAGTAAATGTATACAAATTAGGGTACAGTGATGTCTACAAAATTGGCATTGGATGATGTCAACAATGAAACACCGGGATGGACGATGAAATTGATAAGTGCCGTGAAAAAAGGATCACGGGTGGGAAAATCCAGAAAAAATACGAGTTCTGTCTTTTCAGTAACTTTATAAAACATTACCTACTGCTGATGGATAAACTTAGGGGAGCAGACAGGGAAACAGAGACAGATAGAGGCGGGGAAAGCCGATGTCTTTGCAGTGAGAGACCAGAGGTAAAGGTGTGTGTGAGAGTGAGAGCAGGGAGAAGATAAGTCAAGGTAGGCGCAAAGCAGGTACATTTACAAATATGTTTTTATATATATATATATATATGGTTAGTTTTTTGATGCTCTCCACAATGATTTTACATTCATGACGCAGCATCAAGCAGTTTTCAGCCTCACCACCTTATGACAGGAAAACCCTGTTAATATGACATCAGAAATATTAGGCCTACAGATAGGACTGTTCATGTTTGCCTTGTGTGTCTTAATTTACTGCTTTATACTTTTGTAGAAATTAACAGACAGGCAACATGAGAACCACCTTCCTTCTGTATTATTACAAGCATTTCATTTGTACATCAAAATCTAAAAGAATAATCTCCTCATTAGCTTAAAAGGACTAACGTTAGTTTGCATCCCTAATTTGCTTTAACGTTAATAACCTCAGCTCCTCCGTGGCAAACACTGTCCTGTCTTTTTAACGTAATGTTAATTTAACTATGAAGATGTAACTTATAGTATGTATACAGGACAGAGGTAGCGTTTCATGGACGTTGGAAAATTAAAAATGATTTAACACCTAGAACACAAACCTTCAGCGAATTTAAGACTTTTTCAGGCCTTAAATTTTGAATTTTAAGACTTTAAGACCCTACGGAAACGATCAATTGCTTATCTTGCGATTTAAATTTTTTAAATCCACCATGTCTGAGGAAGCCCCGAGCATCTTCTGTATGGCATACCTGTAGTTCCTGCTCCTTGCTTTCCAGGCTGGCCTCCAGGGTCTGTATGTTTTGGAGATGGGCACTGCGTTTTTCGTCATAGTGTTTCTTGTGATGCTTGCATTTCATCACCTCCTGATCAGTCTTGCTCAGCTCCTCCTTTAGTAGGACAAGCACACAAAGCACGACCACATGAGCTCCTGTGGGCAGCCGAGAATCACCACCAAATGACTCTGGCAGAGCAACTTTTTGGAACAATTAATACTTCTTTCAGCTGGTTGAACTTTGGTCATATGCCCCATGACTCTTGAATTTAATCCTTGATTAAGACCTTTATGTAGGGACCCATAAAATCAGTTTAAATTTTTCCCAAATTCTGTTTAAATCTTTCCATGTTTTATGATTCAAGCACTTTGTCACCCAAAAGGAGTGTGTAATCATGTGGTGGAAGAATAAAATATCAACAATGCAATAAGAAAACCGTAAAAAATTGGGTAATGAATTTGATGTATCATGCAAATATGCATTTAGAAATATTCAAATGTATGTGTAGTTATTTATGGGGACAATTCATGACAAATGTATTGTAGCAATACATGTACTGTGAATTGCTCCCTATTAAATAGGTTATTACTTGACTACTGATGATTTCTTCCCACAGATCTTCTGCAGGACAGCCTCCACTATGCTGCTTAAACACATGGTATTAAAAGCTTGACCAGACGTAGCTTTTTCATTTGTTCCAACCAAATATCTGACTCAGCCCATACAGCCACGTTTTCAACAAGCTCGAATCTTGTATCTGCTGATGTGGTTACACTTTTGAGAGTTTGTTGAAGTGACTGAGTGACTGTCTGCACTATGACTGTGTGTGTTTGTGTGTGATCGTGTTTACGCACAGGAGGCGCAGAGCCCTTCCCTGTTTTGGCAAATTCCACAATATTCTGCATTTTACAGTTGATTCCATTTTCAATATCTCTCTCTCCCGCGTTGGTGCAGGGTCCCGCTTTTTGGCAACTAGCTCTCCATTTCTTCCGGTTCAGGGCATCTTCGGGGGTGACGTTGCCGTGTTTCATACTTTCCTTTATCCGGTCCATCCACCGCTTCTTCGGCCGGCCGCATGGTCGCTTTCCCTCCGGATTCAGGCGCATTGCTCTCCTTGCCACAGATTCTTCTTCACTGTGGACTGCATGGCCATACCATCTAAGACGTGCTTCCCTCATCATTTCTATGTTCAATGCAATGCCCCTGGTTTTCCACTTTCATTATAAAAATTCTGCAATTCAGTCTCTGTTTTCCGCATCGTATTTACATAAAGGTAGGGACCTTTATGTAAATAAGTAAA
>NW_024040928.1:15768727-15795802 GCF_014851395.1 Micropterus salmoides
AACTCATTTCACTTCAAAGTGACAGCAGACCACCCAGGGAGACCCTCTATCAATATCAGAGCAATCTGATGTTTGGTTTTAATATTACAGCCCTTGAAAATGTCTATTTTCACTGAATTTGCTGATTTCAGATGGATGTTAAAAGAAAACGTCCTGTTTCCACTGACTTATTTCACTTCACAGTGACAGCAGACCACCAAAGGGAGACACTCTGTCAATATCAGAGCAATCTGATGTAGGTTTTTAAAGTTACAGCCCTTGAAAGTGTCTAATATTTTCACTATTCGCCAAGATTCAAATTGACGTAAAAAGGAAACTTCCTGTTTCCACTGACTTTACAGTGACAGCCGACCACCAAAGGGAGACCCTGACCACCAGAGAATAACAGTCAGCCAATATCAATGCAGTCTCATGTCCATTTTCTAAATGTATACACATATAAACACACAGACACTGCACATTATTTTCCAGATATATATACACAGTATGTGTATAGACAAAATATTAAACATCTTTATAAAATAAAAGTAGGCTATGTGTATATATTACAAAAAAATATGCAATTGTTCAGAATGTGCATATGTGTGTATCTTGGATCATTTCTTTATTCCCATTACTTCCTTGTCCATACAAGCTTTATTGGTGGGATGCGATGTATTACAGGCACACAGAGCAATTCCACTTTGACTTTCTCGCTTTCTTCAGGTCTCTGGTGTCCATAGCAAGGCACTGCTCATGGAACCACCTTTCACACATTTCACATTGGATCTACAAAGGACAAGGTTAAAATTTCAAAGATGATTGTCAGGGTACTCTCACAACATAAGACCTTTTTCAACAAATGAAGAAAACAACATAGTCCCAGTCTCTGTTTACTGTTACACACACACACACCTCTGCTCATACTAGATTTCCATTTCTACAATAAACAAGTCACAAGAACAAAGACTGTGACAGTGTCATTGGATTGGACAGATTACCAACATCATAATTGTTCTAACTGGACAAACTGTGGAGGTGGACAGCCAAAAAAGAATCATTCTGATAATTCATTCATTTTAATAGAGGTCTCAAGTTTGAGGATCAGAAGCCAATACCTCTTTTATAGGCCTACTAGTAGTCGACTGTGTAGGCCTTATATGGTTTTTACCCCTTTCTGTCTTTCATCTTGGTCAGCGGGTTGTTCTGTTGTTCGTTTTTAAGCTTCTGTAGGCATAGCCTACAGGTTCCCTGCTCTTACTACCGTGTTACATTATAGGTCCACTGTTTTTTTAATTAAAGGTTATTTCATCTGTTTACCTCCAAGGATGTCAATATATGCGACAATAATATATTAACGTTACAAACATTGAATTACATTTTGACTGAGACACTTTCATAGGTTTAGAGAAAAGGTACAAGGTTGTTTATTAGTCATTTTACAGCACTAGGCTGCATAACAAAACGAAATTTGTAGTTCATTCATGATACACCTGCCTATATTAAAATATGGTAATATATTAATTAAAATAAATCTATATATAGGCTACAATTAGGCTATTTATATAGGCTACATAAATAGCCTACATACACGTATACATCCATCTTGACTGCGTTTGAGCACCAAGAGTAATTGATGTAAAAACACAGAGTCCACCTCCTCTCATCTTGATGGAGTCTTGCACTGATAGCTTTAATTTGGCCCATGGGCTGCCTCTTGCCGTCCACTGCTGTATGTGAATCAAATGTGAGACCACATTTTGAACAAAAAGCGCAGGTTGGCTTCACATCGGCCCCTGTGAAAGGGTACTAAACTAGAGTTGTTAAAAGTTGAAACAGGAAGTTTCTTTTTTACGTCAATTTGAATCTTGGCGAATAGCGAAAATATTGCACACTTTCAAGGGCTGTAACTTTAAAAACCTACATCAGATTGCTCTGATATTGACAGAGGATCTCCCTGAGGTGGTCTGCTGTCATTGTGAAGTGAAATGAGTCAGTGGAAACGGGACGTTTTCTTTTTACGAGTTCAAATCTTGGCTGAATGTAGTAAACTTTCTGTGAGACTGTAATATTTTCTGTAGATACTGGTGTCTTAAGCATTTATTTATTTATTCAATCGCTTCTGCCACATCAATTGCATTATGTTCAGCTGAAGCTCACTTTTATTTTGAAATTGGCTGCGACACGATGTTACCCTAATGCCTAGAAAAAACACGCATCGCAAAACAGCGCGAGGGCTTGCTTGACTGTCGTTTTCGAAGTGGAGGCTGGCTTGACTTCAGTGATTCACACCTATTTAAAGTCTGCAATTCAATTTTCATTTATTTTATCCCTGAACTGTAACAGATTTATCCATTCAGACCTATAAATTGCTGCCCACATCTCTGATTTGTTCTGCTATGCAAGAATGATTAGTGAAGTAAAAAGGAAGTTCAGTCTGACTATCAGGCTAAGATACATAACAAAACATGATAAAATGAGTACTCTGCAGCCTGGATCTGTGGAAAGGACATCCTGCTTTTGCAAGAGGTCTTTTTTTCTACCAGTTGGTGGCAGCAGTGAGTCGGGGACATTTTTCTAAGATTATAATCATGCCTCAAGACAATTTTATTGCAATCTAAGTATCGAAACCTATTTTCAGGAGAAAATATCATAATTGGTGTACATGTCATATTATCTGACATGTACAACACCATCATCCCGGACATCCTCAGCACCAAACTCATCCAGCTCACTGTGCCAGCCTCCACCTGTCAGCGGATCACAGACTTCCTGACTGACAGGAGTCAGCAAGTAAGGCTGGGAAACATCACATCCAGCACCCGGACTATCAGCACTGGCGCCACCCAGGGGTATGTGCTCTCCCCACTGCTCTTCTCCCTCTACACCAACGACTGCACCTCAGGAGACCCATCTGTCAAACTCCTGAAGTTCGCTGACAACGCTCCAGAACAACCTGGAGCTTAACACGCTCAAAACTGTGGAGATGACCGTGGACTTCAGGAGGAGCCCCCCCACTCTGCCCCCCATCACCATACTCAACAGCCCTGTGTCTGCTGTGGAATCCTTCAGGTTTCTGGGATCCACTACATCCCAGGACCTGAAGTGGGAGCCCAACACTGACACCATTATCAAGAAGGCCCAGCAGAGGACATACTTCCTGCGTCAGCTCAGGAAGCTCAACCTGCCTAAGGACCTGCTGATCCAGTTCTACACAGCCATCATCCAGTCTGTTCTCTGCACCTCTATCACGGTCTGGTTTGGATCTGCCACCAAAAAGGACAGGGACAGACTACAACGGACACTACACTTAGGCCTTTAATTCCCAGGGTCTGTTAACCTCACTAAGCCATCAGATCCCTGAGTCTTTTATGTGACAGTATTTTTGTCCTCCTATGCCTTTTGCTGCTGGCATCTCTTCATCTGTTCAGCCCTTATTATGGTTGTTGATTGTGACCTTTTTGAATAACACCACCTTAGTTATTTTGAGCTAATGATGCCTAAGCTAAAGCTCAAAGCAAAAGGGTTTGGGTGGTTGTCAAATCAAGATATACTGCTAGAAGTTATTGTACTTGAGTGCAAGCTGGCTGAAGTATTTAAGGATGCTGGCATTAATAGATTACTAAAGGGGCCAATTGGGGACAGGCCCAGGGGCCCAACAGTCTGGGAGAACCAAGCCAGGGCCTCTGTGTGATTTCAGAATCAGCTTCATTGCCAGGTTTACACATACATACATACATACATACATACATACCAATTTGCTTTGGTGACTAAACGTAAACCTATATAACTATAAAACATATTAAAATTGACAATATATACAAAATATAAAAGAATAATAAAAACTATGTTCTGTGTGGAATATGGCAATATGAATGTTATTAACTTTACACCTTCAAAGAGAGCACATTTGGCCTAGTACTACTTGCTATCACCATGCCATATGTGGGCTCTCCCTTTTTGAAGGCTGCCTGGGGCTGATTGGTGGAGAAGGGGCCTTTTAGGTGTTAGGTCTCATAATCCATTCATGTTTGTTTGTTGATTTGCGAATCTTTTTGATGCAACATATTTAAGATTTTGCCTGGTGGGAAATGAGAAATTGTCAATATCTAAGTGTTTCAGCACTTCGACCCTAACTGACCTGTACACGTCTCCACTTTCAGGAGCTTTGTGAGACTGCCAAAAATAGCAACTATGCATTCATTGTCAACTGTCAATATACACAGGATTACACTGCAGGTTTGTGATACACGCTGCCAGACCCAAATAGATGTCTGTGTCCGGCATAAGTGAAATGTTCGGAAGGTATGTAGGCCAGAAGGTCCGTTCTGCTTCTGGTTGGGCTTGAGTGCATTTGAGAATCTGCTGATTAGCGGATAGCCAAATAGGTTTGCCTTAATGCTAATTAGCTTCTGGGGTTTTTCACTTAGCAGACTCATCCCGCAGGCGGGCACAAGTTCACAGGCACTCCAAATAGTTAGTAAATAAAATTACAGATTGAATCACAAACATTAACTTCAATTGCTCATAATGAACACAAAGACAATGTTGTTTTAAAATGGTCTTCTCATTTACTCTGACAGTGACATGTTAAACATATTCAAAGGTGCTTTATTGTATGCTTGCCAAGTGTCAGAACAATGCTGATGTGGTGGCAATTATAGTAAAACTAATTGCCTTAGACCTGGCATTTATTTTTAGATGCACGGTAATCAGCAAGAAAGGTCTGAACTACAGGGTTACTGTGGGACAGATGGATACTTATTAGATCAGCCTTAGGGGCTTTGTACGTTGCCCGGACACAATTAGCAAAGCAGGTCTCAAAAACTTTAACCAGCTTACAACCACAGAGACTGCAGGCCTGCTGATGCTATCAGCCTAGTGCTCTTCATCATCAAAATTTAGGTATATTTGTCGGTTTCAACACACCTGTTGTTCATGCTGCTATTTTTCTTTTGTTGGTCTGTGTCTTGCCAATCTGTGTCTGATTATCCCTGACAATTCTTCTCTTGTTTCTTTACCTTGTTAATATACAGTACAATTTGTCCTGATGTGTGATTATGATTGGGTTTAAAAGTTTACAATTAACAGTTACATTTTTAACTGTAACAGGTGAATCATGTGAACTCATTTGGTGAAGAATAACTTGTAAAAACCACATTAGAATACACCATCAACTCAGCGACACACACTGCTAATAAAATAAAACTATATATACAAAAATGGCACTAGTACAGTACAGATTAGTCCTTGCTGCGCATAAGATTAGCCACCCTTATTTTTATTTTTTTTTTATTATTATTATTATTATTATTTATTTAGGGCGGCACGGTGGTGCGGTGGTTAGCACTGTCGCCTCACAGCAAAAGGTCATGGGTTCAAACCCCGGTTCCCTGGCCTTTTTTTTTGTGTCGTTAGAGGAGTTATTCCACTTCACTGAACCTAAACACGGGGAACCAGTTAACAGCCTTGATAGCCTTGTCAGTCCAGCCTCGACACATTTTGCTCACGGGGAAGAGGAAGATAAAAAAAATTTTTGTTGTTTTAGAAATTGTATTAGTTTGAGTGTGTATGTATTACAGAGATGTAACAGACAGAAGGCCTAGTTTATGAACCTCTTTGTATGGCTGAAACATAGAGACACGTCTGGCAATCCTAACACAGCTTTCTGTTTTCAAGAAGCAGGTAATAGACTTATTTTAAAGCCTGAATGATTTCCCCATTGGACTGTTATTTTTCAGCAAGGAACCGAACTATTTTCTTCTTCAAAACATTGGTCAGATAGCCTGTTATGCCTTCGTAGAAACACCTTAATTTAAATGCTTAGTGAAGGCAGTTTTATTTGGGTCTAGTTGCTGTTGAATCACCTCAGGGTGCTGTTACCAGGTGGGAAGGGATTTGTCTGGTTTTGTAGGCTGTTCGGTAACTATTTACCATTATGTCTCTAATTGCACACACTGACATAACCAAGAGCATGAAGGCAATATAGAGGCAGGAAGCTTTATCTATGGTGACGGTAGAATGGGAGTTGAGTAAATGAAAAAGAAAGAGTGTATCAAAGAGAGAGCATTATGAAAAAGCACTGATCGTAATACTGTTTAATTTAAGTGTCAACCCTGCTTGTAAAAGATCCGGCCGACTTGGCAAAAGGTTGAGCGCACTGCATTTATCTTGGCGTTGTCTTGGTGCCAATGATCTCAGCTTTGCAGGCCAGTGAGAGTGGCTGCTGACTAACTAATCCTCTTTGCAATCCTCACTCCTGAGGCTTTGCTTCATGGCAATTGTTGACTTCATTTCAAAACAGTCCAGCTGGTGACCTACAATCCTGTCAGAAAGACTCCGCCACACATCTTGGCTGGACCTTGATCCCCATCTCTTCATCAGTTTTAGACTCTTCATCACAGTGGGGACTACTTAATTTTCCCTTTCATGGATTCTGCCTTAATTTTCACATCCACATACAAATCCCGTGCGATGGAAAAAGTGGATTATGACGGGCTGGCCAAATATATCCTACAACAAATTCTGGACATGGAGAGCGGATACACAATATGTAAAACAAAACAGGTCAGTTTTGGAACTGTACACAACTCTTGTTTGTCAGACCAATGCGTTTCAGGATGACCCAGATGAAGGCCAGAAGCCGAAAGACGTTGGTCTGACATTAAAGTGTACTGGTATACTACAAGTGTTGCTGGAGTTTTACCTCTTCGGGCTTTTTCTCTTCTTCACGCACCCTAAGCACAGTAAGTGAAGTTGTGCCAGAAATCCTTACTCTGCTTCTACATAACTCTTGTTTTCCGAGAATAGGTGTAGACTATACTGTACTGGGAGCCTAAATTCAAATAGCTAATGTATTAAAATATAATAAATATCTCTTTATTTTCAAATTATTACAGCTGAAAATATTCACACTATTTTCCGCTGCCATGATGTTAAAAAGGCAGCTTTTCTAATAATAAGTGCTTTATCATATCCAGTATGTGAAGTGAGGATGCACAGTGAGAATGAGACTGGTGGCAGTGGACTGTGAGTGGGTGGGACAGCAGCATTTAGAGCCAGATGGACCTGGAGGAGTTTAACTCTGGGCATTAAACAGCTCAGGTCTAAATCTGGCCACCAGATTATTTGTTTTCCTTCTGGCACACACTGTGTCAACACGTGAAGCCTTCCAGGTGGCTCTTTTCACCATGCAGAATGTGTGCACCATAACGTTAACCACCATAAGTTCTGTCCGCATACAACATCATATTAAAAAGGGTTTGAATATTAAAGATCCTTTTATATGATTTGAAATATATATATATATGAAATATATATTTTTATCTGGTCGGACAATGTGCTGTGTGGCCTAAGTAGTAGATCATATAAGGAGCCACAAAGGCTATAAAATCAATTGCTGTTTATTCAAGCTCACAAAATGGCAAAGGCTCTCCTGGTTAAGCATATAATAGAGTAGATAGGAACAGTATGGAAGTTGTAGAGATGATGCAGTGGTAAATAAGAAGGTGGATAAGCGGTTATCTTAAATCAGCAATAATCAAAAAGGAAACAAACAGCAATATGTTAAAAGCTTGTATATCTTATATTCCAATGAAATTACAATTCTGCAATGTACTGTAACATACTGTAATGTATTAAAGTTCAAGGGTTAAAGTTCAAAAAAGGTAATAATAAATAATAAAATGCAAAGTGAACTGAATTTAACTAGGCCTACTTTACACTGAGGATGATACAGAGCCCCTAATTGGACATGGGGAAAAAAATAAAGTAACTCGTGAGCACCAGATACTTTCTGGTATGCACAAGATTTTTTTTGCCCATGTCCCCTTAGGGGCTCTGTAGGATGACACCAGAAATTATGATATTTAGCTCAGTTTGTTGCATGTTCATGTGGCTTTGCTCTTTTTTTGTTTGTTTTGTTTTTAAAAATGAAGATCTGTTACAAAACTTGTTAAATAAATCCAAACACGCTTTAAGGGACACTGCGGCAATTTGTTATTGGACTTCCATAAAGTTGGGGGACTAACCAGAGACATAGTAAATAAGGAATTAACAAAATCGAGTCATCAGAGCTCGGGATATTCTGCCTTTTAGTCCCTAGCTCGAAGCCCTAGAAATCCTGGATCCTACATTTCCCATAATGCAACTTGACCCCCAACTTCTCCACCTAGTATACACCCACATCCTTAAACTCCACACCTCCAGTCTGTGTAAAGTTGTTTTCACAGGCACAGGAGTCTTACCACCCATGGATAGTTTACTGAACTTTATGTATAAAATTGGTGGAGTGCCCCTTTAAGAATTAATGCTCATTATGTTGATAGTGTGAGAAAAGCATGTTGTGGCCTGAAGCAAGTCTGACTCATCACTAACTGCATAACACAATACCTCTCTTCTCCAGCTTGCTGCCTTCTCCTGATCTCAGACCAACAGATGAGGTCAGCTAAGGTCATCGCCATGGTGACCTTTGCTGAGACGACACAGGCCTCCCTTATGGAGCTGCGTGAGCCGACCAGCCTGACCGCGACCCTGTCCCCTGGGCTGCGGCGGAAAAAGATACTGTGGCAGAATGCTGTAAAACACATCATTATCCAGCAGGAGCTCAACGCCCAGGTGACTGATTATCCCACAGTCATCAGTAGATTTGTTGCATGCTGATGCAAGGGCTGTTTGTACCTACTCTTTTTAGGAATGGGTATCAATACCTTTATGGTATCGACTGAAACAGCCCAGTATCGAGTGGAATCGAACTCCAATTGAACCAGTACTTCATTCATAATTTTTGTAGTCAGATCGCAGCAAATAATGGTTGTTTGTATGGTTTTGCTTGCAGCCAAACACGCAAGCAACACACCAAAAGAAAGAGAAGAGCATGCATTTGTATCCTTATGTGCCTGCACCACAGACTGTATTAAAAAAAAGGCCTGCACGCGCCGAGTCCATCTGTGATTTTAATAGCCGCTCACCTTCGGCTGCGGTCTCAGGCATGTTTTCGTTGCCGTTTTAAGTTTATCGGCAGAAGCTTGGCTTTCCGTTGGTTTCATCTTCTGGTATCATTTAACACTTCTCTGTACAGTTTTACTTGCTATTCACATCATTTGTCACTGATCAATCACTGCGTTCCATCACATCAATTAAACGCTTTTGTGGCGCAGCAGCGATCAGCTGATTTTACCCACGGAGCGTCCGGCTGCAGCTGCGGCTACTTCAGGTGTAGTTGGTCTGCTCGGCTGGACGTGCAGCCTCTCTTTTCCTCTGTCTGCTTCTTTAAAGTCTTCAGTGTAGTTAAGTGACTGGTCTAAACAGACTCATTTCTCGTTTTATAATTGTTACTGTCATTTTTGGAGGAGGAGGTTTGCCCAATACCTTTATGTAACAGTTATTTGAAACAAGAAAAAATAAAATAGATAACCTTGCTTGTCCATAACAATAAAAATAATAGGCTACCAATCACTTACTATGGCTTCAACAGGTGGGATTTTATCCAAGGTATCTAATGAAGGACTCTATTGGTATCTGTATCACTTTAAACGGTACGGTAGTAATCTTTACTCATTACTATTGACGGCAACGTTGCCCTGCACGATTGCTCTAAAAGTTGCTCTGTGTATCATCAGCTTAAGGGTACTGGTTTTGGTTCTGGTATCATAAAATACAATGGAGGTAGGCCTATAGAATTTCATTTGTGGTGCTTAAAATTTTGACAAAAATATTTTTGACATAAAAATGTATATGCAAAAAAATAATACTTTGAGAACCACAAATTAAATTCTATTCACTTCAGTTGTATTGGCGTGGTTGCCAAAAATTTAATTTGTTTTCCACCATAAAGCCATTTCTAGACCATTAGGTGTGAACTTCAAAGAAAGGTGTGCGATGTCGCAGTGAATACGCCTGATTTTCTGTCTGTGTTTGACAGGTGGGTGTGGAGCCAGCAAGAAAAATCTTTGTGACAGACACCTACATGGAGGAGATCAACAAACAAATCCGCGACAAGGCCTCACGCGGGGTCACGAAACGCCGGTCCTCCACATTCAGAGTGCACCCTTCCCAGTCCTGCGGTTCCACCAGCACATACAACGGTATGAGGGGCTCTGTGAATGACTACGCCAGCGATGCCGACTTCTTCGTGCACTGGGGCCACACAGTTCGTGGAGTCTACATACCTTCCCTGAGGCACACCTTCAAGTCTGGTGATCTGGAGAAACTCTACCAGGAACACTACTCCCACCAAAGACGCAACTCCCTGGTCGTCGCCAATGTAATCGATGCCGTTGCCAAGCTACACGCATTGGTTCTGTACCTGGCACAGGCCCCTGAGGCGGCCACAGACACTCTGCGTGGGTGTCTGACAGGTGTTTTCATGATGTTAGCCATAGCACTGTGCATCATGGTGTTAACCTGCAAAAACTCCATGTCCCCACGGTGGCTTCACTACGCTGGCCTAGCAAGCTGGCTGTCGCAGACCACACAGGTGCTGGGGGGACTGGTGTACGGACTGGAAAAAGACCCATCATGGTATGTTTTGTTCACATTGTTCGCCACATACACGCTGCTGCCCTTACCTCTGCTGTGGGCCATGTGCACAGGTTCCCTTACCTCAGTACTGCACCTTCTGATGGAGATAGTGTGCCACTACAATGATGTCGTACATTTGAGAAAGGTGAGAAAATCAACTGACTAAACAGTTTTTTGAGAAATATTAAAATGTCTGACTTTTTAAAAAAATTTATCAGTACCAAACCAAAATGTCCATTTAATAATAATTTTCTTGTGATCTCGAGATAATGAACCATAGCTGAATACAGGGGTCAGCAGGGGCGTTTCTTTATGATAATGTTCGTGTCAATTAGTGTTTACATCAGTTAGTAGAGCGCAGCACTTGCATCCCAAGTATTGCAGGTTTGACTCCTGCTCTTTGCAAAGTTTTTTTATTCTTCTTTTGTGTGTTTTTTAATCATTCCCTTCAACAAAGCTGTTATCAAGAGATTCAGGGGAATCCAATCACACATTTCCCCACGGCTATTTCAAAGGTTCTGAAATAGCCTCAGGAAATGTGTAGTTAAATGGATTCCCCAGAATGAGAAGCAGATGAATTTCCTCTGCCGAATGATGGGGAAATGAAAAGTCCATAGGTTGATGAATGTGGACCAATCACGGGGATGCCTACACTCCAGCAGGTGATTAGTTGTGAGCATGTGAATCAGTCATTTTCATAGCAACTTTGTCGAAGAGGAATGTGAAATAGATTTTGTTTTTAAATCGGCTCTCTATGAGGAGTGAACTCGCAATCTTAAGATTACAAGTCATGTACTTTTCTCACTGAGCTAATCAATGACATAAAAGCTACTTTGAAATTACCATTATGAAACGTTCTTGCCAACCCCTGTGTTCAACTACTGTTTTGTTATCTCGAGCTCACGAGAAAATTATCCCGTTATCACGAGAAAATGATCTCGTTATCATGAGAAAACAACAGTCTTTATCTCGAGATCACAAGATAAATATCCCATTATCATGGGAAAACGGAGTAAAATAAAGATAAGAATCGATGGCCGCTTAGGGCTTCCGTACTTAACACCCAGGGGTGGACAGTAAGTACATTTACTCAAGTACTGCACTTAAGTGCAAATTAGAGGTATTTGTACATTACAAGTATTTTCTTTTAATGGCACTTTCTACTTCTACCCCACTACATCTCAGAGGGAAGTATTGTACTTTTTACTTCACAACATTTTTCTGACAGCTTTAGTTAATAGTTATTTACAAAGTAAGATTATGACACACAAAACATAGCTCAGCTGTTTATACAGTTTGTAGGCCTACATTAGTTAATTGATAGTTATTTTGATCATTATGTATTTTTTTGTGTAAAAACTTACATGAGTACTTTTACTTTTGGCCATAAATTCTTTTTACTTATTTTTTACTTTTACTTAAGTAACATTTTCAATGCAGTAATTTTACTTCTAACAGAGGAATTTTACAGTGAGGTATTCGTACTTCATCAACCACTGTCTATGCCTACATTGTATATCCATTATTGGCAACAACTTTATTTGTATTTTACCAATTATTACTCCCATCTACAACCCCACTTACATTGGTTTTTCATGGTTAATATTAATTGTATAAATGCAAACTCTCTCTTGGATCCAGGTGTTTGCCAAAGGCCTGCTGTACCTTGGTATGAACACAGCTGGATTGTTCATCCACTACCTGACAGACCACGCCCAGAGACAGGTTTTCCTGGAGACACGACGTTGCATCGAGGGTCGCCTCAAACTAGAGCAAGAGAACCAGAGACAGGTACAGTGACTGCTGTCATCGTGCTTTAGGTCAGACAGGGACATATTGGATTACGACCACTGTTATCACTTTTCTCTGAACCTTGGTACAATCTTTTCTAATATTTATCAGTTAAAGGACATAAAAAGGCTCTGGCTTGTGTGTAAAAAAGCATTAAGCTGGTTACACCACACAATGTCAAATGGAGTTTATGATTTTGCCACACAGGAGCGTCTGGTGCTGTCAATCCTGCCTCGCTTTGTTGCCTTGGAGATGATCGCTGACATGAGCTCTTTAGAAGATGAACTCAATCCTCAGGAGTTTCATAAGATCTATATCCACCAGTACAAAGATGTCAGGTACACACACATGCACACACTCATAATGTTGGTATGTTAGTTTTTAAGAGGCTAATATATGAAGATTTTAGGAAGTAAGTTTCTCATGAATGGCTCTTATTTCAATGTTGTAAATGATTTAATATCAAATTACAAACAGTTCACATTCATGTCTTCCATGTGTTTACTGGAACTAAACATTTCATCAGGTTAAATTTATATGCTGTTAGCATACCCCTTCTTTTACAACTCTCTCTCTCCTCTTTGCAGCATCCTTTTTGCAGACATCAAGGGCTTCACTCTGTTGTCCATGAACCTGGCAGCCCAGGATCTGGTTCGAATCCTCAACGAGCTCTTTGGACGCTTTGACCGACTGGCAGACGTGAGAATTACAGCTCTTTTTCTTTTATGATAACATATATTTGACTATTCTATCAACAATTTATTTTCTCTTTTCCATGGTGTCTTGTCTCTTCCTCATTACAGGAGCACCACTGCCTGCGGATAAAGATACTGGGAGACTGTTATTACTGTGTGTCGGGGGTCCCTGAGCCACAGCGCGCCCATGCCCGTCATTGTGTTGAGATGGGCCTGGCTATGATCAACACTATACGGTCAGTCATAGCTCGCTGGAGTTCATGAGGGGTTATCATTCCCCTCAAGAATAATGATTAATTTAATTTCATTACTTTTGCATTTCAAGAGAGGGCATCAAGAATGATAAAAAAAATTTCAAACATATACAACTCTGTGTCTGGGCCAAATCATATTCAGAAAAAGTCTGTAGCCAATAAAACTTAGCTCAGCTGTAAGAAAAAACTAGTAGAAAGTTTTCTTTGTCATGTACGTTTATGTGCAGAAAGAAATACACTGTTGGGCTCCTGAATTCTGACTAGAAATGTGAAAGCTCAATGGAAAATATGATTGATAATAATAGCTGTCAACACTAATATGGTTACTTTGCTACCCACTGGCACCAGGTGCATACGGAAGCAACTTAACTTTGACATGGACATGAGGATCGGGATCCACTCTGGCTCTGTCCTGTGCGGGGTGCTAGGCCTGCAAAAATGGCAGTTTGACGTCTGGTCCTGGGATGTGGGCATTGCCAACATGCTGGAGGCTGGGGGCGTACCAGGGTGAGTGACTGACACTAGCTAATGTGTTACATGAAAGAGTAGCCCTTTGATGTAACAGATGTGATCTCTGCCTGGGTTATGTCATCCATATCCCACTGTTATTCCTCTATCGCTACTGTTCTGTTTTGTTGCAATGTCAAACTTCAAAAATGGTCTAAAATGAAATTAAATTGCCTCACAAAGTTGCAGACCCTCAATTAGACAAACATTTGCTTTTTCATTTAATACAATGTTAGAGATTTTGAAAATTGTTGAACATGTACATATCCAAATATTCATCTTCTGCATTAGATGACACTTGACAGACTGCAGGCTTGTCTAGTCTTGGGCTTCCTTGTATATATAAAAAGCTTAGCAAATAAGTACTTTCTTATCATTATGTTGGGAGAGCATTTCTTTGTACATCACCAATAATTTTCTCTCTCATCCAGACGCATCCACATCTCAAGGGCGACTCTGGACAGTCTGGAAGGGACCTATAAGATAGAAGATGGTCATGGCCGTGACAGGAACGAGTTTCTGCTCAAACACAACATCGACACTTTCCTCATCTGCCCTCAGGAGGAAAGGAACAAAGTTGACCATAGTCAGCCCCCCAAAGTCCAGAAAACCAATCGAACCTGGAACCCAGAGATGCCCTTTGGGATCGCCATTGACACAAACAGTGTAGGTGGAGAGATACCAAAAAAGAGGGAAGGTGTTATCTTTAAAAGTATTCTATTGTTGGCCCCAAGTAGTAAACAATTTCAGTACTAATACTAATGGCACAAGGCAAATCTGAGGTTCTTAAACCCTAAAAGACAAAGTTCAGCTGCACTGAACTAATTCCTCTCACACTATCATATTCTTTTCTTGCAGATCCTGGCCTCCTTTACGAACGGCTCGCTTCCCAACATATGGCAGTCCACCTCCAAAGAGATTAACAAACGCATCAAACATGCCATTGAGGTCCGAAGCAGTGAGCGTATGCACAGGGAGCACATCACTCCACTGACCCTGGTGTTCAAAGACACACACATCGAGGACAAGGTAGAAGTAAATGCTAGATGGAATAAATGCTGGTTCAGACTGGGTTTGATAGGAGGACTTGAGTAAATACAAGTTAACAATGATGACTGTGATCTTCCTTTGATCTCTTTTGGTTGGCCCAGTTCTCACAGATGAGGGATGAAATGTTCAACTCCAACCTGGTCTGCTCTTTCATCATGCTCTTCTTTCTCATGTCTGCCCTGACTGTCATTTCTGCGCCCAGGTAGGAAGACACCCGCATTGCCAAGTCGAAGCTCACAGCACTAGTTAATTACATCTTTGTGAGTTTATCAGATTTAAATTGTTTCTTTATGCTCTTTTATTTTAAGTTTGAAATTGATATGTTCAAGGTTAGTGATTTTCTTTACCTTAATATTACCTAGTCTGTCATTGACATGTTCCCTGTATATCAACAACAACAAGGTAAAATGAGCTTAGAGAACATGATTTGTCATATTCTCTGTAGTTTAATAGTAGTTTTAAGATATAATACATTTATTAAAAAGTCTTTTAAAAAGTTTGCATTTAAAGATACTGAACAATATTGTTACCGCCTACCACAGAAAATACCGTTTAAAGAAAATAGTTTTCTTTAACTCAAACTAATGAAATATATGAACTAACTAGTGGGGTGTGTTAAGTAAGAGAAACATCAGGCATGTCAGAAGTGTATTGATGAGGGAAAATATAGTGTAATGCATGTTGGCTGGTGCAGTAAACTAAACGAGGGAAGTAGGCTGGTGTTGATGCAGTAGGCCCTCAGAGAGAGCAGTCCTTTTATGCCATCTAGGAAGCCCAACCAATATGGGCAGGTATGTGCCGGCGACCCTCCTAGCTCCTCCTACCAGCATCTGCAAAACAGGCACTAGAGCAAGACAAACAGGCAGGCAGAGTGGGAGGGTTCATCACAATATCAAAGGTAGCTTTTTTTTAGATTTTAAAGCCACTATGTGTAGGATTAATTTTTTTGTTACTTTGGTGCTATCTGGATGTAGTATCAATAATGACATGTTATTTGCAGTTCATCCCACATCCCCTTAACATCATACTTTTATCAGAGCATATTTCACACACTTCCTCTTGTTTTTTCATTCCAACATGTATTAAAGAGGTGGTATTATGCTTTTTGGCTTTTTCCCTCTCCTTTTTTGAGTTATACATCTTTTTTGTGCATGTAACAGGTTTGCAAAGTTGTTTGTTTTATTTTTATATTTCCCTGTTGCTTTTATTTTTTATGTAAAGTACTTTGAATTACCTTGTTGTTGAAATGTGTTATACAAATAAACTTGCCTTGCCATCTCCCACAGAAAACTCTGCTCTGAACCGCTTGAAAACAGCTCGTTTGTAGTCCAGCCCTTCGCTTCCTTTACTTGTGACGTCACAATGAAAACGCGTCATAAAGCTTGCCAAGCGGCTAGCGGGGTCAGGCACGCCCTCAAACCAAGCTGGTCTGAGCGGAGGCCCTTTGGCTCTTTGTTTGGTTTTCCATTGTAGAAATGTTGTACCTGTACCTGCTTCCAGGTACTTTTCTTCCTATCACCTCACCTTTGTCCAGGTTCCAAGCGAGCTGAGGGATACTAAAATGTAACGTGAAAACACAGCAGACTGCTGATTGGTCAGAGAGAATATTCACTATTCACTGCATCATCATTGCCTGCACCAGACAGAGGCCAGCAACAGAAAGTTGTTTTATATTTTACAGTTTTCGTATGGAATTTCATCACTAAATCCACTTCTGAGAAGTTTTGAGGTGAGAAATCAGCTGTGTAGATTTCGAATATTGACAATACGAGAAGTGATGGCGGAACAACAATGTGCTTGAATATTTTCGGAGTTGAGGAGCTCCGCAAGTGGCTTTGGGGGAAGCCTGTGCTAACCCGCAGGAGGAGCGCGTGAGGCCGGCCAGCCGCCCGCTCACGGAGCCCTCTGCTCCCGCCGTCACACGGACCACTGCAGCAACAACGGCTGGAAGGTTTTCATACCGCTTATCTGTCTTTACATTCTGAGGAATGTTGAAACGTTTTAACTTAAAAAAGAGAAAGTTGTGTGGATCGCTGGTGTGTGTGTCGCATTGAACATTACGTTGCGGCAGTTGTGTGTGGCGTCCTATGGTGGCATCGCTATGACAACAAGCTACATACTATCTTTCGGTACTATTGGTATTATCTGCAGCAATGGAAAACCGAGCAGGGCCAAGTCGAGTCTATCGATTTGCGCTATGGTAGCATTTTTCAGCAAGGCAGCATAGATCGTCAGAACACCGGCAACAGTTCAACGTTTAGTCCTGATGGTAAGATGTGGAACAATAATGTTGTGGACTTGTGAGTAACTTATATCATCTGCTAGGTTACGGTCTCAGTCTGAAGCGGCTTTGATTTGGATCACACTACCTTGTTTCTTACGACCCGCCCTTCTCTGCTTCTGATTGGTTAGTAGTCCTTAACTGGGAACTGGGCATGTGCAACTCCCAACAAAGATTTTATACAAGTAAGATGCATCACTCTGTAGCTCAAGAGCGGCGCGTACAACACATAGGGTGAAAAGAGGAGCTGCAGCAATGTGCAGTATGAGAAAGATATGGTGTTTTTTGAATGTAAACCTGTTCTGGTACAACCCCTAATAAAGATTTTGAACCTGAAAATAAGCATAATAACACCTCTTTAACATCTTCCCTACTCACTTCCTTCCTCTTCCTCTTAACCTTCTCCCTTGTTCTTCCTCGGCAGGCTGTTCCCAGCCATCCTCCAGTTTTCAGTCTTTCTGCTCGCCTACGTGGTGCTGCTGCTATTGGCCTTGGCTGAAGAGTTCAAGTGGACTCCTGCGGCGCTGCAGCAACTGTGCTGCTGGATCCACGAAAACAACAGTGCCCGCAACGTCTTCACCATCGCAGCCATCGTCATCAACTTTGGCTTGGTCTCTACTGACATGGTGAGAGTCTACACTAAACAGTTATCTACATGAAAATGTTGAATAAAGTAGATTTTCCCTGCCACAACTTTCCTTTTGTACTGCTATACTATTTGTGCCTGCTCTATATATTTACAACCTAACACTGAACCTTGCAAATTACATGAACGTTAGTAAATTCTTCTCATATCTCTTCCTGTTATTTGCATAATAGATGTATAAATGTATATGCATGAAAGAGAGCAAACTCCCTGCTAACTTATAAAGTGGCCTTCAGATGACAAGCAAACTACACTCTCAGGCACTGATTGGCACTTGAATCCAAAATAACCAAAATATACAAAAAACAGCTCACATCTTTAATATGTCTAAACATGAAATGTGAATTTGTTATATTGTGATTCTCTGTCTTCCTGGCTTTTGTTAGTTATCAAAGGTTTTATGTATTTTGTGTCCAGGTATGGTGCATTCTCACAGACACAGACACCGCAGAGGCAGATGTAAGGGACAGAACAAACACAGCCTCACGTCCACTCACTGTCTGCACTTACCCCGAGGTACGGACAACAGCAGTTTAAACAAACAATATCTGTCATCACAAACAATTAGACTGGTATAAAATAACAGAATAAAAATCACATTTTCTTGTTTAAAAGTTATCTCACCCAATTATTGTTTTTTACTTCAAGAAAGTGATCAAAAAACATTCTTCTTTAGCATCTCAAACCTCTTCTTCACTCCCTCCGCCCCGTCAGATCTTTGCGTTGAGTGGAGTGATTGCCATGGTGACTTGTGCCGTTTTCCTGCGTCTGAACTCTCTGCTGAAGCTGGCGGTGTTGCTGCTGGCGGTGGCTGTCTACTCCTACCTCATCCACCTGGCCTTCCTCACACTCGCACGCCACGATATGCTGCACAGGTTTTTTTTTTGTGTGTTTCCTATTGTACTGAACATGTCTTTAGTCACATCACTTTAATTTACCATAATTTACACCTCACTATTCCACCTCTCATCATGAACTTCTGCACAGGTCTCACTATGTCAGGAGAAAAGGAGTGTCCATCCTTCTCATGGCCATGTTTATTGTTGCTGTCTTTTACAATGGACGGCAGGTACTGTTAAACTCACTGACATTTTTTTTATGTACAGTACGTTTAGTTTAGTTTGCTTATAGTTTTTTTAATTTGATGTTGGTTTTCTCATTTTTCTAATCTGCATTATTGTGAGCAAATCTGTTGACTGAGTGGATGGGCTAAACGAGTGTGTCGCACACAGGGAGGTGACCTCTGATAGTTTTATCTATCATTTACTTTCTAGTGGGAGGCCACTGCCAGACTGGACTTCCTGTGGCGTCTGCAGGCCCAACAGGAAGTGGAGGACATGAGGGAACTGCGGGAACACAACAAGTGTCTGTTGCACAACATCCTGCCTTTGCATGTGGCGCGACATTTTCTGGACCGGAGCAAGAATGATGAGGTGCGGAAAACATGACCTCAACTGGACTGTATCAGCCTCTCCCTGCAATGCCGGTTTCTCAAATGATTTTTCCTTCATTGCTTTTATCAGGGGAGCACATAAATATGGGGAGAATAATCCAGGTGTATTTGAGGATTATATATTTTAAATTCTGATTGGACAGTTATAAATATAAGAATATAGTTGGTGTTGCTGTGGTTTAAACAGTGTTTTTGAGTTTCTTGAATATTGAAATAAATTACTTAATTGTATATTATACAGACAATTTAGGTGAAATGTTTGGCAATAACATTATATGGGAGGGGAATTCACCAATCTAATTTTCATTAGTTTGGCTGGACTTTTTAAGCGTTCTTTCCTAAATGCCTTCACACATTTGTACAGTTTATTGTAATTTATCCATGCGGCTTTACATTGGGAATAACAGCTGACCTCTTAACTTGATGGCTAAACGTCATACTGAATAAATCAGTCTATACACCAGTCAAACAAAGAGGTTTTTAAGAACACCCTGTTAGGATGAAAAGTGCATGACACCATTTTCATTTCAGGAGCTTTACTCCCAGTCCTATGATGAAGTCGGTGTCATGTTTGCCTCCATCGCCGGCTTCAGTGAGTACTTTGAGCAGAAAGAGATCAAACATGAGGGAGTGGACTGCCTCCGACTTCTGAATGAGATCATTGCTGGCTTCGATGAGGTAAGTATGGGACTGGAAACTAAAGTATGCCCTCTTCAGTAGATTCTGATTTTTTTGACACTTCACTATGTAAATAAAGTGATATACAGTATGTATACATATAAGTATGGTACTGCTTTTGAAGGGTAACGTGCAAAGTTGTTTAGTGTGGATATATAGTAAGTTTATGGTAATCTTATATAATCTTTCAAATATATGTTTTTAGTACATTAATCTGTTGTATATTTAAGTGGTATTTGGGTTTCACCTGCCATCTTAGCTGGTATGAAATAAATAAGGCAGGGACAGTGGAGTTTAATCCTGGACGTGCCATTGAAAAATGTGATTGCTACAACATGTGAGATGGATACTGTAATTTTCCCTCTTTATCTGTTAATGGTTCTTTTAAAAAGTTGTTGGAGGAGTCGTACTTCTGCTATGTGGAGAAGATAAAGACCATTGGGAGCTGCTACATGGCTGCCTCCGGCTTAGCTCCAGACAAACAGGTGGGAGAGCCTCTTGCACACATTCTGCTATTTTGTGTTTTGTCTACATTTGCCCCCCCCCCCATATGTAACAATCCATATCTCTCTCTCTCTCTCTCTCTCTCTCTCTCTCTCTCTCTCTCTCTCTCTCTCTCTCAGGCATCTATGGATGAATGGAATCACCTGAGTGAGCTTGTTTTGTTTGCGTTGGCAATGCAAGAGACCTTGAAAGAGATTAACAGGCTCTCTGCCAAAAACTTTCAGCTGCGTGTCGGTAAGTGGCTGACCTCTTACACATAGACGCTCACACAGTGGATGGTTGAAGGAGAGAAAAAAACGTATTACTAATTCATTATATGTCTTAAGTGAGCTAATTGTCTGTGTCGCACTGAAACAGGTATCGCCCATGGACCGGTGGTAGCAGGGGTGATCGGTGCCACCAAGCCACAGTATGACATCTGGGGGTCAACAGTGAACCTGGCCAGCCGCATGGACAGCACAGGGGTAAGCGGACGCATCCAGGTGCCCGAGGCCACGCGCAGGGTCCTGTCAGAATGGGGTTTCATCTTGGAGCTACGTGGAGAAATCTTTGTCAAGGGGGTGAGTGGCTGAAGGATAGAGATGTCCTGTTGCCGTTATACTGTCATTTACCCTTAAACATAAGTATAGTGCGATGGAGAACCTTTTGGGTGACCACCTTCCAAAATACTGTGGATAGGCACAAAGTTCAGTCAGATTTGGTCAGGTTCAGTGAAGTTCTTAAATGACGGTAAGGCATGTGCAGAGACATTAGAGACAAAGCTTTAGTGAAACTGTTGTCAATGAAAATGGCCAGACTCTCGGGCAGAGGTTCAGAAAACGCATGTCTTCATATATGCTCCTCTTTACATGCAAAGTGTTTATTGGAAATGTTGTGATTGCTCAGAGTTCACATGTAGAAATAAGCTCAAAAGTACATGCCATGAAAAAAGACTGTCACCTAAACACAATAACAGTATAGCTGTGCTTAACATCAAGAGAAAAGGACTAATCAGTCAGAGTAGCTATAGGGGATTAGGAGTGGACCACTTTGAAAAGGTCCAGACACAAGAGAAAGCAATTACTAAACAGGACGAGTGTAGAAAAAACCCTACTAGGGTTACTAGGACAACTAAATCAAGGGGGACATCTACTGGTGAAAAGAAACAACAGACAGAGAGTTGCATTTCTCTTCAGGAAGGAGTCATTGATGCATGAAATATGTAAAAAATCTTGAGGGTCACTAAGAAAGAATTTCAACACTTTGCGACCTCTGCTGTCATTGTAGGTGAGCGAGCGTCAGGGGAAAGTCCGCACCTATTTCATCAGCACCATGCGCTGTAAGAGGGCCAACGTTGGAACAGATGGCCACTCGGGGGGGCAGACAGGAGGACGCCTGACGCTAGCAGGAGTGGTGTTCAGTCTCGTCCAGGCCAGACACAAGGAAAAGATGAGAGAGGCCAGCATGGGATTCGGTTTGGATCCCTGCACCTTGTAGTGCTGAGGGGACCTATTAAGGTCAGATGACTGCAGGTAGAGGAAGTAGAGTTGCCACCTTCAATACAGAAAAATAAGGGACGCCTGCCACAGCGGGGTCCACACCCCTCAGGGGCCCGGCAACCACAGGCCCGATGGTGTGCCAGTGGTGGTATATCATAATTTAAAACATGTTTTCAGGAAAGTATCAAGATTGATACCAATGGATATTATAATAAGTTATCTGCTATTGAAATCAGTGTGAACAGATGCACTCAGTGCAACAGACTAGTGGTCACATTGTCATAGCTGAATACACAGCTATGAAAATAATAAATACAGGCCAACAATTTGAGACCACAAAAAAAAAATGGCGTTAAGAAGAACTGTATTTTCTTAACTTAATAAATCAACACATCCATAACTAATAACTAATAACTGTAGGTTAGGTAATAGACTAAAACAAATGCTTTCATACGATTCAATTGAAAAGACTTTTGCAAAGTATTTTCCTTAAACATCATGAACATCAGTGGATTAGAAGTAGTAGCCCTTGTGTGCAGTATTGTAGCATGTCAGGCCTACTTCCTTTTATAAATGTTTTCTTGTCAGAAGTACACTACTCGTGCAGCACTTACAGTAAAACTATGAACAGGACTGCTCAAAGTTGAGAGTGATCAAGAGCTCCACAGAGCACCTGTTCTTGCTGTCACTTTATTGGTCATTCTGGAAAATATCGTTTCCACATAACCAGTGGATGCTGCGATGCTTATCATGTGGCTGTTGATGGACAGGATGAGAAATTGCAAATGAACTTGAGTAAATGTAAAGGGTGGTGTGAACACAGATTTTAGCTAAAATATTTGTCATTGTTTGAAGTAATACCATCCATTTCTAAATTTAATTTAACACTATTTGGTCAGTAAATATGTATATTTATGTATTTTTTACATTTTACATATTTATTGATAATTCTATAGTGTTGAAGGATGCAATTCTATAGATTGGTTAAGGATAACACATAGGCTAGTTGTTTATATTCTTCATATAGGCACTATATTTTGATAATTAAATGTGTATTAAATAGCCTATATCTCTCTTCTATCTCTTATTAAATTAATGCTTATGTGTTTGACTGTATACCTCAACCTTAAAAAACAAATCATACCTTAATGTAGGCTTATGATTCATTAACACTATAACAATATTTCTTAACAAACAGGCAGCATATGAAATTCAGCGTAATCAATCAGAAAATAAGTATGTTTTATTAAATCATTACACTGCCTTATGAGAAACCGTCTAGGCCAAAATTGAATACTCCGCTTGCACATACATACACGCTTGCAAATACACACATACATACTCGCTTGGACATACATACATACATACTGTCATTTGTAAGTATGTATGTATGTGTGCAAGGTGAACATGTGTATATATATGCACAAAGTGAGTATGTATGTGTGTGCATGAGAATATATGTATGTGCAAGCAAAGTATTGGCCTAGGCAGCTTCTCATACTGCCTCGGCATGCTGTCACACACACACAGACCACCGTGCACCACACATAACTGGCCGTCAAACTGTGCATTTTGGCTTGATACTCATTTCCACTGACACTTTCAAGACAAGTAGCCTATTTGATTTCTCCTACTCCCATCGTCGGTAGGCTACTTTTGCATCCGCTGTCATTTCAGAGGGGACGCAGGGGGCTTCTCGCGCTGCCGCTGCTGTTGTTTCAACCCGACTCCCTGCCAAGACACCCGCCCTTATGCAACTACGATTGGTCCTGAACCTGACGGTATTAATCAAATCAACAATGGCAGCAAGTATTACCCAATCAGGGGTAGAAAAGGACAAGTCTTCACAGAATGCACGTGGGATGATGCATTGAAGACAACTCGAAAATATGGGAAAAACCCTGTCCCGCATTGATTCAAAAAGGGACCCACTATTTAGTTCTCAAATAAAGGACAATTCCGTATTTTAAGGGACGGGTGGCAACCTTAAGAGGATTGCACAGTACAGCCATATTGTTCCTACTGGTTTACAGTGTTGTTGTTTGCGTTTTCACACTTTGTCATAACTAAATTAGCTGCACAAACAGATCAGCTGTTAGCTATAGGATCCAAATCCTACCAGATCCTTTGTTCCTGTTTCCTCATGACTGTGTCCTCCTCAGCTTCCCTGTCACCAAAAAAAGAAATATTAGGTGTAGGTGTTATAAAGGACAGAACTGTCCTACTGGCCTCTGTTACTGCTTTCTGTTTCTGTTTTTTATTGCCATATCCACACACTCCTATAAGCACTGTTTTCAGTTCAATGTATATAAAACTAACAAATGTGTTTTTTTGGCTGGGATAAGACCCCAGCAAGTCCTCAGACCTATAAGCCAAACCTACTACCTCAAAAAAAAAACATATACTGACCTATATAATACTGACCAGTGTTTTTTACTCTTGCATCATTTTCACAATTTTTCAGTACAGTATGTAGGCTATTGTGAGCTGGTGCATAATTTCTACTAAGCTACTGCTATCCACGCTATTGAAAATATCTGTTTTAGTGGGACTTTGGTTGGTGTTTTTCCCTATATCAACATAGCTGAGCAAACAGAAGTCCATTATTTATGAATCAATGGTTGCTTGTTTCATATTGATTTCTGTGGTATTTCTTGTCTGCCTTCATGTCACTGTCAGTGTTGCTCTGGATTTCTGAGATTTTTTTGTCTAACTCTGAATGTGACAAATTCCACTGCAGCCAGTTCAGTTTTGCCTCAGTACACTATTACATTCACTTCCATCACTTTAGTTAAGTTTAAGTTTAGTTAAGCTCAACAAGAGCTGAGTGTTTAAACTGTCGAACCAATTTAATGCCAAAACCCTCTTCCATGTCACCCCTCTTCTTGTATACTAAAGGGTATATTTGGATGTAATAATGGTATAATAAAACGTTATAATGTAGGCCCGATGCTTATTGTCAATGTTAAAAAAAACATTGTCACTGTAAATTATTATATTTTTTATATTTCAGCTAAAGGATGACAAGCTCCACTATGGGACTTCAGATGACTTTATACAGTTATTTAAAACATTTTCAAAAAGAGATTAACTTAAATGTTAGAAAATCAAATGTTTTACGCTCTTTCTGGGCTGGGTATTTAAAAGAAGGCTGTGGTTTCTAAATGTTTGGCATTCTGGAAATGTTACGTGTAACAGCTATAATGAAACTTTGTTTGTTTGTTTACAAAAAAATTCACAGTTTACACTTTCTGCTAATAAAACCAGTAATTACAACAAATCTGAGTGGTATTATTTCATTTTAATTGTGCATACGATTAATTCTGGCAACATTCTGTCACATGTTGGTGTTTTGTAAAGTAATGGCTTATAGTTTACTGTCAGTGTCTCTGGATATCACAGTAAAAACATGTGTCCTCCAGTAGAAGCTGTGCATGATAACATGTCAGCAACCAAGAAGCAGGGTAATTTTTCCTGCACCACCTACAGGATTTTAAAAACCAGGAAAAGGATCTTTCTGCTCCAGCCAAGCAGATCAGCTACATCAGCTGAAGCCCTGTTAAAGAAACAGCAAAGGGACAACTCAAGCTTGGGTATGTGAGAGGTCCAGTAGGTACCATGGGAATATAGACTATTTACAATTACGAAATAAGGTTATAAAACTGATTATTCTCTACTCAAATGATTTCAAGTGTTTCCCAGTAGGGGAGAGTGGGGTGAGTTGAACCAGTTTTTACTTGAGGTGTCTTTAACGTGACAACACGATAGTCTCCAACTAAAATATGTACATTTATTTTAGGATGTGGTGCATCCCTGGGAATAATCAATTAGGATCTAAAATAAACTGTTTTCAAAATATGGTTTTCCAAAAAAAAGTGGACTCTTCACCGACCTGACAGATAAAGATGTTGATCAAGTTACCATTGGCTATCAAGCCTTTTCTCTCTTATGCCATAAGTTGGTATTTGCATGTCTTGAACTGTCAACGATAACTGAGACCCATGCGAGCTGTGTTACTAGTCTTGTTAAACGATCAAAGTGAGTACAATGTTTCAGCGTGTAGGCTCACGTTATGTATTGCCAGCCTTCAGCAATATCATTAATTCATTTTACTTCAGTCACAGATGCCGACACCCTTGCCTTATTCATAGTTTTCAGTCAGGTGACATTCGCGGTGAACTGGAGGGCAACAAAACCACACATAGAGGCTCACACTGCGACTCCCCGTAGAGACGCCGGAAAAGCAGTTACATTCATTGGATCACCTCTCAACTTAAGAAAAAGAAAGATATGAACACAATCTGCAAGTGTTGGGCACTTCCGATCCATGTTACAGCATCCGCTGCCGCATTGCTATTGTTAAAAAGCGGCAGGTCCCTGCCGCCACTCGACTGCGGTAATGTTTACGTTTACCTTGTGGGAAATCCCTCACCAAACACAGCTCAGGCTTGTTTATTCTCGATTTGTGCATCTACAACTACTATCCAGCATTTTGGCAATGCAAATTAAAAAATCATGTCAGTCATGTATCACTTGCTTCCTGGTTGGCAGGCAGTGAAAATAACGAGGAATGTTTTTCATGGAATGTGACGTCACGTGAAAACTATGAATTAAAGGCAATGATCAAGCTGCAGTCTTGATCACAAGGCTGACGGCCACATGTTGATTTTTGATTATTGTTTTTTTTACTGGGCTATGGGTAAAATCTATCTGATGACAGAGCTGCGTGCAGCGCATGTATTTGCTCAGCACCTTCTCTAGCTGGCTCAGTTGCTCTCTCTCCCACAGTTACTGTCATTCTGTGGGAAACACTGTGTTTACTGTTTACATACAATAATTGGGATTCATGTTGATAAATATGGGTGGGCATTCTCAATGTGACAAACCTTTCCATTATTTGGTGACTGGGTAGGCTACCCTATAGCCTATGCCTTTTACTCATCTGATTATGAAGCAATATTCCGCCATGTTGTCCTTTAGATGGCCTGCATTAAAACACAGGGGGTGCAGTGTCAAGATGCGCTTTTTGTAGTCCATCTTCTGAAAATTGTAGTTTCAAGGGGAGGTCACTCAGTAACACTGCTGTTGCATAATTACGTTGCCTAGAAAAGACAGTGATCAGATTCTCTGAGCCCCATGGTCATCTTTTCCTAAGTCCTTATGAATTCTCCTTCACATCTTTCCTTGACTTCATGATGTTTTCGCGAGGTCAAGGAAAAGTCGTAAGGAAAGGAGATT
>NW_024040928.1:15796302-15828319 GCF_014851395.1 Micropterus salmoides
GCAAAGAAATAACACTGTAATGTATCTGCCCTTTTAGGTCACAGCTTTTATGTCCTGTGCATAATCTAGCTGCCAATTGACTTCAGAATGGTCTCTGCAGATGCACTCAGCATGTGTGTATTTGACTAGATTTGATTATGTAAAGTTTGCAAACTCCATGATGGGCAATGCGACATACAGTCTATCTTCTCTCCCTCTCTTTGAACATGCATGCACTCTATTCCTCTCCCTTGATTTCTGTCTGCCTCTGTTCAGCCCCCTCTTTCCTCTCGTTCACTGATGGGTTCTTGTTGAGCTGGCCGATGCCCTGATCGTCGTGGTGATGTGTGATGATTGATGCAGTCTAGAGAAAGGGGAGGCGAGGCACGTTTATTATCCCGTCCGCAGCTTGAATCCCTCGTGTCGGGACTTCAGACGTCCATATTCAATTACAGACACGCTGCATTTTCATTAGGATTTTCATAAGCACTCATTTTTCTTCTCAGTTCGTCTCCTTGCACTGGGAAGGAGTAGCAAGGAAGAGGTAGACAGTGAGGGATTGGATGAAGTAGAAAATTAGAGATGCAATGGGCTTTTCTTTCAGGCACATAATGCACCACGCAATTTATTTTGTTCATATCTAGCTGTGGTTGCACCATCATCACTCCTGTCGTGTTTTAAACACAGTTTATGACAGACAAACATAAAAATAATCTTTAAAAGAGGAACAAAGCAATGCAAAGCAAGAGAAGGGCAAGAAGGGAAGGAGCCTCTTAGTGTCGTGGTGTGTTTGTCCACAGTTTCACAGCAGGGGTGCCTGTGCACACAGGCAACTGCTGCCTTCAATTAGGAGTCAATATTAGGCCGTTCATTTACAGCTCACAGCAAGGATCCAGCTCTGCTTTGGATTTGCATGAGGCCCGAGCACAAGGCTCGTCTGACTTGTGCTGGATAAAAGCCCAGCAGAGGCCGCGAGTTGACGCTTCTCTCCCATTTCAGACGGTGGCGATCGGAAGTGGCCTTCTTTTGGTCTTTGATGGTTAGCAGGAAATGCCAGAATCACTTAAATCCTCAGAAAGAGAACCTACTACAGCACAGCAATCACTTTATCAGTGTTATCAGTGCTTTTACGGCAATCCTGGAGATGCACCAGGACAAATTATTTTGCTGCAGAGCAGGGGTCAGATAGAGGTTAAGAAATTCTTACTGGTGAAGTGGAGGGAGGTTGTGGCTCAGTTCATCCTCCTCCATTCAGTGGTTTGCCAGAGGAAACAAAAAGACATGGGGTGGTGGTATAGTGATATGATGAAATCAAAGGCTATCTCTCACGTCAAGTCATAGGAAATGACACAAACTGAGATACAGCAGTCCCTTACATAACCGTTATTTCTTTATAGACACATGCCCACAGCTTGAGTGTGTCGTGGCCACTATTATGTAAGAACAGCCAAAAATGCTTATGTCTAATTACAATCTTAAACTTTCACAAATGTATGTTGATCCTGAGATCTATCAGTCTATAGAGTCTCTCTCAGCTCTGGCGGTGTCTTTAGGCATCGTCTCCTCACCCTCGATCTGGAGCAGTGGTACATCAGTGTGTGTCTACTCGTGTGTATGCATGAGATCACACGCATGTCCCTCTGCCTCTTTTATTAAGCATTAGCGCTGTTGACTGTGTAGCTAGTCAGCGAGCTATAACTGTGTACCATCTATAGCTGGGAACCATCATCCTCTTGACGTAGCGAATAGCCACGGCACTGTTTTTATGAACCGCAACACTGCTGGCTATTGACTTGCCCAACATAGTTAGCTTCGGCTGCAGGACACTAAAATGCAAAAAGGACTACCACACAGAGCTCAGTGCTGTGGCAGAGAGAGTGTAATGCTGACTTGTAATTTGAGTATGTACTTGTAGCTGCAATATGTAATGTCTTCCTAGTTATTGTGTCATGTATCCGTTTGCATGGTAGACTGTGGTGAAGCACTAGAAATTGATACTTTAATACTGAGAAATGTTAATTTATTTTGTGTGGTTGGCTTGACCTGACTGGTTGACAGTTTCATTGCTGTCTAACTATATCACTTAAGTGCATTTTGTATTTGCATTCATGTTACTTGGCATGTTGATGGCTTTATGTTTTTTCTAAATAACACCAGTCATTGGTCTTTGGGAAATCCAGCAGAGTGCTCAATCAAACACACTAATACGCTCACCTGTTATTTGTGCAGTCTTTCCATCAGTGCATAAGGAGAGAGTTGCACTTCACTGACTACATGCAGGGTGCACCTCAGGTGACAGGTGTGCAGGCTGGTGCAACAGTGTGACAAATAACACAGACATCTGCAGGCGCAAAATCTGAAATAAATCTGAAACAAGGAGAAAGGCTTTGTAAATCTGGCCCTGACTGCCCATGTGCTACAGATGTACATTGACCGCCCTGAAGGGTGCTAAATGAAAACACATTTATATTTTATGATAAAGCTTTCCAGCCTCCTTATTGGCCTATTAAAGTGACAGGTGTATATTGAAATTCAATAACACGATCTAGATATCAACATTTACTGATGATCAATTATTTAGAGGCAATCACAGAAGCAGCGTGCTGTGAAAGTAGTGCAGCATGAGTCCTGTGAACAGCAGCAGATGGACTGCAGTAATAACGAGGCTGTAGTGGCAGGTAATGTTATTCAAGGCTTATTTAGGTCCTTCAGCAAACCAAGATGCCGACAGATGATAGGGCACGGAACGATTGGGCAGGGGTGTCTCTGATCTTTAAATTAGGTGAGAATTTTTGATTGATCGTGTTGTTTTTGCGTGTGTGTGTGTGTGTGTATGCGTGTCTTAGCCCCTGTTTACACCTGTCATTTGCATGCGTTCTGGGTGATCCGATCACAAGTGCAGAGCTTGAAGTGCATCAGTTCGTACCTGGCATTAGAAAGCATCTCGAGTGACAGCTGTGATCGGATCTCACTTCCCCGCTCAATATGCAAATAAACACACATCATTTCCATTTACAAAGGTGGTGGTGTTTTTAAACCTGAATTTGATATGCTCTGTATTTTTATATTTCTAGTCTTTTCGACCAAGTGCTTTTACACACATCGCATTCACCATTCACACACATTCATACACTGTGTCTAAGTGCTCAAACAAAAACTAACATTCACACACAGGAGCAATTCGACATGCAGCCTGGAGGAGCCGGGGATTGAACCGCCGACCTTCTGATTAACAGGCAACCCACTATTTTAAATAAATTATTGAGCTGGCTAGCTATGTGCTTTTATTTTGGCAGAGGACAACGGGTTTGCGGAGGCGACCACCACTGGGTCTTGGCTGCATTCACACCTGTACCTACCTGTCCACTAGGGCTGAACGATTTGCGGAAAAAATCAAATTTTTCTGCCAGATAATGTATTGCAATTGCGATTCTATTTGTGATTTTTTTAAAATTTTTTATTACGTTTAGTTGAAGTTCAATATTCACTGCAGTCTATTTTTGACAGAAGCCGCGTCAAAAAGCACAGAGCAGACTACCGGGAAGGAAGTCAGACAGAAAGGCATAGAGAGTCCGGTCAATTTTCAAAATGAAACACTCCGTTGCAGACTCCAGATTGTGTATCAACAATACACAAAGTTAAGTTACGATTTAACTACGTAGCTTACTTAACCATTGTAGAAGCACAAAAATCAAGGACAACTGAACAAATCAACAAAATCAGAACAACTCAGCAAAGTCAGGCAGGCAAAACGCTCTTATTCTGAAATGTGGGAAATGCAACAACGGAATTAATTTGTAACTGCATGAAAACGGGTCAGATGCACTGTATAATTAACATCACGATTAGCTAATTGCGTTCTTTGAAATCGCAATTTCGATTTGAAAACGATTAATCGTTCAGCCCTACAGTCCACTTTTGATCGGATCGCCCAAGATGCATGTTATTGCCTGGTGTAAACAGGGCCTTTGTGTGTCTTAATCACTCCTAGTTATCTAAATGTCAGATCAGTGCTTGTAGTTAAATGAGCTTGGCGTGAGCTGCCTGGAGGAAAACCATCCTCCTCCAACTTAACAGTAAAGCAGCAGCCCACATGGGTCCATCCTGCGGTGTAGGATAGGGTCAGAGGTCATTTCACTATTGTGTATGTGTGTGTGGTTATATAAATGTTCGTGGCGACTTGGGGCAAGAGCCTGGTTTGTGCAGCTAACCCTCAGGAGGACAGATAGGTGCTGACAGACAGGCCTGGCCTCACTGCTGGGACCACTGCCTCTGCTGCTGCAGAGCCTCTTCTCCATCACTCTCCCTCTGCATTCTTTACTAGCTCCCTGTGTGTTTAATCTCTCTCTCTTTTTACTCTGTCTCACATCCTCCCCTCTCCCACTATCTGTTTCTTTCGTGTCTATATACCATATTCCTCTCCTTCCTACGTCCTACTTTACATAAGCCGGGGCTGCGCAGACTGCTTCCAGTGAGGCTAATGATGACTTCCAGTTTCGTGGTCAACCTAATGTCTTGAGGCTTGACCAGATTTATTTATTTATTTATTTTAATGCGGCTCTACAGTGAGTTCAAACAAAGGTAACATTACAGTGGAATAGTAGAAGCAGAAGGAGTGGGGCAGTTGTTTACCAGGCCAGATGTTGCCTAGAGCATCAAATTACATTTTCCAAATGCAGCATGAATAAAAGACAGAAGAGAGAATGAAAATCTTTGCAGGTTCATTTCTTTGCCTTTTCATTTCATCCTGTTTGTCTAATGACACTAAAGATTTGTTTACATATTGCTACTGAATTACCACCAGTGTTCTTATTCTGCAGGAGTGACTGGCCTCAGTGCTATCATCAGCAGTTACACACTTACTTGTTAAGCTGTTTCTTTCTTGTATTTTACTTAAACTTTACTTAAACCTCTCAGCTTCAGGTCATTGAAATGCTGTTTGAACAATGGCTACAGGTTTACGAAGCTACAAAGTGTCTAAAATTATTTTTATTACACGCAAATCCCCAAACTGTGCTTACTGAAGAGTTACAGAAGACACATGTTTTTCCAGCCCTTGACTGGGGTCTACTCAAAAGTTTCCTGGAGTTTGAAGACGTTTTAGTGAAGAGCGGGCCTAAGTGGTTAGATATTTGAGTTCTGAATCAGGCAAAGAGGCAAACTTTTTGTATCTATATCCGGTCAGTATCTGGAGCTACTTCAATACTAGGGACTGTGAGCAAGCTGAGTAGGTGTTTATCTAATTGCAACAGGACTGAGAGAGCTATTGGTTGCAACTGTGACAGACAAGGGCATGATGACTCACATATCCTTACACACACACACACACACACACACACACACACACACACACACACACACACACACACACACACACACACACACACACACACACACACGGGTGCAGTGATGAGTGGGATGACAGGCAAGCCAAAGTCTGACTGACCAGGATAGATAACAAGGAATCGTGTGGGAGCAGTGATAACAACTGCTGTGGATTCTGTCTCTCTTTTAGGCTCACACACACTAGACTCACTTACTTAAGAGAAGGCTAGGGGCTTGAAATATGCCCACTGATAAGAGGAAAAATAGAGGCAAACAAGGGAGAGAATAGGGGAGCGAGAGCCTTTGTACCTGCAGGAAGAATTGGATTTGCTTCCCTTTCAAGATGTGTCGATTGGAGACCAGCAGAGAGCCTTACAGCCCAACACAAGAGGGAGAAAAGGGACTGAGAGGTGCTTTGTCTGCATCCTCTCTGTCCCGTTGTCACCCATATCGCCTTCACCAGAGACAAGACACTGCATTGCTGCTTGATCTCATGATCAAATCTATATGGACCGGCTGAATGTGTGTGTTTGTGTGTCAGCTGTGTGTGGATGGAGGGACGTATTGTGTCTCGATTGTGATCCTCTGGACTAGCAAACACACGGTACTCTCCATCTAAATATAGCGAATTGAATCATGCAGACACCTTAAGTAACAGTCCTCCTCAAGGGGGGGGGCAGGCACTGTGAATCAGTGTCTTTACCATTGTTCGATATAATGGACAATAAGTGGATGGCCAAGGCCTTAATTGAGTCAATCTTCTATAGTGGTGTTAATACAAGCCTGTTAGACCACATTTTGTCTTCTTTAGCTCCCCATCGCTGCTTAGAGATTCACTCTTTCCTCCCACCCCGGCTCTCTTCATTTGTATGCAGAAAATGTTCACCCACTATTTTGCCCTGGCAGTGGTAGTTTTAAGCACAGCCGTCAGGGCTATGTGTGGGTACATGGGGTGGACGGTGGTGTGGGGGTCACATGATGCCTGCAGCTGACCTTTTGACGCCTAATGAGCATGCTGTTTCTATGACGACATGCTGGCTTGTCACTTAAACTTAACTTGCCGCATGTATGTCCCATTAGAAAAGGTTCCCTTCAGCTGAGTGTAGTTGAATCACTTTAGACTTGATCAAACCAGAACTCTGTCGTCCCAGTGGTCAGCCCCGCTGTTCTGTACCTGCTGGCACGGCCTCAGGCCTCCTCACAGCAAGGGCACCTTTGCTAACCATCACCACCCTGCTCTGCCAGCGCTTTGTTCCCAGTACTGTCCCTCTTGCACAGACACAGACTGTGACACTGCACACAAACTCAAGAGACAGCCTTTGAGAGGTTTGCATAGCTGCCCTGGGCACTGTCTGATTGGTCCAGTTTATCCCACAAACTGTCCGTGCTAACCCGGTTGTCTCTCTTTCTCACATATCCACCCCTCAGCTGCTGCCAAGTTGTTTAATCTGTCGTTTGGGTGTAATTGCCCCTGCTCTAAAATCATTGTTTTAAGAAACATAAGGGGGGGGGGGGGTGATGGGTTCAGCAAGTAAAATGTTTGATTTAAGATTTAAAAACATAAGAATCCTAACATCTTTATAGACTGGATCATTTTCAGTTGATTTTTCATTTGTCTCTTGATGCACTGATTGTTTTGATTTTAAAGAAATTAAATAGATAGAAGTCCTCATTTTTGAAGTTTGGAGTGACAATGTACAGTGAAAACAAAAAAGGTTAATTGATAGTCGTCAGTTTCTATTAAGATTTATTTATTTATTGCCTGTGTTTACACATTTTCTTCTTTGCAAGAGGCAGCGGTACATGAGAGTCTCAAATACAAGCTATTTCACCAGACGTTAAAACCACTCTTCTCATTCTGACCATGATGTATACTTAGATGTAGATCAAAGGAACTTGATTTAAGAACAATTCATCTGCAGTGTGCTGAATTTGCGCCTTGAGATTCATAGAGGGGTGGTGAAATGGCGAAAATGAAAAAGGTACATAAGGGCACTTCAGATGTGGAAAAGCAGGGTGCAGCATCTTGTGATTCATGTCTCTTTACACTCACCGTCTAATTGCTTTTGACATGTTCCCCTCTGGGTTATTTACAGAAATCAGATGAATATGAATCAGTACATCACAGTGCATTGTACACTACAGAATCACAATACCCACTGTATTGCAACAGATTGTAAAATTGCAGCATCAGTGAGCTCCTGCTCTCCAGTAGAAAGGCTCTCTCATTTGTTAACCTGCCTCTCTGCCCTGAAACACAGAGCCCCTGGTGTGGATTGATCTCAATGAGAGAAGATGGTCCCTCTCTCTATTTCCCCTGATGCCACCCATGCTGCTTTTTATTTATTTATTATTTTTATGTGCCTCAAGCTGCTGCTCTCTTTCTTCCTTTCTGTCTCTCTCTCTTGGAAAACTTTAACATGAACTACAATCTGAAGGTCTTCTTGAGATTTAAAACTCCTTCAATTTTATGCTGAGAGAAAATACACTGAATGGTACACATGGACATACACACAGTCAGTCACCTGTGGTTAGGTCTGCAACTAATAATTATTTTCGTAGTCAACTAATCTCTTAATAATTTATTTGATTAGTCGACTACTCATGATTATTTTTGTCACCCCTAACCCTAGTTAAACCATTTAACTAATTAAATATCTTTAAAGTGAATTACTGATCTCCATCACACAACCTAACTAGCTAACGTTTCCATTAGGTGAACAAGGTTTACTACGTGTTTAACGTGTTAACACAACTAAAAGAGCATTCTTGAGACCTCAAAACCAAGAATGCAAAGAACTATGGAGAGGCTGCTCCAAGATAACAGCCAGGCTTTATCACCCAAAACAATAAGCTCACAATCTGATTTATTGACAAATAGGTTTTAACAGTGCAATGTCTATTTAGACTAATAAAGCAACAGCCCCCCTTTCATAATACTGTTTATTTTAAGTGCTTTTAAGTTTTATAAGTGGAGAATGCTCTACATCACGAGCCAGATGTTTCTTGATTTACTTTAAACCATTACTCGGATTGTAACGACAGAATAACAGGAGTATGAACATTGAAACGATCTTCAATTCTGTTGTTGCTGCCTCAGTGGTCTGTGTAACTGGGAGCAGAGGGCTCTGTGGGCGTGACTGGCCGGCCAGCTGGCACCACTAACCTCGCGGGTGCTTATGAAGCTTCTCAACCTCGAAAATGTTTAAGCACATTTTGGATTCGCCCTCAACTTTCGTAAAACTGCCAATGTTCATGTTCTGCACAGTTGATTTCTTGCCTCAAAACCTACTAAACTTGTAAAAACAAAGAACCGTTCTATTTCTCTGTTGCTTGCTGCTTCTTTGTGAGTAGTCTACAGTCAAGCAGTCATGGCAGACAGAGGAAGCGATACTGCACCCAGCACTTCCATGTAGTGCATTGCAGTTACTTAGTTAAGAAGATTGCTATCTCTCCCTTAAACGGCATCTTTGTAACGATGCGTCGACAATGAAATTTCACCGTGACATATGTTTGTAATTGGCGTCGTCGATTACATTGACTAATCGTTGCAGCCCTACCTGTGGTATTGTGTTGCTGAAGAGGCCGGGCCCATCATGTGTGAAAAGCACTGTTGTTTTTCTTAACTTATTGACTACCAGATGAGGAGAACTTCTCAAGTTTAATTTGGCAGGCGTGTTCACTTTATTTAAGTGTTTTGCCCTCCTGGCAGGTTTGTTGGCTGGTTTGAGAAGCACTCTTGTGCCTTGGGCTTGAGAGTATACATTGTGTGCTTGCTTTTTTTTTTTTTCTTTGCTTGTTGTTTGAGCTGACAGGGTTTGTTGCAGTGGTTAGTGTGTGTGCATGTCCTTCACGTTCGTATAAACAGCATGGGATTTGGTATAATGAAATTTCCCTCACAGGCCAAAGAAGTGCAGCTGCACAGTGCACGCATGCACACATTTATTATTGAGCAGCAGGCTTTCATTATTCATACCAGTGGGTTTCCGTGCACTCAGCAGATAAACTTCTTTGAGTCTGTTTGTTCATCAGACACTCTGCTCATTGATGTTGGCACACAGACGTCTATGAATATTTAGTTGTGCACGTCTACAGTGGGATAAAGCATGTTTGCTAAATGAACGTCGAAAGCAATCTAAGCTCTTGGTCACCAAATACAATGTGGGCTCTGTCCAACTACTCACCCAGTATAAGGTTCATCATTCATCATGATCTGAATGTAAAGCATAGTGGTGGACAGACAGCCACTGTTGAGTCCCAGGAGTTTTACATTTTCAGCAGTCAGTATTGCAGTTGGTATTTGTTTTTTTTGTTGTCTGAAGCAACTCCTGAAACTTGTTTACCGCTGCCAGCCAGCTAGTGGATCCGTGCCATCTGAATACCTGAATACCATCTGAGTGCCAGCGTGCCAGGATGCTCTCTTTGATCAGCGTTGGCTGTGTGAAGTGGAGAGGCAGGGCACAGTGCTAAATGGTTGTCTTGCTTCACACCCCTGCTTGTTTGGGACTGCTTACTGTCTAGCATGTACATGAAAAATGGCCATGGACCGACTCGAGGGCCCAAACTACGGCGCTCAGGTGGGGAGCGGAACAAAAAAGGAAGTGTGGAGGAAAAAAAGCGTGCAACGCCATGCAGAACAACCTTTGTTTATGTGCAAGTAAGACAAGTGTCAAAAAGAATATCATGAGAAACACAGTGCAGTCAGAAATTTAAAGTTATTGAGGCACGGGAATAAGTTTATTATGTATGCGTATCGCTTGCCACGAGCACTCTGTAAAGTTTCCCACTACCGGCACACCTAGTTAGCATAGCTGTCTCAGCCCAATCTGACAGCACTAGTGCGGCAGGTGTATTTTTAGCCCGACAACATGAGGGCTGAGTGTGTGTGTGTGTGTGTGTGTGTGTGTGTGTGTGTGTGTGTGTCTATAGCACCTCACTGGTGAGGGCCTGCAAGGTGTCATCTCACCGCTGAAGGGATGCCGGCTGGTACAGAATTTTAATTGGCAGGAAGACACCCTGGCACATGCCATGATATGTTCTGCCAACGTGATTTGCTGTGATGGGTGGAGAGGACAGGGGCACGGGGATGTTTCAGTCTCAAATGGAGGGGGGGGGGGTGTGTGTGTGTGTGTGTGGTTATTTGTAGTGATATTGGCCTTCTATTTGCAAAGAGTTTTGATAATGTCTTCCAGCCTCATAGGTTGCTAGATTTGCAACATGTTCATTGTGGTTGTGCACGGTATTTTGTTCTACACATGTGCACCAGGGACCCTTTTAGTGTGCAGAGGCACCAGCGCTCCTCTCCTGTCAAAATCTGACAAGTCAGCAGCAAAGCATTAAGACTGGGGTAAGTTCAAAGCGAAGTAGTTCGTACGACATGTCATCTGACTAAGTCTAAAGTGCAAAAGTAGTAGCTGTCCGAACAGCCACTCTCGAAGGTGGGGCAGAAAGCTTGCCGTCATGGAGAGAAGCAAGATCCAAAAATTCAAATCAAATGTGGATAAAAATTCACACTTTTAGACAATGTTTCTTCAAAGGAATACATGGTGTAGCAGTCCTTTGCACATGTGAAGAGTTATCAAAGTAGTTTCGGAGAGAAATTACCATAAGGCCTACTTTTGCCCACCTGGCCAATCTTTATGTAAAATGGCCATGCTTTTCAAATTGTCAGTTTAAAAAGCTACAAAAATTGTCAGTCGTGGGCGCCCAATTCCAATGTTGAAAAGCTACGGAGGGAGGTTGGGAGGTGGGGCATCTGATAAAGCTTGAGGGATCTTGAGTTCAGCGTTAGGCCTTCCTCCTTTCAATATTTTATCAACTAGTCAAAAACTCTGTCTTTTTTAACTTCCCAAGGACATCTGATTCAGTTGTAGCCACAGGAAGAATGCAAATTCAGCATTTTATTATCTTAAAATGTGTGATAAGAAGTGTCTGGCCATTTAAGCCGTTTTTAAAGAGAATGGAGATAAAAGTTTAGCCCTGTGTGCTAATGAGAGAGAAAATGAAAGAACAAATAGCATTTAAAAATGTATAGCCTGAGGCGGCTATACATTTTTAGAAAAATGATGAGCCAGACTTATTATATTTTTCATATAGTAAGAAACCTCTTCTTAACCAGCTAGAGGAAACGGCTTTCTCCTTGATAAGTTTTCAGTTGGGACAACATACACTTTTTTCCCCGTCCTCCCTTGTTTTCTTTGGAAAATGAGCTGCGGTAGCTGTCCTGCGCTGCATATCTGCATTACTGATTTAAACCAGCTGCTAGTAAGTTTTGCCAGTTTGATCTCTACTTCCTCTGCCATTGGCTGCTGTGGCTCTGCCAGTTTCCCTGATTAGATGTCTGTGTTTTTATGTTTGCAGCTGTTCATAATGTAGGAAGAGACCAAGTCCACGAATCACTGGGAAAAGGACAAAATGTTCAGGCTGATTTGACATGAAGAATGCAATCTTCAAGCTTTGAGTTGGCTTTGATAAGGGGTTTTAGGGAGAGAGCAGCACATTATTGTGAATTTATTTTGTTTAAAGGCTTTATTTTCAGTCCGCTTACTTTTGAGTGAGTGTTTTTTGTATACATTGTTTTTTTTGCAGCAATTTAGTTGTTGACCCTTGCAGGATACAGGATGTCAATAACTAAAGGGCAAACCTCCTGCTCCTGCAGTTGCTTTTATTGTATTTGTGAGAGCACTGACAGGGTATCTTGAAAAGGGCATTGAATTTGGTTTCCTCAAAAAAAGCATTAGAAGGTATCGTAAAACCTTCTCTTGCCTTCCACCCGCAGTGATGTTGGTTATAAAATATTTTGTTACCTGATAGTGGGCTGTTGGGAAGCGTTGTACACTGATAAACTAAAAGTGGGATTGTTGCGACTGAAGATTATGTACAGTTGGAGTTTTAATCAGCACCATCAAAACACTGTCACTATCACTTGGTACAGTAGGTAGGGTGTTCATTGTCTAATAAGTGACACCTGTAGATTTTAGCATAAAATTAAACTTAGATTAATTATCTGTCTATTCCGCTTATCAAGGTCACATTCATGTAATTCATTATATTATTAGGAATTATTATATGAAGATGGGAAATACTGAAAAATGTGATATAATGATAAAAAAAATTAAAGGACATTGGTTTTCCATACTTTTGTTCTGTGGACGGTATGATCATAAAAAAGATATTAAATTGCTTTCTATGTAGTATAAAAATGTTTTTAAAAGCCTTTATTGAGTTAAAAATATCTTTTGTGCATGTAATAAGTTTGCAAAGTAAAAAAGTCCAAAGTCCAGTCCAAAGGGATTGCCCATCTCCCAAAGAAAACACTGCTCTGAACTGCCTGAAACCAGCTCGTTGTAGTCCAGCCTTTTCTTTTGCTTTGTGTGATGTAACAGCGAAACATGCGTCATAATGCGGACAAAACACCGGTAGAAAAACACACTGAGCTGCAGCACACAGTGACAAGACGTCCACATGCTGTCTCTCCACACTCCCTTCCAAACATTAGCTACCCTCCAGGCAGTCAATGGACATAAAGTTGTACTGTGATGTAGAGACACAGTTTTAAAAAAATTAATAACTCACCACTCTGAAACTCTTGCTCCAATCCATGTTGCTAAACTGGTAAGGGGAACATGTACAGCTGAACCAAAGCTGTGTTTACCGGCTTTTCGCGACCTGCCCTTCTCTGCTTCTGATTGGCTAGTAGTCCTTAAATTGGAACTGCGCAATGTGCAACTCCCAACAAAGATGTATCAATCCATAGCTAAAACAAAGCGTTCAACACACCAGATGAAAAGAGGAGCTGCAGCAATGTGCAGTATGACAAAAAATGTTTTTTTATATAATAAAACCATGTAAACCTGTTCTGGTACAACCCCTAAATAAGATTTTGAACCTGAAAATGAGCATAATATGACCTCTTTAAATGTAACTTGGTGATCCCTGCAGAAACCCTGCACTCAGTATTTGAACTCTTGGGTAGAACCTCACTTATTCTGCACCTGTGTGGATTCTGTTTCATGGTGAGAAAATCAGCTTGACTAACTGTTCAGGCTATGAATTTTACATTACTCAATGATGAGATATCTCTTGTTTCAGAAGGCTGAGGCCATTTGATTTCAATTCCAACCAGCTCCCTCGCTGGTTTACTGCTAGTTGCTTTTTCGTTTCCTTGTCTCTGAAGATTTTCCAGTTTCACAGTGACTGTGATCGCAAACTGTGGCTAAACAATAGTATCGCTGCTGGATATTAGTTGTTTTTTGGATATGTAGTTTTCAGGAAGATTAGATAGGATTATTTGCTATATGTTGTGTTTTTTCAGTAGAATTAACCCTTTCTTTCCCTAATCAAAGAAAAGAAAGAAACACGGGTTTCTTTGTATGGCTGTGTGTATCAAATCATAGTTAATGGTGTGTCAAGGGTCTGGTGTCTCTACCCAGCTGTCCAAATGAAAAGCCCTTGACCTGCTCCATACTGAGGGCTCCTCTGCTATATTGTGTGGCAGCGTGAGGGAGTAAATGCTCCATTAGGATTCATTGAAGCCTCTAGTTGGACATATTGTCCCGAGTGTAATGCCCCGCACCCGTGGAGGCCCCTCTGTTCTCAAAAGGCACGTGCCGTCCCCTCACCCTGCTTTGTGCTCGTACACAGTGGATGAGCAATCCCCCACCTCCCTCTTATTCTCGCTCTCATATTGCGTTCGTTCATCAATTGCCGCCACTGTTGTGACACCCAGCAAATTCATTTCTCCCTTCACCCTTTCCTCTCTCTGTTTTTGTCCACTCTCTTTGCCTTTGCCTCACCTGGGACAAATAAAGTGACCATTGCCTTCCCACTGCAGCCGTTGCCATGGTGATGATAGGTGACAGTGGGGAAGCACCACCCAAGATGTATGGACCGTAAAAGTAGGAGGACACTGGTAAGGGGTGTACAGAGAGAAATAAGGCTGGCTAGCTTGTAGACTGGATAGAAAAATAAAAGAAGCAAAAGGAAGGGGAACAGCAGGTATGTGAAATATTTCTTATGTGGGCTCTAATGGTTGCCCTCCTTCTTTTTATTTTATTGGCAAGGCAAAGTCAGTGAAGGAGGAAAAACTAAGTGGACAAGAATGGTATCGTACTGGGAAACCATAGTTCAGCTTTCAGCTGCCTTGTTCATTAAATCAGGATCCAACTGAAAATTGAAAAGAGTGTAATTTTCTCAGTGTAAGATCTGTCAAATCTGTCATCTACATCCATTCTTTCATGGTGCAGCTATTGTGCGGAATAGTCAGAGATCTGTCTCTGAGTAATCGCTAGGCAAACATAAATGCCTTATAAGCTTTCAGCCCATTGTGGATTATCAGCTGGATACCATGGATGTCACTGACCTGGATTGAGAATTATCTAAAACTGCTTGTTATTCATTTATAAAATAGCCAGGATCAAAAGGTTTCTACTCACCCAGCTGCATATTTAACTCTGCTGTGGTCTTTAAAAGCGAGCACAGTGCACAGGGAGAGTTTTGGGAAGCGACGTGTGGGTGAAGTTTGGTAGTTTTTGAACCGCAGATCTGTAAGACGGGGAGTAGGTCCATTAAAGTGAATGAATTGGCTGCACGATGTGAGAGAAAATAACGCCGTGTGTGGAAAAATATTTGGTGAATATTGCGATGGTGCCAAAACTTTTTTTCACTTTTTAAGGCAACACTTTACACATGGGAGAACATTGTGTACAAAACACTACAAACAAACAAACTTGACATCCTTGGGTTCATGACAAACACAGGTAGCTGCATGTCCAGAAGGGGACTCTTGACAGATTCAGTTTGTGAGGTGGGATTTGTCGTGTGCAAACAGTTTCAAGTGCGATTGAAGTGCTGTACTTTATATGCAAACTCTGTGTGCAACTCTCTATCCGGCGTGATCTGAATGGCCTGTGTCGATCTAAAACCTGTTCACCAGATAATTCACATAGATTGAGTCAAAGGGTATCATCTTGCAAGATGGCGGCTTTTATGAGTTCTTAAATAGATTGTCACCCTCAAATCTCAGTCATTGCAGCATTGGACTGGTCTTACATGTAATCGGCTGTCTTCCTATTTGGTTACCTAGAAGTAATTAATTCTTTTCGAAGCTTACATGCCTGCAGTCTTCAGAAACACCTGACACATCAAAAACATAATGTCTATATAGTTTGCCGTCTTGTCACACTACACCTGCTGCGCCATCTATTCTGCTGGATTTAGTCTCCTGAATTCTCTTTCACTTTAAAATAACTCACCAGAGCTCAGTTTTGAATGACTTCGAAGAAGCACATATTGCCCCTTGTGCTAATATATTTTTTCCTTACACAATCAGACAGTTACTATTGTGGATTTGAATGTATTGTCATTATTTGTCACAATGAACATCATGTATTTATTTAGTAGATGAGTAAACCTTCTGTTTAGTGATTTCTCATTAAGAGCGCTCTCTCTCTCTCTCTCTCTCTCTCTCTCTCTCTCTCTCTCTCTCTCTCTCTCTCTCTCTCTCTCTCTCTCTCTCTCTCTCTCTCTCTCTCTCTCATATTTATTTATATATAAATTTAATTAGTATGCAAACCTCTGTGGACAAGTGCCCCATGTATGTAGGTATGTGTGTGCGCGTGCTTGTGTGCAGCTCTGTGCAGAGAAAATCTTCCCTTCCGTGAACAGCAGTCTTGAGTTATCTTATGTCCAATCGGCAAGGCAGCATGTGTATGCTGCAGTCATTAATCACACACCAAGCGCATATGCAGTGTGGCGACGCCATCTGAGGAGTTTTTTTTTTTTTTTTTTTGAAAAGCAAGGCAAGTTAACTGTGTTTACTTGCCGTCAAATATCAAGAAAATGTAACTGCGCCTGTGATACTGTAAAGGAAAAGAGATATCATCCTAAGTTAATGTTTTTCTGATACATTATGCAAAGAAAAAATCTTGTAACCTTGCTTGCACGCACTAGATCCATAACAGGGACCAAAACGGGGATAGAAGTGGAGCGCAAACTAGAACGCAATTGTTGAGGTTACAGTACTCGTCCTTTTTCCTTATGTGTGCGTCTTATGACAAACAAGAATTAAGCTAGATAACAGAAAAGTGAATTTCACAAATTGATTTTAATGAAACTGTGGATGTCTTTGAAACACAGCATTTTCGGGGATTCTTAAATCTCAGTTTGAAACCAAAACTATTTCAAAAGCCCGCCCCATGGAGCTCAGGCTGGCAGAATCAATAGCATCGCTTAACACCTATTCCTATGTGCTTTTTATGTTTGAGATTGATGATTCTCTTTCATCTATTGCTGCTTTTTTGACACCATCATCTTGTGTGTGTGTGTGTGTTTGTCTGTCTGTCATTTGTGAAGTGTTAGTTTTTTTTAAAAAGTCCATATAAAAATAAATTTATAATCTTGCAGATGTGTAGCCTTTTTAGTCTTCCGTTTGTCCGTCTGTGTCATCTTCTTTCACTGCCATCTGAAAGCCCCCCTTAGACAAACCTGTTCTGTCATTCTCAGAAATAACTCTTATCACCCAGAAAATAGGAGGACACACAGTCTTTATGGGGAGATGAGAGAGGAGAAAGGCCTTGAAGAGAGCAAGATGAGCACGGGGGGTACAAAAACAGTGTGAACTTACCCGGCAGACACATTTGTCATCTGTGTTTGTACATGTGGCTGTGTCCAAAATCCCCACTCTTTCACTACTCCCTACCCCCTATGTAGGGAGTTGAATGTAGAGGACTATATAGTGAGTTATATTGTATTAAAACAACACTTTCGGACACTATTCTGATCGTTATTTCGGCGCTGTTAATTACGTCATTGCCGTCTGACTATCAGTTTTTTCTATCAGGCAATGCATGATGGTATATACGGCTTGGTTAGTAACCATCGGTTGTACACTACTTTTCAAAATGCATTCTGGGATACATTGAGTGGACTAATATGGTATAATAATTATCACTATACATTCGGACAGCACTATAAAATGGCGAGCTCACTATATAGTGAGTAGTGGGTGATTTCGGACACTGCGTGTTTGTGTTGAATAAGCCAGTGTGCATGCATGGCAGGGAAATATCCAGTTGTGACTGATTTAATTTTCCCCAGAGATTTGACAAGTGTATAGGAACACTTATTGCTCTCATAAAGTAAACGGATAAGCTGAATAAAGGTAAATAAATGCCTTATTGATTTCTGATCTTAAATCCACATTAATCCCAGAGGAGGGGCTGGATTAAAGAGGAGCAGAATGCTCATGCTCTGAGGGAGTAGGGACTGAAGATTGTGCATTTTTGATGTTTTGTTTGTTAAAGGAAAAGTTTAAAACTTTGGGAAATGCACTCGCTTAACGGCAAATCGCCATTTTAAGGGAGGCTATGCGCTGGATCATTTCTTGGTTGAGTCTCCAAGAAGTTGCTGGTGTACAGACATGAGTGATATCAGTCTTCTCATTTAACTCTTGACGACCAAATTTGAGAGTGTGCTTTGATATAATTTTTCTTTCTATCCTTTTTTTTGTTGGTATTTTTAAGACGGTCCTGGACATACTGTAAGTCTTACATTAAGCAGTGATAGGCCGATTGTATGTTCGAGGTCAACATGGCTCAGGGTTAGCCCTCCATTACTAAGACTGCTGGAGGATTTAGAAAATGTCAGCGCACTTTGGGTCGTGAGGATCAGGAGGGGATGTGTGTTTATGTGTGTGCGGGTGTGTGGGGAATGTGGAAAGAAAAGAAATCTCTAAAGAGTAGAGAGAATGTCTTGTTATTTTAGAAGTGGGCAGGGATTTGGGTTTTTGCCCCCATTTAAGACGCTTCCAAGATGAATCACCTCAACAAAGCTTTTTTGCTGGGCACCCTCTCTCTCTCCCCTCTAACCATCTATAGCTGGGCCACTTCCTAGAATAGCCTTCCTTGCCCTACATTTTTATGGATACGGTCAATAATCACGTTTATTCTTCAGCGACGACAACACCACTAAGAATACAGATGGATATTAAAAGACGTCAATTAAAGTTTAATCAGTGCTTTAACGTGGCCTTTCCACTGTCGAGCCTAGTCAGTCAGTCTGTCCGTCTGGGCATGATTGCACACACTCACAGCAACGACAGCGTGTCGTTGCCATGATTAACTGTCATCGGGTGGTGATGGAGCAGTGGATAAGACACCTGCCTCTGGTGTGAGAGACCCGGGTTTAATTCCCCACTGCGACACATCCACCAATGTGTCCCTGAGCAAGACACTTAACCACTAGTTGCTCCAGAGGTGCGCGAACTCTGACACATAAAGCAATTGTAAGTCGCTTTGGATAAAAGCGTCAGCTAAATTAATAAATGTAATGTAATGTTGGTCGATGGTGTTTAGCCCTCTGCCCTTCAATCTCTAAATATTCTCATTTTAACAACATATAGACATTTCTTGTTATAACAAGATACCGAACAACAAGTCGTCGTCATCGATTTCTCCAACACTTTTGACTTATAACCAAATACAAAAAAACTAATGACATTTCCATCAGCCTCACCTGTACTTGGTTTTTAGTGCTTATTAAAATGTGACTATATTTCACAGTGAGGTGAAAAGTTGTCGTGGAGTGTGAGGGTGGAATTAGCATAGAAGATGTCCCCACAACTTTAAAATTGTTTGCGTGGCATCATTTTGGGTACCCTACCCGATGGAAACAATAAAATCTGTCATTGAAGATTTCTTAAAAATAGAGTTAAAATAGTGTCTTCTCTCGTTCTCATGAACCCAATATCGTATATAGTCTCCTCTCCTGAGCTAAGTGTATCGTCACACCCCTGCTTGTTGGTAAATGTTAGCACGCTAATATGCTAAACTAGAATGGTGGACATCATAAGCATGCCTTCTATCTGGAAGTTGCAGGCTCTTTGACTGTTAAAACAGTTTCTTGTGTGTTTTTGAGGTAGAAATGTGTATTAAGTGCAGTAAGTATGAATTCTGTAAACATATTCTGGTCATGGATCATTGCAGCCTCTCTGTCTTCTGTGGTTTTGGGCAAGCGTCCTTATGGGTGTTGGTGTGAATGATGGAACACTGAGCCTAAGCAGCCCAACACTGCAGCCTTAATGCCATTAGCATGGCTGATTGGGCAGACAAAGTGCTGAGGTTAGTCAGCCTGGCTGTGCATGATGGAAAGGACAAGACATTGCTAAGTCAGTGAAACAAATGAGGCAACATAGCTGTAAGCAATGTCAAAACACTACTTCCCTGCTGTTCTGTAGCATTTTATATTTCTCCGGGATCCTGTTTAACTGTACTTCTCACGTTGTATTCCCTCTCTACGTGCCCTTGAACTCACGTCACATTCCGTCATCTAACTCTCTCCAATGCTAATGCTTTGCTCCAATTGCTCTGTTGGGTTAACTCTGGCATTGTGTTAGCAAAGCAATCAGGGAAACAGGTTTATTGAATTTACTGTGTGCAAAATCACAAGGTCTGTAACAAGAATTGTTCCACTAATGAAGTTTTGTTCTCTATTCCTTCATTCCCCATGTCTCTCTCCTGTCCCCCTCCGATCTGACTGTAGGTAGTGGTGTTGCAGCAGAAGGATGCCGCTGGTGAAGCGCACTATCGAGCCCAGGCACCTGTGCCACACGGTTCTGCCAAGGAACATCAAGAATGAACTGGAGTGTGTGACTAACATCTCCTTGGCCAACGTCATACGCCAGCTCAGCAGCCTCAGTCAGTACCACAAGGACACACACATTCTGTCATTCAGTTATTTAAATAGACACACACGGCACACATACTGTTCACGCACACCTCTGCTCCCTCTAAGTCAATTAGCTGAACATTCAGCTATTAGGGAGTGCGTCAGCTAATGCCTTCTTGTCAGTTTTCATTCTTTTCTGCTCATTTCCTGGAAATGTAAAGTACATTGCTTTGAAACATCAGAATATTCAGAGAATGACATGACAAGTTTGATAATTCTGTAAACCGTTTTCACAATTTCACACCGTTTATGATCAAATTGCACAGGACCCCGAATCAGGATTTTATTCAAAGTCTGAACTTCAAACCGATGCATTAGCTCGGGGGGACTAGTGTAGCCTGTCCAATAGCCTACACTAGTCACATTTTTTTAGCAGTGAGACCCACATTTTAATGCCTCAGATTTCCAGACAGTCAGAAGAAGAAAAAGTGGGGATGCCCTGGTCATAGTTCAGTTATAAAATCCACGCGCACCATGGAGCGCCTCTCCCACCGGGGTTGCTGACAGCACTGTCAGCCGAAGAGTCAATCATACAGGATGGTAGTAGAGAAGGTTGTACCTGCGTTGGGTTCAAAAATAGTTTAGCCAACTTCACTGACAGTCAGCACCAGAGCTGAGAGTGTCGAAGCAGCAAACAGGCCCGAGTCTTGCTGCCCTCCGTTTCTGTTACGGTTAGTTTTGTGGTTAGGCCATTTCAGATAAGTCTCCTGTGCTGTTGCTCCTGAATTGCTCTGTGAACAATGACGCAGCTAAAAAAGAGGTACAGCTATGAAGTATTTAAAAATAAGCTTAATTTTATTGTGTTTTTAATGACATAATTTTCCCTATTTTTTACATTAAACATTTTGCCAGAAACTTAACACAAACCTAGATCTCCTGAACCTAGTTCCACATTCCCACAGCACAAGATATTTGGATAAAAATTGATTATGGTGAAATGGATAAGACTCATGCCTTTGATGTGAGAGACCTGCATCCGATTCCCACTGTGACCCATCCACTGATGTGTTCACTGAGTAAGACACTTACCTTGCTCCAGTAGTATGCAACCTCTGACATATGTAGCAATTATAAGTTGCTTTAGATAAAAGCGCCAGCTAAATGTCTAAAAAATAACTATAATATTGAATGATACTATCAATGAAGATACTGCACATTGTGGTAATGGTTCCTTTGGTATAGTAAGAAATCCTGCTAATGGAAGATTTAAAAGATTTTGAGATATTTGGAGTGTAAAGATCCTAAAATCGACACTAGTGAAAAGCATTTTATGTAGGATATACAAATTCAGCACTCTTTTCTATTTTCTACAACAAATCCATAAATATTCTCCACAGTAAATCACTGAATTTTGGAGTATGTTTTGTTTGGCATAGTTCTAATGTAAAGCTTTGTGCTGTGAAGGGTGCAAAAACACAGTGCATACTGCTCCATGTGGGCATGAGTCATGTGACATGAGTCCACTAAGATTTATGGAGGCTAAAAAAGCCTAATTCATTTCATGAAGGAAATGGTGGCCGACAATGGAAGTCGTTGCCTTGATTTAGTGAAGTTTGACAAAACCTGCATGGCTGGTACCATTGTAGCAAAAGTGTTTTTCTCATTGGTTTACTCCCCCTTCCCCAACTCTGGTATCACACATCTCCAGAACAGTTAGCCTCCATCGTGGGCACTTTTAATTTGCTGTGATTGCATCTGACAAAGTAGTTTAGTTTGCTGTTTTTTTTTTTTTTAACAAAAGGACTACAAGTCCCCAGAGTCAGATGATGTGAAACGTAACTAACAGCTAAAGTGAAACCCAAAGAGAAATGAAATTTCTTATTATATTTATTCATTCCACACTATTATTTTTAACAGCCATTTCTTTTTAACACTTTGTTGCTGATGTTAGTTGAGTATTTCATGATGGTTAAAAAAACTTATTGTGTGAATGTGTGCATGTGCGCATGCAGGTAAATATGCAGAAGACTTGTTTGGAGAGCTGTTCAACGAGGCACACACCTTCTCTTTCCGGGTCAACTCCCTGCAGGAACGCGTGGACCGCCTCTCCATAAGTGTCACACAGTTGGACCCCAAAGAAGAAGAACGTGAGTACAGTAACTACATATGCATGCGCGTGTACACACACACACACACACACACACACACACACACACACACACTGCACTGTCCCTCTTTCTGTCCTCCAGTCACACCGTCACCTCTTCAGTGTCATATGTGTCTGTAACTGTGACAAATTGGATGTGCAATTGTTGATGTGCGTGTGTTTGTGTTTGCACCCCCCACAGTGTTAACAGCGCAGCTATGAGGCGGTGTCATTTTTCACAACCCAATAGTACAAACCCCAGCCCTCTATTAGAGACATTTTGTGTTTCAGTTTGGCTGGATTTCTCCTTGTGAGGAGAAATTGGATCTGTGGTGAGCAATAATAAAAAGGAATGCGATAATCGTCAGGACTGTCAGGTAAGCCAGGTTATCCTGAGAGAGGGGAGGCGGGATGACAGGATAGCGTTGCTAGAGGAGAGTGCGGTGGGTGCAAAGTAAAAAAGGGAGAGAATCACAGCGGTATAATACCATGCTCCAAAGCGCCGTATCGATTTCCCATGGGCCAGCAGTATGTTTACGGCTTTGCACAATGCTACTCTAACTGCTTCCTTGTCACTGACACAGAGACAGTAAATTGCTCACTGGGCTGCACTCGCTACTTATGCCTCCACTGTGAATGCAAGCAAAGGCTGTGATACCTCTTTACAAGGCAGTGAATTCTTTCTTAGTTTTGCAGAATCATGAGTTTGTGTTTTACAGTTGAGGATCAGACCGGACCGTCCAGGTCCAGATTACTCAGATTGTTCATCCTAAACTTTTTTGTTCTGTCCTCATTTTTTTTCCTGCTTCCCTCCATTGAATTGCTTTGCAGGCTTTTTTTTTTTTATGTTACCTGTCCTCTTCCTCCACCTGCCATTCTCTTTCTGCCTTGTCTTTCTCCTCTCCTCTCTACCACCTTCAAAGAATGGATAGTGATGTTTATCTTATTAGATACACATCTACAGATTTACAGGAAACACCAAAGTAGCAACAAAGCGATCTTTGTATCGATTTGACATAAGGCTACTTGTTCATATTCATGTGACATTTCTGTTTTTGGACACATATTGTGAGCGATTCTCCACGGGCCTGCTGCATCCGCGCGTGTGGTCCTTGGTTTTTATCTCCCTTCATAAATAAGCCCCCACCCCCTTCCTTTAGCCTCAAGTATTAGCTTGAGAGACAGTGGATAAGGATCAGCTCAGCTGCACTTTAAGTGAGCGGTGGTGTCGGGGTCGGAGGAGAGGAGGAGGGTAAGATAGAAGGATGGAGGGATGGGCGCGTAATACAGGGCACTGCAGCAAAAGCAGTGGAGTGTAAAAGGATTGTACCGCAGAATTTTCTGGGCCTCCTCTGCAGGTCCTCCACTCCGTTTAACTCTTCCGCACTCATGTAAAGCCAAATTAAGCTGTCTTGTAAATGGAAAAACCTGCACTCTTTATTTATTTATTTTCTTTCCCGACCACTATTCATTAAAGATTTGTAAAATCAGATGTCTATTATAGCGTGTGTGTGCGTGTGTGTGTGTGTGTGTGTGTGTGTGTGTGTGTGCCAAAACTTCAAGGAGAGAAGTCAGATGAATGTGACAGGAAGATGGACAGTTGTGGGAGGAGTTTAGCGAGGGGTTTGTTTCCCGTAAACGGCACCCCCACCCCTTCTTTCCCCTCAATCTCTCAAACATGCACCGCTGTTCACAGTTTAAAGTGTATGCTTTTAGAATTGTCTGTGTGGGTCTGTGTTCGGCATGTGAGGAGGAGTGAAGGCGAGGGGAATGAGTGCAGGCAGGGATGGGGCCATAAATCAGGACTGTAGAGGGATAAAGATAGGAGGATGGGGGTTGGGCCGGATGGAGGAGAGTGGAGAACACAAAGTATTTTACAGATACTATTACCAAAACCCCTCACAAAGCTTCTTTTGAAGTTCTTTAAAACCCTTAATGACCTGAGAAAATTTGGTGACTGACTGATTACACACTGTCCAACTTGCTACAAAATTGACTCAAAAGCAAATTGCTGCAGAAATTGTTTCTGAATCACTGCTGAGTTATGGTTTGTATTGGACTTTTTCATAGTGTAGGATGATTCTGTACGTAGAATGAATACTGCAGTAATCATCACAGCATTATTTTTATATAATTGTTTATTTGTTAGAATTAATATTCATAGTCAAATGTTAAAACCTTGAATTCATGGTGATAGTAACAGCTGTATTCCATTTAATTATTTTAATTTTAATTTATTTTATTAAACTATTCTCTTTGTTCTGTTTGGTTCCTCTTTGGCCCCCCTGTATCTCCCCACCAGCCTCTCGCCCTCTCTCTATCCCCCATCCAACAGTCATCTTGCAACTCTGACAATATAGGACACATACACACAAGATCAATTAATTTATTTTATTTTAATTCATGTATTTATGTTTATTTTTATCATTTTTTTGTTTGTTTTTGTCTTATTTCCCAGTGTATGTCATGTCAATATTGTGTCTTTTGTCTTGCAATACAAAAAAAACTTGACTTCTCAGACATAATTGATCTTGATGTCACGAAATGACAAATTTTATTGAAAGGGGTGGCAATGGCACCCTGCGATGGACTGGTGGCCTGTCCAGGGTGTACCCTGCCTTTCGGGCATTGTCAGCTGGGATTGGCTCCAGCCCCCCGCGACCCTGTACACAGTATAAGCGATTGACGATGGATGGATGGGTGGGTGGGTGGCAATGGCGATAGCCGTGCGCCCTCTTACATATACAGTAATAGACTTGGTATAGAAAGACACACTGGAATGAATTGGGTTTTATCAGTCCACAGCCTATGGACACAGAGTGTAAGATGGTGGACGGCATGAAAGATGTTTAGCTGGAGGTCGGGGAGATGTGAGATGGAGAGATGGCCAGAGTGGTGCATGCAGTAGCACTGATGGGGCAGTGGCAGAGGTCAAAAAGTGCTTTATCACACGGATATATGCACATTCAATCTGAGCATGCACCCCCACTCACCTCACTCACACCCTACATACCCTCAAGCCTTCAAAGGTTATCATCCCTCGCTTTGCCCTTTAGGTCTCCACACCCTTTCTCCTCTTCCTCCTTTCCTGACTGATAACCCCCCCCACACACACACACACCACACACACATACACACACCTTCTCTGCTTTTGTTGTCCTCCACAGTCCACTCCCATCTCTCTGATTGATCTCTGCTCCATTGCATAGATGCTATTTGTGTGCTGTCAGGCTCTTTTTCCCCTATCACTCCAGCCAGCCAAACTAATGGCCTATATCCCCTATTTAATGGCACCGTTATATCACTGCACTGGCTGCAGGCCATTATGGAAGGCCACAGAGCCACCCCAAGTCCCACTGGGCTTTGTTTCTTTATGTACTCCATAGTCTCTTGCTGCTTCCCTCTTTTTCTATTAATCCTTTTGTGCCTCTGTTTCTATATTCCATAGGAGAATTCTTCTTCTATTGACAATTTTCTTTGAGATACTTGTCTCTCACATGACTTCACATGACATCTTGATCTTTCAGAATTCACTTTTCTGTTTTCCTGCTACTTTTTGTTTTTGTCTTCCACTGCTTGTTAACCCTCCTTGATTCCCATTTTCTTCGGCACTTAGTACATAACTCTTCATTTTCTTTCTTTCTTTCTTTCTTTCTTTCTTTCTTTCTTTCTTTCTTTCTTTCTTTCTTTCTTTCTTTCTTTCTTTCTTTCTTTCTTCTTTCTTTCTTTCTTTTTTCTTCTTTCTTCTTTCTTTTCTTTCTTTCTTTCTTTCTTCTTTCTTTCTTTCTTTCTTTCTTTCTTTCTTCTTTCTTTCTTCTTCTTTCTTTCTTAAGGTCTATTCAAATAAGCTTTACCCGGCATGTCTGCTAAACCACTTACTAAAGCAGTACCTGTACATACTGTGTATATAATGGATATTTGCTAAAACAACATCTCTCTGTTTCTCTGAATCCGTATTTGTTATTTAGTATGTTTGTTTTTCTCTGGGACTGGAAAGACTGTAGTGATGAGATTAGTCATTTGCTTAAAGGCATTTGTAATTTCAAATGATCGGATTTACAGACATAAACACATCCCAGAGACAGCAGAAAGGTATGTTCAGATGAGATCCACTGTTTTAATGTGCTTTCTTTTTTCACATATGCATACTGTAGTTGCATAAATCATGATATGGAATTACATATTCTGTGATAACGGGTTTTATTTATCGCCCACTTCACTACATGTTTAGATCACACATCACACGGCAACCGAAGGGACTTTGGTATGACAAAATTCACGTCATGCAGACTCCAGCGATTCTGTGGATGCAGAAAGTTAAAATGTGTAATTTGTTTATCCAGAAGCATTGTGGGTGATGACCAGTAAGCATATGTTAGAAACACTGTGACAAAAGCCTTCCCAAAGTGATGAGGAGATGCATACAGTTCATCTACGTACTTCTTAGCACACAGTAACTGTAACACAATGGCAAAAAACTAATGTAATAGTAGTAGTACATGTACTTTATGTATTCAAGTCCTTCATACTGTAACATTCTGTCATACCCACAATGTAGGATTAAATTTATTCTTGCACTATACGCAACATGAAACATGAAAGACAGAGGACAAATGATAAACAAGAGAAAGAAGGAAAGGACGGAGTGTTTCAGGGCTGCAGGAGGAAGAAGTTAGGAGGGGAAATATGGGACAACATTTGCATTGAAGTACAACAGAAGAGAGAGCAGTGCCTGCATGCTAAACGGCAGCTTGCCCTATGCCTTTCCCTATCGTCAGTGGTTGTGACTGCATCTCCATGAGGGAGGTGATGAAAAGTGGGAAGAGGGGAAACAACTGAAGGAGGGGTGTGTGTGAGAGAGAGACAAGAAGTTCCTCACCCCTCTTTGGTTAAGGGTGTTTAAGCGAGATACTATCTGTCCTAAGAAAAAGATATGAGAGGTGGAGAGATAAACTATCCACCACTCGCTTACTGATAAGGAGCTTCACAGACTGAGATCAGAGGCTGCTGCAGCACCTGGTGCTGCTCGACCTGATACACTCACACTCACACACACACACACACACACACACACACACACACACACACACACACACACACTCTTACAGCCTCACACTAACTCACTCGTTCACTGACAAACGGGTATACTCAAATTTTCCTCATTAGCTAAATGTCTTTACTAAATGGGTGTAATTGGTAGTTCAGCTGAATAAGTGACATTTTGTAATTAGGAGGTAGAACATCATGTTAAGATATCCATCTGTGTGTGTGTGTGTGTGCGCCTTCTGTGTTTCTGCCCACACTGATTAGAACAGTGTGCTTCTCTCAGTGCTCAGTGTTGCTTGGCAGAGGTTTATAGCCACCTCGCGCTGCATCAGATTCATCCTGACACACACATTCCTGCACTGCCTCTCTTGTTTGTCGCTTTTGCACGTACTTGTCACACACATCTGACAGCCCTGTGCTCTCCCTAAATGCTTTGGGCAGCAGGACACCGTGCTCTTGCTTAACATATAGCACTCTGCAACACCAAATTGCGACTCAGAGGTTGGCCGGTGGCTACCTCTGGCCTCTGCGTTATGTGTCTATAACAGTCCATGCTATAGATGTTCTGTAGGTTTGTAAGCAGTGAGAAGGAGAGTGTTGGTGTCAGTTCCAGGTACACTTTCCTGACCTTCACTCTGACCTTCCTGTGGGAAGAGGGCCGAGGCAAAAAGTCAAATGCCCTACAGGGATCACAAAAGCATCAAAAAAGCATCACTTTAATGTTCATATCTCCTTTCCCACATCTATATCCTTCACCCGCTCTGATCTTCTCAACTTGGAAAAAAACATCTTCAGCTTCTTAGATCTCACCATTACTCGTACTTATCCCTGGCATTTCGCTCTCTCTGTGATCACTGTGGGCAGAGTAATTGTCATGCCACTGTGGCTATGGCTTTGAATTATTTTTATTTTAAATATTTTTTTCCCGTTCTTATCATCAGTCACCTCTTATGTCGCTGATCTAGGAACTGAAGTTTATTCGGCTGCACTCTCTTGTACTCACCAAGTTAATTGCTGAGATCTGGAAATGCTGCAGCATCACCATGAATTAGTCCAGAAATGCATACGTGCATACTATGTGATAACCCCATGGAAGCGCCAGCAATGCGCTGGTAGACCCGAACATTTTGCTAGGACAGCTAACATACCATGGAGGGAGATAAAAACCAGGGGATAGCAGTTTGGAAGTATTTCACGCTGATGTTGCCTTACACATAAAATAATTATACAACGTATTACTGGTATCAGATCGGATACTCTGCATTGGCCGATACCCAAAGCCCAGGTATTGGTATCAGTATCAAGATGAAAATGTCAGATCGGTGCATCCCTATACGAGTAGTCGGTTAATCAATAAGTCGATGGAAAGAAAATAAATTGATTGATTGAACTATTTTGATAATTGATTCACTGTTTCAGTCTGTTTTTATCTGGTTTAATCTTCCTAAATGTAAGGAATTGCTGCTATTCTTTGTCATTTATCATAGTAAATGAAGAATCTTTGGGTTTTGGACTGTTGGTTGGACAAAAGAAGAAATCTGAAGACGTCACTTTGGGCTCTGGAAAATTGTGATGAGCATTTTTTACCATTTCTTTACATTTTATAGACTAAACGATTAGTCTATTAATCGTGAAGATAGACTGCAAATTAGTTGATAATGAAAATAATAGTTAGCTGCAGCCCTGTTGCAGACATGTTTCAACTTTGACCTGCTATATATCAGATTATCATCAAATAGATAATTAAGCTAAACAATGAATTATCTTTTTTAGTTAAGTAAAAAGAACAAAAAATGCATTTTGAACAAATCATTGAGGTGTACCCTGGGCAAATATTTCTAACTCTACAACAGTACCAGGATTTAGCAAGAAATGTAATGCAAATTTTGATGAGATGAAGCTGCCAATTATTTAGACCGTTATTTTGACTCTATTGTTTACTGTATCCAAAAGAGTAACATGGATATATTCATGTTTACAAACACCATGTAGTACTTTTTTTTTTTTTTTTTTTTTTAAAGTGTGCTCTGTAGCTTTTCATCAATCTGAGGCAGGAGGACACAAGAAGACAGAGACCCAACCAAATTTTTCTCCTGTTTTTATATATATATATATATATATATATATATATATATATATACACACTAAATGTACAGTATGGGCCCGATAAGCTAACAACCCTGAATAAAGAGTACTGAACTGCGTGTCCATTCTAAAATATTCCACGTGGAATTTTAGTACCTGTTATGGGTGATTTACTAAGAATTATTGCGTAGATGACAACAGAAGCAAACATAATGGAGGTGGCGATATTTAAATGAGGGTTTTGCGGTTTTAATGGTTTGTACCATGGATAGTCGGGAGGGAAAGCAGCCACTGCGTAAAAACCTTGGTTTGTTTCGTTTAGTGCGTCCGAGTATGTGGAAATCGTATGTACCTGCCTAAGATTGCTACTACTTTGTACTTTGGGACAGCACACCTGAAAAACCGCTTTGGGAAACCCGATCAGAAACAGCTACCGTGTGCTGGAATGACCCGGACGCAAGGAAATGCCAACAGATCGTGTTTCATCCAGCCAGAGGGAACAATCACCGACCGTCTACACTAGTGTTTCTCAACGGGGGCGTTCCGAGGACGTTGGGGGGCGCTGGAAGCAATATTTGGAAGGTGGGGACGCTGAGCTGCTTTTGGGGGGCGTTTGTTGGTTGGAAATTCTAAGGCGAGTTTACACTTAAGATTCACAACAATAGAAGTTTAAACTTTAAACTACTTGCAAAAACTGGTCTGCAACATTAAAACCTGCCAGTTTATTCCACTGCAACTGGACAAGACTGTGTATTTTTCTCCATCAGCTACTTTTGGTGCAGCTTCGTGCTGCCTTCACCGGAACGGGAAGTCAGAGTATCATCTATAAATTTTTACCCACAATGCGTTTACTGTGTAAACTCTGTAAAATCAACGTTCTCTTTCTTGGTGGAAAGGTGTTTATTTCTCTGAGGAATACACCGTGAACATCTTGTTATCGCAGTGGTTACACATTTATAAAAGGGATATTCTGCTGTCGGACTCACCCTGAAAGCAACTTCGCTGCGACACCAGCGAGTGACGTGGACCCACCTCGGTGTGAGTCGCAGACAGTTTGTGCCAAAGTGGACATATACTGTAGTTTAGGCTATAAAAATGTAACGTTAAACTGAAGCTCTGTTGGGGATTGTAAGCGGCACTTTATCAGAGGTGCTGAAGTTAACGTCTGTGGAATTATTCGTGAGCTTTCTGTCTGATCACAGGTGTTGTTGGTTAGTTTTTTTTCCCCAGCATGAGCACTTCCTAGTCTCATCCAGTTTTGTCTGTTAGACGGCGAGGGGATACTTCCAGCGAATCAGTAACATAATGCAGTATAGGGCATGTTGTAATATATTAGGAATTCTCTTTAAATAGGCTAATGATGTAGTCTCCCATTATGACTTTTTTGTGTCAGAGAACTCCGATATGTGGGAGAGATTCTGAATGTGCAGAAAGTTTTGAACATAAGCAGATAAGTTACAGTTTTTCCCAAACGTACATTTATTTGTGGCGGCCTGCCACAATATCAACGCTGACCGCCACATATTGATATTGATTTTTTTACGCCTATTTAAAATCGTATTTGAGCTGCAGGCAGCGCGTATTCAGGCAGCACTTCCTCTCGCTCGTCTCTTCATCCGTCTCTCGATCTCTCTCCTTCGTTAACACAGCTGCACAAATCTGTCCAACACAACGCTGTCGATGTCGGAGACCCAGCTATTAAAAGTTATTAGCAAGCATGTAAGGAGCCTAGCTAATAAGGAGCGCTAAGTTAATGTTAGAATACAGCTGGGTTTTCGAGGCTAGCATGCTGTATATAGCTGCGCCACAGTTACACTGTCATTCTGAGGGAAACAGAGTTAGATAATTAACAGATGAGCTAATAAAGTCAGTCAAAACTGAATTAAAACGAATTAATTCATTACGGAGATTAAAAGGGGCCACAAACACATTATATTATCATAAAAGAAGTGGTAAGACTTAATCATGTGTGTTGACTCAGCAGGGATGATATTAATAAGTTGATCTACAGGAGAAAAACATTTAAAAGCAATAAGAATGCCTGAGAGCCTCACTAGATTATATTCTATTATAATATATTTTGAATTGTCACCTGCCAACTGAATTTTTAGACATTTTTTAAGACAGAAAAGGCAGAAATTGGAGGAGAAATTTTCACCAGAATGCAGGAAATGAAGTGTTTTATCAATCTTCTGGGGGAGGACCCCATATACCCGCTTATTAAGTGCCCCATCCAAGAAAACAGTATCTGGCTTCACACAGTTTCTTCACACAGTTGTTACCTTTTCCATGTTTTTAATACAATAGTAACAATAAAAAAAAATCAACAATATTCAGGGCAAGTAGCAAACCTGTTTTTTGATGGGGGCGGTAAGGGACCTGGATAATGGATAGGAGGCGCTGGCCCAAAAAAGGTTGAGAACCACTGGTCTACACCGTGCCCAGTCACTTTGCAATCTCCTGTCCCTGTCCACCAATGCCCATTCCCTCTCCGTACTACAATGGGTTGTATCGCTATTAAACCGGCGCTGGGGACTCTCTGCAGCGGCACGCATCTTTCTAAATTCTTCCATCTCACGTAGAAAAGAAGTCAGGTCGAAACGAAATTTGCTTTATGCATGAATGTTATACAACAGTACTGCCAAAGCTAAAGGAAAATACAAAAAACCCCAATTCAATTCATATAGTTAATTGACTTCTCTCGGCCTCCGTCTGTCCCTGTGTCCATAATCCTACCTTGTTGTGTCCATGAAGTTTTATTATCTCCCTCAT